>NC_057347.1:44102806-44402806 GCF_016509475.1 Prionailurus bengalensis
TTTTTATAAAATGTACCAAGATTTAATTGATAACTTTATTTTACAAGTAAACAAAAGTTTCTTTAAAAAAATGGTGATCCACATCACCTTTTAAGAATTTTAATTAGTGGGGGGCCTGGTGGCTCTGTCGGTTAAGCGTCCAATTTCAGCTCAGGTCATGATCTCACAGTCCATGGGTTTGAGCCCCACATTGGGATCTATGCTGACAGCTCAGAGCCTGGAGCCTGATTCAGATTCTGTGTCTTCCTCTTTCTGCCCCTCCCCTGCTCATGTTCTTTCTCTCTCTTTCAAAAAAATATATAAACATTAAAAAAAAATTTAAAAAGTAATTTTAATTAGTTCTGGGGTGCGTGGGTGGCTCAGTTGGTTAAGCATCCGACTCCTCATTTCGGCTCAGGTCATAATCTCATGGTTTAGAGGGTTCAACTGCCCCACTGGGCTCTGCGCACTGACTGCACAAGGCCTGCTTGGGATTCTCTCTGTCCCTTCCCTACTCACGCTTTCTTCCTCTCAAAATAAATGAATAAACTTAAAAAAAAAAACAATATTAATTAGTTCTGACATACCTATGTCACTCAGAGGTTAAAACACAGGGAACCATTTGTCTTGAAATATTAATTACTGAATTTAGGAGCTATATTAATATGGAAAAGTACTTTCAAAATATGAAGTACCTCATGTGAGTCTTACAACAACCCTAAGAGGTAGGCAAGGTGGTATTACTTGTCATCCATAAAATAAAAGCTCAGAGAAATGGACTTGCCCTAGGAATGAGGGTACTCCAGTGATTTCTCTTTATGCCAAGGAAAAAGGTGATATTTTTGGCTCTAAAATAATCCATGATATTGTTCCAGGAATATGAAAAAAAATAACAAAGTCCTAATTCTCACCACAGCGATTAAGTCAATAACCAACACATTTCAAAAGGGAGATTAACTGAAAAATATTTAGAAAGCTACTTACTACTCCAATGTGGCAAAGTAAAACTGAACTTTGAGGGTTGATATCAAGTGCTTTCTGGAAATGCATTTCTGCAAGGCTGAATTTTTCTTGCTTGTAATAAATCATTCCTAAGCCATACCTGAAAGTATAAAATAAAATATAAATTTAGGGATATGAACTTTTGGCTGCTAATTTAATTCAACTTAATACAAGGGTGTATATGGAATCTGGCATTTTAATAAACTAAAGAAAAATACTGGTGGTGTCAGAGAAGGCAAAAACTATCAGTCATGATAAAAAAACCATCAAGACATTTTAGACAAGTCCCTTTTATAAGTAAAAACAATAAATCAAATTCAATCAATCAATTAATCAAATAGAACTTTAGCAATGAGGAAAAAAGAAACTACATCCTTAAACCCATCATTACAATCTAGATTTAACACCTCATTTTCACTAAGTGGCTAATGATGTCTGTGCCAATTAACTTTGTTAAATTCTTTCATTTAATCCTAGAAGGAAACAAAGAGGTACTGTAATCACTCATATTTTCAAATAAGGAAACCAAGTTTAGAGAAGTTAAATAACTTGCCCACATTCATACAGCTAATAAGGATTCTAATCAGAGCCTTCCTTTATGATTCTAAACTCTACACTCCTAGTAATGCTACTTCCATATTCTTGGTGCAAACACATGTGTATCATTATAATTACATATGCAAAGACAGCGTCATGTTCTGCTTCCCCTCTCACTCACTGTATCAAAAATACACTCCTACAGACTTCAAATTATAAATTTGGAAGGCTATGTAACAATATATTAAGTTGATATACAGGTATTTCTTCTGAATTTTCAAAACCTCAAATGAACATAATGTGACTGATATACATTAAGGAGACCTTTCTTGGCCACTACTAGATAATGATAATGAGGAATAAGCACCAAATTAATGAAATAAGAAAAAAGCACAATATGTTTTCTTACATTTGAGCGGCTGCGCTTACCATTATAATTGTGTTAGGGGTGAAGAAAAGGTATACAAAGCTCTGCACTAACAATGGTGATGGTAGAATAACAAAAGGACTATTTATTGTGGAGTTGGAATAATACATTTCCTTAGTGTTTCATTAGATACATAAAATTACCTAAATACCTCAACATTTAAATTCTTCCTGTGAAAGCTCACCAATCTGAATACTTCTTTTTTCCTAACTGAAACAATTATTTTTATAGCAATTTTTGGTATGGTATAGTTTCTTAAGAACACAATTATTGCGGGGCGCCTGGGTGGCTCAGTCGGTTAAGTGTCTGACTTTGGCTCAGGTCATGATCTCACAACTTGTGAGTTCAAGCCCCGCGTCGGGCTGTGTGCTGACAGCTCAGAGCCTGGAGCCTGCTTCAGATTCTGTGTCTCCCTCTCTCTCTGTCCCCCTTCCCTGCTCATGCTCTGTCTCTGTCTGTCTCAAAAATAAATAAAAACATTAAAAAAGAACACAATTATTGCAATATAGGGCAGACCCAAACATTTTAAAAACAACACGAGTCCTATTCAGAACTGAATTACTAAAATATTAGAGTGCTTTATGTGAAGACAAGGCAGTGTTAGCAAGCCTGACTGCTTAATATGTCAGCAGAAGCTAGCACCTGTCAGGCCATCTTTCAGGTAATGTGCCTAACTTAGAAATGAGACGTACTCCATTAAAAAACATACATACACAAATAAAAAATGTTTTAGTAATATAGTGATTCATATTTAGTGACAGAATGAAAATTCAACTGCTATAATGATTACTTCAAAAGATACAAAAAACGTCTGACATAAAAACTGTGGCAGAGTTATGATATCACAATTATACTTCTTGTTATTTAAATTGTCAGTCAAGAAAAACATAATAAAATGTCAGCAGTAGATACAGCATTGAGGCAGAAATAAGAACTTTTTCAATGCCTTCTTAGTTTGTTAACTATGTGAGCCAGCTAGTAATTTCCTAAATAGAGACATCACTTAATAAACTGGAACACTAAATTCTAAATAAACCTAATGAACTCAACTAGTATCTAATAAACTAGAACACAGCCAAAGAGCAACAACTAGTGGAGAGTTTTCAATGTTTACTTTCTATGACCCAACAGGTGATCACACCAGTCCTCTCCACTTTCCCAGTTTCTATCCTTTTTTTTTTTAACTTTAAACAAATTTTTATTACACAAAGGTTGTCACATAAATGGATATTTCTTTACTTTGTATACAATTATTCTTATTCTCCACGGAAAGACTGCTTCTTAACTTTTCATCTGGTGATAGCAAGCGCTAAAATCCCGATTTTAACAAATAGTAGTAAAAACGCTGCAGTGATTTAAGTCGAAAGCAGTACATTGGCACATGGCTCTTACATTGTTATCGGGAATGTACAAACGTCTTATTTAAAAATACAAAATAAATTATCTGTAGGTATGGACAATGATGGCAGTAAACCATTATATGTTTGTCAACTGAAACCAGTAACTGATGATTATAGTGATTTTCTTAAACATCAGCCAGACTTTTCTTCAGTCATTTCCTTCAACCGACTTCTCTGAAGCTCTTAAGCACTGCCTTCAGCTTCCTGTCACAGTTCATCAATCATGGTAAAGTGCTATTCTAGGAATTAGAACACGCCACCTCCCATACCACATCCCATTCCACCCATTCCAGAGTTTTTCTCTTCCTTAGCAATTTTGGGGACTCTGTTGTACTTAACAGAGAGGCCACTCCAGCAGCATCCAATAAAGCCGTTCTTAGTTGGATCAATGATCCCCTTTTCTACCATATTCACAACATCTCCAAGCATAGCATCATAACCAGCTTCTGAGGAACTCTGCGTAATTTTCTCAACTATCAATGATTCTTCAACACCTGCATTCTCAGTAATGGTCATTGCAGGAATTTGGAGTGTTCTCTTAATGATTTCTATACCAACTTTTTGATCTTCATTAGCTGGAGTTATTGGATCCAAGGCTGGAACGCACCAAAGCAGGGCACAACCCCCTCCCAGAACAATGCCTTCTTCAACAGCAGCTCGTGAAGCACTGAGGGCATCTGTGACTCTTTCTTTTCATTCACTTCAACATTACTTGTGCCACCAACCTTCAGCACAGCTACTCCATCTGAGAATTTTGCCAGACGTTCATTCAGCTTTTCCTTTTCATATTCTCTAGTTGTGATATCTAACTGCTCATTGATTTCTTGGGTACGTTTTTTCAATTTGAGCCCTGTCACCTTTTCCTTTTAAGAGCACAGCATCATCTTTGGTCACAATGACCTCTTCAGCTTTTCCTAAGTCGTGAGGCTGAACATCTTCAAGATTTAGAGTCACCCTTCTTCTCCAAACACTGCACCACCAGTAGCAATAGCCATATCTTTAAGCTGGTTCTTTCTTTTGTCACCAAAACCTGGAGCTTTGACAGCTACAACCTGAAGACCAACTTTTAGCCTATTCAAAACAAACGTACTCAGAGCTTCTCCACCAGCATCATCAGCAATTATGACCAAGGGGTTATGGTGAGCATTGGCAATTTCAAGAGCAGGTACAATGGACTGAACGCTAGAAATTTTCTCTTCACTCAACAGAACATAGGTATCTTGGAATTCACATTTCTGCCCTTTTGATGTATTAATCAAGTATGGAGAAATATAACCTCGATCAAACTTCATGCCTTCGATAATTTCCAATTCATCATTTAGTGGTTTTCCATCCTTTACTGTGATGACACCCTTTCTTCCAACCTTTTGCACTGCATCGGAAATGATGTAGCCAGTTTGTCTCCATTTGTAGAAATGGTGGCAACCTGAGCAATTTCTTCAGGGGCTGTCACAGGTTTAGACTGCTTAAGTTCAGCAATTACAGCATCAACAACTAACATCACACCTCTCCTGATTTCCACTGGATTAGCACCTTTGCTAGCCTTCTCGAAGTCTTCCTCGGCAATAGAGCTTGCCAGGACAGCAGCAGTAGTGGTGCCACCTCCAGCCTCTTCGTTTGTGTTATTGGCAACGTCCTGAACAAGTTTAGTCCCGTATTTTTATATTTATCTTTTCAGTCAAGTGACTTTGCAGCGGTTACACCATCTGCTGTTACTGTGGGACTGCCCCAACTCTGTTCAATAATCACTATTCTTCCCTTTGGCCTCATGGTAACAGCTACAGCCATCGGCTAAAAGGTCTACACCTTAAAGCATTAAGGTTTGGGCATCTGCACCAAATTTTACATCTTTGGCATCGGCCTGAGTCAGATGAGGAGGCAGTGCCCTGGACGCTGGCCTGATTTGGCAAAGGACTGCGGGTAATCCAAGCATTTCTGAAGGGCAGCGGCAGCGCATGCGGGTGATGAGGCAGGCTATTGGAGGCGAGTGAGGGACAGAGCGCACGGCGCACATGGCAAAGAGACCGTGTCCCCTCCCTCCCAATCAGTGTCTATCCTAATCACGATGTCAGTGTTCTAAGAAAAAGAAACAAATCAAGTAACAAAATCAATTACTTTCAAAAGGTTGGTAGGAGAAAAGGTTGAAACTGTAGAGTATAAGGATCTGGTATTCCGTCATCATTAGTTAATTTAAAAGTTTCTTAAATGTATACATTTCACATAAAAAAATTTGGTTACTAGTTAGCAACCAGTATGTACTATTCTTAAGTATTAGTAACTAAGTTCATGACAATAGAGATTTCTAACAAGACAAATTACTGAGGATCAGTCCTATCAGTAGGACATTGTCTTTGCACTTCATCAGCACTTACCATGCATTGTAATGTCTCGGATTGACTCTGATAGCATTTCGAAAACAAGCTAATGCTTTGTCTAATTCTTCAGTTAACACAAACTCGTGCCCTAGTAGAGTATAGGCATAAGCATAATTTGGATCAACCTGGATAGCTCTCTGGAAGAATTTAATTGCAATATCATGTTCCCGTTGCAAACTGAAACAGTTCCCTGCAGCACACCAGGCCTTTAAAAAAATGGAAACAAAACACAGGCATATAGTTAAAATTTTGTTTCAATTTTTCTAACAAAACCAAATTTATGACTAAAATCAATGTTTTTTTAATAGATACGGTGGATCTTCATTGTTTAAGGATTTCATATTAGTGAATTTGTCTACTTGCTAAAATTTACAGTATTTGTTAAACCCAAATCAACATGGAGTATGTTAGTGATCACTGTGGGCCCAACATATGAGTGGTCCAACAGGCACAGTCTCAGATGAGGTCAAAAAAGGCCACTCTAGGTCTCCCTGTTTCATCTCTCATAGAGAGATGACCAGAGGACAGCAAGTGGAGGGGCAGCTCAGTGCAAGAAACTCTGGCACTGGGGCCAGGTGGACAGTGAGAGACTCCCAACTCTAGCACCTTTGCAGGGAGGCCTCAGACAAATCACCTTAGTGAACACTTCTGAACCTCATTTTCTCTTTTATAAAATAAAGAAAATAGAAATCTACCAGGATGAGTTGTTTTTACGATTTAAGAATATAATCTGGGGGTGCCCGGGTGGCTCAGGCGGTTAAGCGTCGACTCTTGGTTTCAGCTCAGATTATGATCTCATGTGAGATCAAGCCCCGAGTCCAGCTCTGTGCTGACAGCCAGCTTGGGATTCTCTTTTTCTCTCCCTTTCTCTGCCCCTCCTTGACTTGTACTCTTTCTCTCAAAAATAAATAAACTTAAAAAAAAATTATATATATAACCTGTGTGAGGTGTGTGTGCCAGAAGCAATGGTTCAGTCTTTGCTAACTCAGTGTTCACAGAAACTACTGAACATAACTATCAAGAATAACGAGAACTAAATTTTTTTTTAATGTTTTATTTATTTTTGAGAGAGAGAGAGACAGAGCATGAGCAGGGAAAGGGCAGAGAGAGTGGGAGACACAGAATCTGAAGCAGGCTCTAGGCTCTGAGCTGTCAGTACAGGGCCCAACACAGGGCTCGAACTCACAAACTATGAGATCGTGACCTGAGCCGAAGTCGGTTGCTTAACCCACTGAGCCACGCAGGCGCCCTGAATGATTTTAATTCTAAGCTTAAATATGTTAGAAAAGTACCACTAACGATTCCTGACATGCAATGAAATAGTATTCTTACAGGACTGAAGCGTGTAAATGAATTGTGCCTGTGTCTTAAAATGACAATAAAAAGCACTATTTTAATTAGCACTTTTTCCAATCGCATAATTTCTGCTTAATGAACACCAATTTTGCTGACAACAGCAATGTTCATGTAGCCAAATCTTGATTATTCTTGGATGAAATACATGCTCGTGAATCTGCACCACACACTCTAGGACTTTCTCTTCTCTGAATCCCTCTTGGTCTATAGAGAAGGATGCAAAAGTAAGTATGGATGATGCTAAATGGGGTCTGAATTATTTGCTTCATCCCCACGTGTCAAAGGTGATCAAAAGGCAACTACATAAGCCAAGTGTTTCAGTTAACATACCTCTGGTGAATTTTTATCCATGTCTGTTAAGTCTTTTGAAAGAACTGAAAGAGCAACATCTTTCTGAAGATGCCAAAGTGTTGTAGAGTAGATCTCCATGCCTTCGACTCTGTAATTCTCAATCCTTCTAACCTCGGAGAATATTCTTTCAGCCTGAAATAAGAAAAAACTAGTTAAGGGGAAAACAAGTTGATACCATTTACATATATACGGGGAGAATACTGGGTACTGTTCTCATAAGACCTAAATGCTGCCTTGTTTTACAGCGCTGATGTGAATTAGCCAAATTGAACAGCTTTGACAATAGGTCAAACGAGGTATATACAAATCATGGTAAAAAAGTAAGAACACAACTTGTGAAAGCAAATCTATGTTTCCACCAAACAGAGGAGAAATCTATACAAAATTACAATTTGCAAAGGATGAGTCAATTATTTAGTTCACAAAACACACATTTCTAAGTCTTAATAATGGCTTCACAGAATAACTCTCTCAGGAAAGGTGAAACAATAACGACTTCTGTAACACAAAACTACTTTTGCAGTGACTTCTATTGAGAGGCTGAGTTGAAAACTTTAGGGGAAGGGGCACCTGGGTGGCTCAGTCGGTTAAGCATCCGACTATAGCTCAGGTCATGATCTTGCAGTTTGTGAGTTTGAGCCCCGTGTTGGGCTCTGTGCTGACAGCTCAGAGCCTGGAGCCCGTTTCGGATTCTGTGTCTCCTTCTCTGCCCCTCCTCTGCTCGTGCCCTGTCTCTCTCTCTCAAAAATAAATAAACATTTAAAACAGTTAAAATAACAACAACAACAACAAAACAAGCTGTCATGAAAGAAAGAAAGAAAGAAAGAAAGAAAGAAAGAAAGAAAGAAAGAAAGAAAGAAAGAAAGAAAAACTTTAGGGGAAAACCAGGTTCAGTTGGCCACCAGCACTGAGGCATGTTGAGTACTGAGCAAAACCTCCAAAGTTGTACCTGATGGGAAATGTAGTCCCAACCTAGTAATTCCCTTTTCTTTTGCAGACCTCTCCTGACTTTAGGGTTCCTCCTCTGCTAATTTTTTCCTCCCTACACTCACAGCCCTTAGAATTGTTTCTCTCACCTTGAAGCTTTGGGTTATACCAAATGAATTAGTGGTTCCCTAGTCTATTGATTCAAAAGTTCAAAATTCTGAAAGTCAAGTTTGGTTTAGAATAAAAAATATTGGGGCGCCTAGGTGGCTCAGTGAGCTGAGCACAGACTTTGGCTCAGGTCATGATCTCATGGTTTGTGAGTTTGAGCCCTGCATCAGGCTCTGACAGCTCAGAGCCGGGATCCTGCTTCAGATTCTGCGTCTCCCTCTCTCTCTGCCCCTCCCCCGCTCACGCTGTCTCTCTCTCTCTCTCTCTCTCTCAAAAATAAATAAAAATGTTTTAAAAAATTTAAAACAAAGAATAAAAAAGATTAGGACTGTTCTTAATGAAATGAAGATGGCAGAAAATAAGAAAATTGGATTTATAAAACTAGGAACTCCAAGAAATGGCCATATACTATGTATAATTAGCTTAATGATTTGTAACTTCCCTGAAATCCCTTAAAAGTTATACAGGTAAGTTTTTCAAATCGGCATTGGTTCTAAGAAGACGTACTTAACCACAAGTCAAATATGGGTTCTGCAAATCTTTTGGTTTAAAATTTTTCAGGATCTATTGCTTCCTCTGAAAAGTGTGGCGTAGACCAAAAACAAACCAACCAACCAACCAACCAAAAAAACCAAACTCATGAAATTAAGTTGAAACAAAGGCTTCTGTTAAGTATCTGTGTCACTGCTCTATAGTTAGAGGGAAACAATAAAAATTATGTATTTTAAAATACCTGTGAAACAATAAATCAGAAATAATTTTGAAAAGGGCTTGCCAAACAATAGTTCTTAAGTACCAGTAAAGGGCCATTACCCGAACATGGAACTTCTAGCAATGAATAAGGTTATGTGTCTACAACAACACTTTTCTCTTTACCACGCAAAAATACTCGAGGTGGTATCTTCTGCATTTATCCTCTACCTGGAAGAACAAACACTTCACCCTCAGGTCTTTGCATGGTTCATGACGGGAGGAGTGACCTTTCTCTAAGCACACTTTTTAGAAAATACCACCATACGTTATTGCCCTGCGATCTTACCATGCCTCATTTTTTACTTCCTCTGACCTAGTGCTACCATCCTTATAGATTTATTGGCTTACAACCTGTCTCTCTTACTAGAATGCATGCTCTATAACGGCAAGCAATTATTTGTCTAGCTATATTAGAGTCTAGAAGAGGCTAAGACATAACACGCACTGAATAAATAGAATTGAAAGAGAGCAAAAGTAACTTTATTATAAACTTTAAATAATTTGTATTAGAGAAATTTTAATTAATATATAGGTTTCTTAAAGTTGTTTTTTTATTTTTTTAAGCTTAGGGGTGAGGAGAGAAAATGCTCAGAAGATGAATTAGGGGGAAAATTTAAATTGGAAATTAGAATTTTCTTTGGCTTGATATTAATACTCTCCTTTTCTGGTATAAACAGATTAACTTAAGCAATGAATATAATTAAAAGGGTAAAAGTCTTGTGAAGGACATTGTGTCCTTGATTATACAAAATTTTCTTCATAGCACTTTTCAAGTTTATTAAATATACTAAATGCCAAAAATTCATCCCAGGAGGAACTCTGCATATAGTAGAAAAAAGTTTGATTATAAACATCTGTTACATGGTAATATAGATTTTCAGATCCAACTGAGTATGTACAAATATCCACATAAGAATATATGGATGACTTGGACTCTCTACAAATCTATTTCTTTTTTTGTTTACTTTATTATTATTTAAAAAAAAAATTTTTTTCAACGTTTATTTATTTTTGGGACAGAGAGAGACAGAGCATGAACGGGGGAGGGGCAGAGAGAGAGGGAGACACAGAATCGGAAACAGGCTCCAGGCTCTGAGCCATCAGCCCAGAGCCCGACGTGGGGCTCAAACTCACGGACCGCGAGATCGTGACCTGGCTGAAGTCGGATGCTTAACCGACTGCGCCACCCAGGCGCCCCTGTTTACTTTATTTTTGAGAGAGAGAGACAGAGAGAGAGAGAGAGAGACAGAGAGAGAGAGAGAGAGAGGGAATGAATGAGCAGGGGAGGGGCAGAGAGATGGAGACAGAACCCAAACCAGGCTCCAGGCTCTGAGCACAGAGCTCATTGTACGGCTTGAACACAAGAGCAGTGAGATCATGACCCGAGCTGAAGTCAGACACTTAACCAACTGAGCCACCCAGCCTCCCCTCTACAAATCTATTTCAAGCAATGCCCCCAAATTTAAATTACTCCTTAAACACAAGAAAAAGTTTGACTATTTATAAATTACAAATGCTCAGAAAATAAAGACATTACATAATAAATATTGACCTTTTAGGTCTAGCTGTCTCAAACATAGGCATCTTAATGAAATTTAAATTATCTCTTACCTGCATGTACTCTGAAAGTTCAAAATAGGCCCTTCCAATTTGGCACAGTACCCAACCAGTATTGTAGTGGTGAGAAGGTAGGTGGCTCAAGATATATATAGCTTCTCTGCAGTTGTACGAGCACAGAGCTAAATAACCTTTCCCCATTTCACGAAGAAGGCTCATCAAACCTTCTAGGAGAAAACAATATAGTAAACAAAGGAGAAAAACACAGTAAAATAGTTTGGTTTTCTAGAAAGGCTAAATACAAAATAATTTATTAAAAATCCCAACCTCTATCTGGAAAAAATGGAAGGTACTTTAATGAACATAAAAAAAAATTACTTAAAGTAAGTGAATAAAATAAAATACAAAGCAAACATTAAGCACTGACACAGACCTGCTGCTGCTTTCTGCAGATTAAATGCCTGGATCTGAGGTGTGATTGTGGAGATTTTCCCTTCTGAAATGATGGAAGAGTCCAATTTTGTAATTTCCAGGCTATCATTTAAGTTAGGTTGAGTTATTCCTCCTTTGTTAGTTTTACTTTTAGTTTTTCTGTTTGGGATTTTAGGTGGAAACTTCATTTTTAACTTTTTGCTATTCTCCTGTAAAAAAGAGGAAAATTCCACACTTACTAAACTCATGTATTTTAGATTTCCCAATCCTTTCTCAAGTAGTAGACACAAAATAAATGTTCAGTCTTGAATGGTCTATATTTTTCTCAGAAAAGATTTATAAATCAAAAATTTTCAAAGTCATTTAACTTTAAATGCAGCAATTCTGAAAATAAATTGTATTAATATATTAGTATGTAAGGTAAATCTGCATTAAGTGTTGCTCTTTTCTGAAAGCGTATCAGTTTCATTTATTACTTAAAAATAAGAAAATAAATGAATGCAATACTACCTAATTGTCTCAGAGTATTATAGCTAATAAGTCATAAAATTGTTGATTTGTTCATGTCAGAGTTAAAAATTGTCCATATTTGTCGATGGACCAAGAAAACTTACCAAGGGCATAATGAGGCCCTCCAATTGTGCAGAAAAAACAAAGGACATGTGTTATAGTATCTGACATAACCATAGCACACCATCAAATCCAGAAGACTGGAATTGGTTTAATACTATCAACTAAACTATGTTCTTACTTGGATTTCATCAGTTTTTACATGATGAAATCATGTACTTCTTTTTTCTTTTTTTTTGGTGTGATAAGTCTATGAAATTTTGTCATATGTATGATTTGTGTAATCAACCACGACAGTAAGGATACAGGACTGTCCAACCATTACACAAAGAAATCCTTTGGGTTATATCCCGTAGTCACGTTGTCCCACAAGTCCTAACTCCTAAAAACCACTGATCTGCTTCCCATCACAATAATTTTGTCTTTAGAACAATGTTTTAGAATATTTATTGAAGGACCAAGAAAATTTACAAATGTTAGAGACAGCTTTCCCAATCAAAAAAATATTAAAAAATTTTAAATAGTCTCTGAATTTATTCATTAGAGATGGAGTCATCAATGAACTGAAATTTAAGAGAGGGACACGTTAAGGAAATGTGACATACAGAAATCTTTAAATTACCTTGGTTGTAGAGCTGTCACTAGTAAAGAGTCGCGAACTTCTTCGAGGCAGTGCGTTTGGGGGAGATGTGATAGTGGGGCTCAATACCTGAGGTGTTGTACTAAAAAAAAATGATGACAAGTAGACATTAAAAAAAAACAACCCAGCTATGACCATTAACTATGGATTCGATTCAGATGCATTACAAAATATTCATTCATGTTTGCACTCTAGTTTGGTGAGTTTTGGTCAGTCTGTCATCCCTCTATGAAAACTCAGGATTTAAAAACTGTGTTACCATAAAATGATGACGATTATAGGACCAGTCTTCACTCTATCTGAAACTGCTAATTTGAACTTAAAACAATCCACATAAAAATTCTGGGTCAATAAATGATAAACACATCTATAAACTAATTCTTTCTAGCCTTCATTTGCAACTATACCAAGCTAGAGAAAAAAGATAGTTGGACAGGGACGGTCTAAATGTGGGATATCTGCCAATAAATAAATACCATTGTAACAACTGATACTTGAGAAATTATTTCCCTATAAATTCAAACAACCACATCAAGGTTTATTTTGTTTAGAACAAAGGAATCTAACAATTGCTTGGGCACTTTTTTTTTTTTTTTTTTTTTTTTACTTTAAAGGCAAACCCTAAGATACAAGGATTCTATTCTTCAAAAGTAAGCAAACTTAGGGGCTCCTGGGTGGTTCAGCTGTTGAGCATCCAACCCCCGATTTCGGCTCAGGTTGTGATCTCACAGTTGTGGGATCAAGCCCTGAGCTGGGTTCCACGCTGGCTGGGCTCACGCTGGCATGGAGCCTGCTTAAGATCCTCTCCTCCTCTCTCTCTCCCTCTGTCCCTCCCCAACATGTGCATTCACGCTCTCAAAAAAAAACGTGAGCAAACTTAAAACCTGGAGTTATCTGACAGTGGGTAAGTCTACGGGCTTAATGGTTTACAATTTATGGGAAATACCACTAAGTTACCTGGATTTGAGTCAAAGAGGCTTTGGAGAATAAAAGAGATATTGACCAGTGAGTAAAGAAAGCCCACGTGGTCCTTAACCCTTTCAAAAGACAGAATCTCAATGTAGGGATTTCAGCAAAGGATGTCATTTAGGTTGATGAATTAATTTTATTTTATGATAATTTCTTTTAATTAAGATTATTTTTTTAGAGCAGTTTAAAGTGATAGCAGGGGCTCCTGGGTAGCTCAGCTGGCTAAGCATTGGACTCTTGACTTGGCTCAGGTCACGATCTCACGGTTTGTGAGTTTGAGCCCTGTATCAGGCTTGTGCTGTCAGTGTGGAGCCTGCTTGGAATTCTGTGTCTCCCTCTTTCTGACTCTTCCCTGCTCACACACTCTCTCTCTCAAAATAAATAAATAAACTAATAACAACAACAAAAAAGGTTCACAGCAAAAGTGAGGGGGAGGTGCAGAGAGAGCTGCCATATACTCCCAAGTCCCCACACATGCATAGTCTCCCCCACTATCAACATCCCCCACCAGACTGCTACGTTTGTTACAGGTGATGAGCCTACACTGACATTCTATAAAGTCCATAGTTTATCAGAGTTCACTCCTGGTTTTGTTCATTCTATAGGTATGCACAAAGGTATAATGACATGTATCCATCATGGTATCTATCATACAGAATATTTTCATTGCCCTAACCTCTGGGGTCTGCCTCTTCATCCCTCCCTCTCCAACTCCTGGCAACTACTGATCTTTTTATTGTCTCCATAGTTCTGTCTTTTCCAGAAACCAATCCATTTTTAAAAGTACAATATTCTTTATTTGAACAACTATGTGTCATTTACATTACAAATGTGAATTATATGTTGTCAATACTATTACCTAACTATAGAAGAGTTTGTCTGAGAAGTGGGAGGGAATAGTTTGATCCATGGAGCAGTTTATAGGGAGGACAATGCTGAGAAAAATGCTGAGACTTCTTAAATGCCACAAAAAGTTGTATAACATAACTCTTGTGGGGGTAGAAGTAAAAATAATAGTAAGAGGATTCTGGGGCTAGGAGTCTGAAGAAGACAAACTCTTCCTCTATTATAATTTTCATTAGGGTTCTGTTAGCTCCAAAGGGCAATTTGACAAAAGAAAACAATGTTCAAAGTCTGACAGGCATCAGAAAAATGAAGCAGGATACTGTGTGAGTTTTGAAACATTGGTCACAGCATGTGAAATATACATATTTCTTTATAACTTGCATCTGTTTAACTAGGAGTTTGAGAAGGAAAAGAATGTGCTCTAGAATCAAGACTGTTGAGGTTTGAGATCAAGTTCTATCACTTATTACCTATGTCATTATGTACCACTTATATTAAACATTTTTTAAAAAGCTTTTGTAAATAGTATCATTTTATGGCTCTGTAATAAAATCTGAAATATCCTACTAGTTATAAAAAGATGCCTTGGAAAGATTATAAAAATGATTTTTATAGGTTAATATAGAGAAAATGATATGTAAAATTTTGGGGCAATTTAGCTAAGAGAACTAGGCTATTGTAATCATTTCTAAAAAAACAACTTCCTAAAAAAAGAACAGACTTCCACCGCCAATTGTAATGAAACCCTATGGACCAGATTTACTCTCCCATCTTAAACAACTATAACACCGAACAAAAGATATGAAACAATGTTTTTCAGACATTGGACAGCAAGCACATATGCCTGAGGAAGAGTCCTGAGGACATGGTGCTGGGAAAGGGAACACAAATAGAACTCAGGGTCTCCCTGTGCAGAGAAGAAAATGCTGAGACTTCTGGGTAGTGAAGGCAACTAGAATATGCAGGGCACAGTACTAGAAAGGGGAGAGCTACAAAGAGGGAGAGCTTCAAAGATCTGCAGGAAGTTTTCCTAGAATCCTCAGCTGAAAACTGAGTAGTGCAACTGTGTGTTATAATAAGGCATGTTATAATAAAGAATTCATTTGGTGTTTGTCTTGGATTCTTGAGAAGAAGCTTCTAAATTCTTTAGATTTCCCAAGTGATAGGAGTGTCTGTTATTTATGGTGGGTCCCTGAATTTATGCTAATGAAATGACTCGTGATGGGGCCCTAGACAGTTTTGGGATACTGGGCTGCCCATGCTGAAAAGACCAACCACTGGTTAGAGGGTTAAAGCTTTGAGCTAAGTGTTAACAGCCTGGTCTCTAGGAAGGGGAGGGTGGCTAGGGATTAAGTTAAATCACATGGCCAATGATACAATCTATCATGCCTATGTGATGAACCCCAATAAAAACTATCAAAACTCAGTGTAACTTCCAGGTTGGCAAACACACTGATGTGCTGGTGAGGGGACATATCTTGATTCCACAAGGGAAAGGACATAGAAGCACTGTGTTCAGGACCCTCCCAGACCTCAGTCTTATTTGTCTGGTCCTGACTGGTACCCTTTATGATCAAGCTGTAAGTAGAGAACTTTCCTAAATTCTGTGAATTGTTCTAGCAAATTACTAAGCCTGAGAGAGTAACGAGAACCCTCAAATTTGTAGCTAGTTGGTCAGAAGTGAAGGTGACCCAGGAAGCCCCTGAATTTGCAGCAGGCAAGTCAATGAGGTTTGATAAGTCTTGTTGGGACTATGATCTTATTAGCCTGCAGAGTCTATACTAAGTAAGTCTGGGTGATTAGTACCAGAACTTACTACAGTATTACAGTGAGGAAAACTACCTGAATCTAGAGAAAGAACTACTGGAAAGGAGCTGGCAGAACCATTCTTGGAGCTCACCCTGGGCTTGGAGTAGCCCATATTTTCAATAGCTAAAATTAAGAAACCTCACACTCAACAGGTCATTGAGTAGATACTCAAAGGATACTGACTCAATAGCGAAGCATAATTAGTCCAGACTCAAGGCCACTCTTGTCATACCTAACAAAACTTAAAAATCAAGACCTAAAGGAACAAAGTGTTAACAAGTAACTACATCGCGGAACAAAACAGAAGTACTTAAAAGAAAATAAAGTAGTCTAGCACTCAACAATGTAAAATTTCCAATAAAAAAAAAAACTAGGCATACAAAGATGCAGGAAAATATAACTTATATTGAACAGAGAAAAAAAATCAATAAAAAACAGACCCAGAAATAACATAGTAAAATAGTAGACAAAAATCATTAAAAAAGCTATTATAGACATATTCCATATGCTCAAAAAGGTAGAAGAAAGAATAGGCATGTTAAAGGAGGGAAGCAAATCAAACTTCTGGAGATGAAAAACAGGACATCTGAGATTAAAAATATCTATACATACTGGATGGAATTAACAGCAGACCAGGTGTTGCAGAAGAAAACATCGGTAAGTTGAAGACACAGCAATAACCACTATCCAAAATGAAACAGAGGAAAAAGACTAGAAATGAAAATGAACACAAAACTGAGCTGTGGGGACAACTTAACAGTCTAATACACATACATTTGGTGTCCTAGAAGGAGAGAGGGGGACATGACCAGAAAAAATATTAGAAGAAATAATGGCCAAAAATTAGCTAAATTTGATAAAAACTATGAACTCATAGATCCAAGGAGCTCTCGATCTCTGGCCAAGAAAGAAGAAAACTACGCTAGAGCACATCACAACCAAATGACTTAAAAATCAGTGATAAAAAGCAAATCATAAAACAGAAAAAAAGAGATAGATTACATATAGAGGAACAAAAATGAGAATGAGAGCAGGCTTGTCAGAAACAACACAAGCTAGAAGTCAGCAGAACATCTTTAAAGAAAAAACTGCAAACGAGAATTCTATATCCAGTGAAAATTTATTTCAAAAATAAAAACAAAGGTAAAGTAAAGATTTTTTTCTAGACGTACAAAAGCTGAAAAATTCATTACTGTCAGATTTGGGCTATAAGAAATTTTAGTCTTTCAAGATGAAGGAAAAGAATACCAAATTGAAGTTTGGACCTACAGAAAGAGGACCAGAAATAGTAAATATGTAGGTAAATATAAAATAGATTTCTTTTTCTTATTTAAAAAAATTTCTATAGAAGATAACTATTTAAGGGAGAAACCACAACAATGCACTGTGGAGTTTATACACATGTAGAAGCAAAATATATGCTAACAATAGTATAAAGATGTGAAGAGGAGCATGAAAACATACTGTTATAAGGTATATGATGTATATGAAGTGGTACAACATTACTTGAAGATAGACTTTAAGTTAAAGTGTATACTCTAAACACTAAAACAGCCTCTAAACAGACAAAATAAAGAGTAATTGTTAATAAGACAATGTTATGGGTTGAACTGTTTTCCCAAAGAATATGTTGAAGCCCTAACCCCCCAGTACCTGTGAATGTGACTTATTTGGATGTAGGGTCCTTGTAGATGTAATCAAGTTAAGATGAGGCCATTAGGGTGAGCTCTAATTCAGTATGACTGATGCCCTTATAAGAAGAGGGAAATTTGGATACAAAGACACACAGGGAAGATGGCCATGTAAAGACAGAGGCAGATACTGGGTTATGCCCCCACAAACTAAGGAATGCCTGAGGCTACCAGAAGCTGGACAATATAAGAAAGGATCTTCCCTTGAAGGCTTCGGAGGAAGTATGCCCCTGTGAGCACCGTGACTTTGGATTATAGCTTCCATGACCGTGAGTGAATGCATTTCTGTAGTCTTAAGTGACCCAGTTTGCAATACTTTGTTATGGCAGCTGTAGGAAACTAATACAGGCAATAAATGAGACAAAATGGAATCAATAATACAAAAAAAACCCAAAAAACAAAAACCCCAAAACTCATACAAAATCATTAATAGTTGCTTATTAAAGTTAGTGTATTTGTTTAGCTTGAAGTGAAATGTATTATTCAGTAAATTACGTTTCCATATTCTTTAGGATTAGCATTTACTCAGCCTCTATCATGTTGTTCTGCAGGAGGCCTCAGGCTCCTTCTCATAATCGAGCCCAGGCAATCACTGTCATCTGTCTGTGAGTTGGCTCTCATGATAAGATTACCATCCTGGCATTTCAGAAATACTGAGGCCTTTTATATAGTCAAGGTATATGCACGTGAGTGTCTGCTTTAAGTCTTATAGTACACATTCACTATCTTAGAAGACAGAGCCGTATTCTTTTAAAACACTATCTATGATTTATTTTTGAGTGCTTGAACAGGAAAAGAAATCCTATTTAACACCATTTCTGTGTGGAAATGGATTCATTATTTAAAGGTTTACCAAAAGATGATCTGTATACAGAAGTGCATAATAGGGGAAGAGAAGAATGAAATCTATTGTACTTGACCAACGAAGGTCATACAATAAGAAGAAAATTATTTTGGAGGAGTGTTCAGAATATCAACTAGGGGCACCTTGGTGGCTCAGTCGGTTGAGCATTGGACTTCTGCTGGGGTCTTGATCTTGCGGTTCATGAGTTCGAGCCTCACAATGGGCTCATTGCTGACTGCGCAGAGCCTGCCTCAGATCCTCTGTCCCCACTTCTCTTTCTGCCTCTCCCCTGCACTCTTTCACTCTCTATAAAAAAATAAGCCTTTAAAAAAATACTCAACTAAAAATTATACTAGTCTTTTCAGTAAGTTTGAAACTTTTTTCTTCCTTCCTTCCTTCCTCTTTTTAAAGATCTTATTTTTAAGTAAGCTTTACACCCAATGTGGGGCTTGAACTTACAACCCCAAGATCAAGAGTCTAATGCTCTACCGACTGAGCCAGCCAGGTGCCCCTAGAAATTTCTAGTATGACATATTCAAAACTTGTAAGAGTCATTCTAGAATCTCAGGGAGGGTCAAAACCTGCCTAAAGGGAATAAAGTCATGTTTTATAGCAAGAAAAGCCAAATAATATCAAATAATGACACCACAATAAATACCTTGTTTGTGGGCCAGAACTTTGTGTTTGTGCAACAAGAATTGGAGTTACCTCTCGACTATTTCCGCTCTGTGAGAAGACAGACTTTGTTCCAGTTTGGCCGATTCTGGCAACAGACTGTAAAACACAAAAAGTCTAAGGTTTGTGAATTATAAATTGCACTGAAAATGATAAAAGACACCACGATGCTCCCATCTACATTTTCCCAGTGCAAGATTTCATAATACATACTGTCATCTGAAAACACAAATTAATGTCACAAATTAATGTCAATTAATATAGTAGGATTAACATCAAACTATTTCCTCACCTTAACATCAATATTTTTCTTTATTCTATCTTTTCATTTTTCACTTTAGTTTTTAAAGAAAGGCTCAAACTTCCTGAAAAAATTCCTAAAAAGCCAATTATTACATGTTCTCTAGGTGGAGCTAAGTGTTAACAAGAATTTTAAGACAGCTACTACTCTTAAGATTTATGAACATAAAAAATAACAATACAGGGAAGATTTTATAATCCTTCTTTGACACTTAGTAAAAACATTCCACAGTAGTCCAAAGGAATAAATAAAAAAAAAATCATCTCATTATTTCCCACGTTCTAAGTATATTGCTCTTAGAATTAACATTTCTTCCTGGTGTGTTTAATTTTTCATTAATTGGTCTCTATTCCCATGGAGGAGGAAAAAAACTTGCTTGCCTCTTCTGTCTCTAATTTATCACCTTTCTTCTATTAATTTTCAACACTTGGCTTCTTTATAAAATGCTCTGTGACTGTTGCATCAGTGGATATTTTTAATTTTTTTTCACTACCAGATAATTTCCTTCCAAATTTACTATTACTTTGATAGGCATTGGACATAATTCTCAAAGTGTACATTATAATTAATAACTAATAACTTTCTCACCAGATAGGAAAGCCTTATTTTTGGCCTTTCCTGTATTCAACATCACTGATCATGCCCTCCTTTTTGAGACTGTATAACTTCCAAAATAGTATGGTGTCTTGATTATTTGTCCTATCACTTCATTTGCTGCCCTCTGCTTTCCACTGTTTTTAATTAAGTATGCTGTGTTCCTTCTCTACTCTCTTTTCCTAGGAGAGCCTGGCTATTTTAATAGCTTTAACTACTATTTCCATCACCAGGCCATATTCTTTCCTCTATGACTAACTATCCAGTAAATATTTTCATCTCCTCTACCCCCGCCTCAAAATAAAACTTTACAATCCTTCCTCCTCTTCCTTCCCCAAGTTGGGAACTCTACATTCACCCAAGGGACAAAACAGTCAACTCTGGACCTTCCTTACTTAACAAAGGTGTACTATGTACTGCATACAATATTCAGTTTGATATTTTTAGTTGATACTACGTGCAGACCTGCAAGTACAGCTTTCCTAGGAATGTCTTGTAAGAGCAAGGGCAGAAGAGGGTAAGACAGCAGGTGGCTTTATCGTTTGGGCAATGAAATCGCCTACCCATCACTAACTGTCCTTAATGGTTTTGGCCTACTTCACCCAATATGCTAATTACCATCCTACTATGCCTCCTTGTAATTATAATAAACTAATTTCCACAATTATACTTCACTCCTATAGCGATGCAATGGCGGGTAGTTGTCAACTCTTAAAAATGAGATTTAAAGTAATCCAACACATTAAGTACTTTGCAGCCCCCCTTTTTTTTTTACTATTTTTGGAGTTTCTATTATTACTCATTAAGGAACTATTATAGAAACAAAACTTTACAGACTCTAAGGAATATTTGGAGTAAAAGAACAAGAATAAACATGTCCCTAGGAGGGTAAAGGGGCTGTATCAATCACATACTAGTATGACTTATTTAGCTCCATTTCTTAAACATCTATTGAGCATGGCAATAGGCATTTTAAATACATAACCTAATTTAATTCTCACAGAAGGTAACCCTGTACCATAGATGTTTGTAACAAATGGCACTTTGACCTCTACTGCCATAGATCTATATAAGAGAACATTATTTAAAAAGTCTCAAAACTTGTAGTATTTACTATGAGGTTAAGGATACTGTCAAGTATTTTTCATTTTACTATACATTTACTATAAATTTACTATACATCCAAGAGAATCCACCATAAAAACTTTATTTTCAGAAACAGCTGGCTTTATACAAGTCAATTTTTTTCATGTTAATAATAGTACAATTAAAAGACAAATACAGTGGTGGGGACAAGTAAAACAATGACAAGTATAGTTTCTGTTATTTATATTCAAAGGATAGAAACCTTTTTATTTTTGTTTAAAAATGGGGAAATGAAAAGTACAAATCTGAGTCTTTATTTACCTACATGCCGAAATAAACTGTTCTTGTGAGTTATGATCTTACACAGTCAAAGACCAATCAGCTTTGTATCTCCTGCTATAACCAGCAGCCTATGACAGTGATGACCTTCTTTCACATTTAGGTCAACAACTCTAAGGCAACAGTAAACTTATACAGTTAGATTCTCTCTGAGATTGCCTTTAAGACTAGAATTTTAAACAAATTTCTTTCATCAGCATCAAAACTACTTTTACACGGAAAATACCTTTTTTGAAGGGGCTCCAGTAGATGGCACGTCAATTACAGAAGATGTATTAGTGTAGTTTTGTAAATAGGATCCATCTCCAGGACTTGGGGTTTCTAATGGCAAAATCCCAAAACTGAGAAGAGGTTGAAATCAAGGTGTCAAAAAGTCATCAAGGCATATATAAAGCAGCAGTATACTTAAATTAGAAGGTCTAAAAGGAAGAGAATGGCAAATCAGTCTTGGGGGCAGTGAGGATCTGAGGGGCAGATTTAAAATAAGCTGTGAATGTAGACTATTCCACCCACCATAACTAAAATTAAAAAAGAAAAAAAATCAAACAAGGAACTAAACTGAGCAGCAACTACTGATCTCAGGAGATTTATTGGAAATAAAGAAGAACAACTTTGTAAAAGTGAAGATCCAAATGACCAAATTATTTCAAATTCCTGGACTTTATGGAATTTAAACGACACTGTTACAGAGAGAGTGTCTCTAGAGATGCTGAATCCACACATGGATTCAGTGAGCTGTTAATGTCACGGTCATGCTGTTTTAGTTAGCTCTCCGGCCCCGGGACCCAACTCCTAGCATCAGTTCTAGCACAGCATTTTTAATTTTGATACTTTTGGATATGTATCCTCTGGGCTGGATTCCTATATTTACACACATATACATATACGTCTAATAATTTTGACAAAATACTTCCTATTGATACATGTCAATTCTTCTGTGGTTTGGAAAACAGTACTTTAACAGTAACCACTGCTACCGCTTTGATGAGATCATAAGCATTCCAACATTCCAAAAGGTTCACTGCGATTCACTGACACACAGCCAAAAAGACAGTTATCTTTTAACGCATACACTAGCTGAAGAAGGCATATTTAAGGGTTTTAAATTTTCCAATATTTAACATTAAATTTTTATCACAGGTATTACATTTTTAACTTCATTTTCTGAAAACAGAATAGGTCTATTACTGACTTACTAAATGCTTCTATTTCCATAGAAATTTAGAAGTTGCTGTTCATATTAATTTTATATTACTAATATGAATTATTACAAATCATTTAATATTATAGTACATTTTAAAGTATTTTTTGTTTGTCTTACCTTGGGGTTAATGGGCTAAGAGCAGCTGGTCCTCCTAATAAGCTTCGACCAGTTTTTGGTTTATTTTGAACCTGTTTAGATAATATGGAAGTTCCTGTTCCAAGAGAGACAGTATCTGGTGAAATTACAGCTGAATCAATATAAGACACTGAGGAATCTGTATTCAAGGAGTACTTTGAATTGGAAGATTCTAAATTCAGTCTGTTTAATTCCTGAAACAGAAAATTTCCACCATGTCATTTATGATACATTTAGTTCATTCTTTTTTGTTTTCCATAATATTTGAACACTAGGATAGGATTATACTTACAATTGTGTCCTGGGGTGTTTCTGTAAGAACGGTCTCGGGTTGTCTATGAGATAAACTATGATTAGATACTAGTGTTGTGCAAGAGCTGGGCAGACAGTTGCTAAAGTTCTGTAAAGATGTTAATTTAAATGTTTGGTCAGGATCTGGCTTTTCACCTATGAAGGGAAAAAAAAATGTATGCCTCTGAGGAAATGACAATTAATCTTTTAAAGTATGCATATATCAGTGGAAATAAGGCCTCACCCAGAGTTTTAAAGTTCTCCTGTTTCAGCTAATCAAATTTACTTCCCCAAAGCCCACCTATCAATTTATTACAAAAATTTTCACATAAAGCTGTAAATTTAGGAAATAAACTATAATAACACTATTTTAAATATAATAAATCATAGGAAAATGCAGATTTCTGTGCTTTTTTAAAGCAGAAAGCAACTAGATCTCATTTTGCTCCAGGTAAGGAGTGATGGTGCAGAACTGAAACCCAACAGACATCACAGTCAGGTTAGAAGCACTGCCATGGATACGTCCACGAGGTTTTAAAATGATCCTCATGCATTCTAAGAGCACACATACTAAGACACCCTTCCCCCATATTGTCCAGGTCTTATTTACATAACAGTTTCTGCTCCAGGAATTCTATTAGTTTCTTTCCTTATCCAGAAAGCTATTTTGCCTAGTGTTATACTCACAATACAACTCATTCTAGAGGACACAAGGCCACATCAATCCTTAAACATGATTCTATTACCTTATTTCTTGTTCTCAACTTAACAGCCTTTAGCTTTGAAAAATGTTTTTCTTGTGAATAATTTGTATCACTCTCCGAGAATTAAGGAGCTGAGACAAAAAAGAAGAGGAAGCGGGGAACCCTCCCCTAGTCACCTCTACAAACCTACCTATTTCACATAATGATTCAAAGGGGGACCAGAGGAAAGGATTTAAACTAAGGCTCTTTTGGTAACATTCTGATCCTTTGGCAAGCCGATCTGTCTTGCTGTAAAGACAAACACATATATTAGACAAGCTGCACGACCCAAAACATCATCAAGAATTTTTTGGTACAAAAAATTAGGTAACTCCTATATGTGTATTTGTACACACACATACAAGTTCTGAGAGTACTCTTCTTGACACATTCCCTAAATTACTAATTTCCCCTTCTCACCACTCTCTAATCTATTATTTAGGGCAGTTCGAGTCAAAAGTCTGGTGAAAGCAAGCAGAACATGAATTGAACGGAATGCTAGCAAAATCAATTATCATTGCCTTCTTTTTTTTTTTCTTTTTTTTTTTTTAATTTTTTTTTTTTCAATGTTTATTTATTTTGGGACAGAGAGAGACAGAGCATGAACGGGGGAGGGGCAGAGAGAGAGGGAGACACAGAATCGGAAGCAGGCTCCAGGCTCTGAGCCATCAGCCCAGAGCCCGACGCGGGGCTCGAACTCACGGACCGCGAGATCGTGACCTGGCTGAAGTCGGACGCTTAACCGACTGCGCCACCCAGGCGCCCCATCATTGCCTTCTTGAGTACTAGAATTGCTTTTAATTTGCTGTCAGAATCTAGAATTACTTAAGAAGATATGGACAATATCCAAATATTTCAGTCTTATGCTTAATTTTTAATGTAATATCCCAATGGTAATTTTGAAAGTGACTTAAATGCTTTAAATATAGTATATTTAAATGATCAGGCTTTCTAATGAAGTAGAGGTGGTAGCTCTTTAAAAAAAAATTTTTTTTTTAAAGATTTTATTTTTAAGTAATCTCTGTACCCAAAGGAGGGCTTGAACTCACAACCCTGAGATCAAGAGTTGCATGTTCTGCCAACTAAGCCAGCCAGGTACCCCGAGGTGGTAGCTCTTAATGGAAAAAAATGTTCTAAAGAATTGGGGTGAAAAAATTATCAGATGGTACTGGGAAGAAACAGGTTAATCTAAGAACCAGACTTACCACCAGTTGTGTCCTAAACAGAAGTCTCATGAACTATTATAGACAAAAAGATCAATAAGCTGTCTACCAAAATACTGGAGTTAAAAAAGATATCTTAACAAGCTACAGCTGCAAAACCACAACAGCTATGTATCCAGATTACTGGGTGCAATTTTGGTCACAAGACAGGCAAATGATGGCTGAAATGAAAAGCCAGTCTTTGGAGTAGAGTTTTCCCCCACTGGATGTTTAACCTTTAATATTTAAAATGAATAAAAATAACCCATCCTTATCCTTTTTTAAAAAAAATATACTGTTTTAAGTTTATGAGAGAGGGAGACCATGAGTGGGGAAGAGGCAGAGAGAGACAGAGAGAGAGAATCCTAAGCAGGTTCCATACTGAAAGCACAGAGCCCAACAGGGGCTTGAACTCATGAACTGTGAGATGGTGACCTGAGCCAAAGTTGGATGTTCAACTAACAGCCACCCAGGCACCTCCCTCATTCTTTTAAAGAAGGGGAAAACCCTTCCTCATGGTTAGGGACTGATTCAACTCTACCTTCAAAACTTTTAAATTTTTAAATGTTTATTTATTTTGAGAGAGAGTGTGCATGCATGCACATGTGTGTATGAGTGGGGGAGGGAGAAAGAGGGAGAGAGAATCCCAAGTGGGCTCCACACTGTCAGCACAGAGCTGGAAGCAGGGCTCGATCCCACAAACTGTGAGATCCTGACCAAGCTGAATCAGGAGTCTGATGCTTAACTGACTGAGCCACCCAGGCACCCAGCTCCTCTAAAACTTTTATTAATCTTGTTTAAAAAAAATTTAAAAAAAAAAAAATTTTTTTTTTTCAACATTTATTTA
This sequence comes from Prionailurus bengalensis, assembly GCF_016509475.1. Lineage (NCBI taxonomy): Eukaryota > Metazoa > Chordata > Mammalia > Carnivora > Felidae > Prionailurus > Prionailurus bengalensis. The sequence continues at coordinate 44,128,857 of NC_057347.1, forward strand.
TTTTTGGGACAGAGAGAGACAGAGCATGAACGGGGGAGGGACAGAGAGAGAGGGAGACACAGAATCGGAAACAGGCTCCAGGCTCCGAGCCATCAGCCCAGAGCCTGACGCGGGGCTCGAACTCACGGACCACGAGATCGTGACCTGGCTGAAGTCGGACGCTTAACCGACTGCGCCACCCAGGTGCCCCTAAAAAAAATTTTTAATGTTTATTTAGAGAGAGTGCATGAGGGGGGAGAGGCAGAGAGAGAGAGAGAGAGAGAGCGAGAATCCAAAGGAAGCTCTGCGGTATCAATGCACAGCCCATCATGGGGCTTGATCTCATGAACTGTGAGATTATAACCTGAGCTGAAATCAAGAGTTGGACACTCAACCAAGAGAGGCACCCAGGCACCCCTAAAATAATTAGTAATACATAATAGTATTTTTGTGATTTTAATACTTTATTTTGTTTTATTAAACTTTATTTTAAAATAATTTTAGACTCACATACAAGTTGAAAAAAAATAAGAGTTCCCATGTACCCTACATCCAACTTCCCTCAATGACAACATCTGATACAACCATAGCACAATTATCAAAACTGGGAAATTGACAATAGCATAATACTGTACACTAAACCACAGACTTTATTTGGGTTTCAGCAGTTTTTACACGCACTCATTTATATATGGTTTTATGAAATTTCATCACACGTATAGATTTGTGTAACCATTACCACAATCAAGATATAGACAGAACTGTTCCAACAGCCCAGAGAAACTCCACAGCTGCCTCTGCACAGCCACATTCTTGCCTCAACTCTCCCCTCTGACAACCACTGATCTGTCCCTATCGTAATTTTATCATATCTATGTGTTTTTTTAAATTTTTTTAATGTTTATTTATTTTTGAGAGAGAGAGACAGACAGACCATGAGCAAGGGAGGGGCAGAGAGAGCGAGAGAGACAGAATCTGAAGCAGGCTCCAGGCTCCGAGCTGTCAGCACAGAGCCCAACACGGGGCTCGAACTCACGAACTGTGAGATCATGACCTGAGCCAAAGTCAGACACTCAACTGAATGAGCCACCCAGGGACCCCTATCATATCTATGTTTAATGAGAAATTCTATTGGTCTGCATCCTCACCAGCACGTGGTACTGTTTGTTTTTTTTTTTTTAATTATTTATTTGAGAGAGACAGAGACAGAGAGAAAGAGAGAGCATTAGCAAGAGGGGAAGAGGGGCAGAGGGAGAGAGAGAGAATCTCAAGCAGGCTCCACGCTCAGTGCAGAGCCTGACGTGGGCCTCCATTCCATGACCCTGGGATCATGACCTGAATTGAAATGAAGAGTCAGATGCTCAACAGACTGAGGCACCCAGGCGCCCCTGTCCGTTCTTATTTTAGCCATTTTAACAAGCGCGTAGTGGTTTCTAATGGTGTTTTTTATTAGCCTTTCCTTAACAGCTAAGGATCTGGTACAACCTTTCATGTGCTTACTTACCATCCATATATCCTCTTTGGTGAAGTAGCCATTCAAATATTTCACCCACAGTCTAATTCCTTAGGTTTTAATTTTATTATTGAGAATTCAAGAAACAAAACTGTTTCTACCAAGTTTTTCCTACTTAGCATCTTATACTCCTTCTTAACTAGGTAGAATTGATTATTCCCTCCATTGGATAAAATACTGCTCAATTTTTTTCTTTTTTTTAAGAGAGAATGGGAGTGTGGGCTTGGGGTGGGGGGAGGGGGAAGGGGGTAGATAGAGAATCTTAAGCAAGCTCCATACCCACAGGGCTCCATCTCAGGACCCTGAGATCATGACCTGAGCCAAAATCAAGAGTCTGATGCTCAACTGGCTGAGCCCCCCAGGTGCCCCCTGCTCAAATTTTATCACAGCATTTTTATTGTGATGATAAAAACTTACAAACTTTTGTTTACTGCTTCTCTCCTATTCTATTATAAACCCTTGAGGGCAGGGACTGTGAGTGATTTATCTTTACATCCCCAGGACCAAGTACTATGTTTAGCCACAAAGGGAGGATGGACCTCAAAGTTTCTCAAATAAATGATAAAAAGAATCATAGTTGCATGAACTAAATTCATTACTCCATGTCTTTTTATTAAGACAAATGAAGATACTGCTATTGTATCTTTATTTACTCCTGTTCTCAAAAGAGTGATGTCATATGAAAATGAGCCCCCAAATTCAGGCAAATAATTTATTCTGTACAAAAAGACATTTTTGAGGTTTTTAAAAAACTACTATTCAAACTAGCCTCGATTTATCTTAAAACAGGTGCTTTCCTAATTCTTCAGACAAGCAATCCTCAACCAATTCTCCTACAACATGTAGGAGACATGTGACATTTACACAGGCGATGCACTCCCATGCGTGGATGAACAATTCCCGTTACCTGATTATATCTCCACCCTCTACTCCCCAACCAAGGAGTATTTCAGACTAAAAATGAGTGCGAACAATATTATAGTGATAACTTTGAATTCACTCTCCCTTGCTTTCAAAAGACTAAATTTAAGTAAGTGTAGAGAAATTTTAAATACATTTCAAATGATTTGCAGATCACTGTTATTTCAACAACCATCGTGGAAATTTCTTAGGACGTGCCTCCAAATTAGTATGGCAAACCAGATGGGAACTGCTATGCTTTATTACTGAAATTTATCTTCAAGCCTTGTTCTAAGGAGCCGAGGTGATATTTAATATTAGAGAAAAAACTTCACTCATTTCTTCTTTTTCCTCAGTGGATCACATGAAGATATTCTCCTCACCCAAGGTGGAAAAAACCTCCTATGTGCACTCAAATATTAGGTAGTGCTGCTGTGGCTATCATCATTAAAGCAAAGCAGATAGTGACAAATGGGATCAACATCTCCATGACTTTATAAGTTTAATAAGGTCACAGAACTAAAAGACTGTACTCTTCAGCCAAGTGCTATTTGATAAACACAGAAAGTGTTAAGTTTTTTTTTTTTTTTTAACCACAAAGAATTCTACCACTGGAAACAATTTTCTGGTAGTCTGAATCATTGTTACTTACCAATATACATGTCCCAACAATGAAAGAGTAAAGCAAGCTGAATCACCAAACTCAGTAACAATATCATCATGGCTTTTCTGCTTATTAAACACTCCACCAGATAAGATCTGTTCCCCTTCTGCAAGCCTTTAAAACACAAATTTACAGATTAAAAAAAGTCAACATAAAAAGTACTGTGTGTAAAGACATCCTTCACTACCAATGTACTTCCAAATATGGGGATAAAGTACAAAGTCCAGGCACCTTTAGAACAGCAATAGCCATGTATTTAGAATCATTTGGAAGACTGGGAATTTATGGTCTTAAAATTCCAGTCTTGCATTTAAGAACAGAACCAGTTAAATTCAGTCCCTATATGTACAAATGTAGTATGAGCAACATACACATTACTCATGTCAAAAGAAATGGAAGGTCTTTATACTGGGGGAAAATGTGTACGGTTGTTCATTAACAGACGTAGTGGTCCTTTTTATTTAGTTCTGTAATTCCTTGAAATAGGAATTTGCAAGAGAATTTAATAACACTAATTAGACGTTAGTGAAAAACTGCATACTTAATGGTCTCACTCGTTTTTAGGTTTATAAAAGAAACCCGAATAGTACTTCATCTCTTTTTATTTACCAATTATGTTTTCTTGATATAGAAAATCACAAGTGTTTCCCAAAGGAAAAAAAAAACAACTTGACTTCACTATATATTTTTAGCATATCAGAGTTTATAATGGTATCTCTTTTAAAGTTTTTTCCAAATCATCATGTGGAAAATACTCTAGTAAGTTTACACAGCATATCCTAAACATTAAAGTGATATCTATATTTCTTCTATGGTCAGTGGGACTTTTAAAAAACCATGAATACTTGTAAATGAGATAAGAATGTCCAAGGTAAGAATTGGCTTAAGAAACTAGCAAATTAAATATATTTTTAGGAAGTTGGCATTAAACCTTCGGAGTAAAAATAATTCAATAACAAATGTTTCAGAAATTTTATAGATATTTTAGCTAGTTTTTTAATTTACGTCATCAGTTAGACACTGGACAAATACAATAATCATTATTAGTCTGTGGAGACTTCAGGAGGCTCATTTGTGTCCTCTCGCTATAAACCTACCAACTACATTCACAAACACACTTCTGCGATTATCTATTTATCTAGTCCCTTTTAGCATCATTCCATCTCTTACAGCACAGAACAGAGTTTAACAGAAGATAACTACCTATATCTCTACCTGCCTCCAGATTCAGAATAGGGACAGCTGACATGTTTAATTGTAATGTTCAAAAGAAGTGCTCTCCTGAACCTGCCCCCTCGCTTCAAAGGGGTAGGACAAAGTGGTCTGGAAAGCCAAATAACTACACAACTACCTAGACATAATGAAGCATTAATCTCAGGTGAACAGATAAGGAGGTTTTCAGGCGTATTCCAATTGAAAGCAAAGGAAAGGAAATAACACTTGGGATAATTTTGGGAAATGACAGGAATTAGTTATAACTTAAGTTTCCCCAGAGTTAAATTCTATTATTTATTACCATAACAATGAAATCTCTCCATAACAAAAGTGCTAATGCCACAGGCAACAGTATAAACATTTTAAGTTACTGAAATAGACAAATTGCTACTACCAAAAAAGAGGGGAGAAAGGGAGTCAAGAGTTTAATCTATCAAAAGGATTTTATCCAAAATTCTACAGTGTAAGTAAACAATATTAGATAGAAAAGATTTAAAAACTTACTTGCTGAGATCAACACAACATTTTGCAAGCAGGTATTTACACTGCGGTGTAGTACAACTGTGTCCTTTCAAGAGTCTATATGCTTTATATGCCTTTCCTGAGCGGTAATAACAGGTTGCCAATAAAAACAAGGCTTCCTCTGAGTGTACTAAGAGCACATATGAAAAAAAATGGCTATTATTCAGTATGTTGAATGGTAATCACTGTTTATCTGGCAATAAACAAGTTTAGCAACAAAAAATTAGTCATGTTATTTAATATAAAACAATCATTTATTATTCCAAATTTGAATTGAGAAATACTTTACTGACAGAAATCTTAGTTCCCCAAGTCCTGATTACCTTCTTCTTACAAAGAACCAAGGAAGTAATACAATGAAGACAGTCATGGTATTTTCTGTAAATCCTTAACAAAAGTGCGCACTTGTGTGCACACCCGCACACTCACACCTACCTTTAAATAGACTACCAGTAAACGGTCTTGTTTTTTTGTAGCATTTTTCTAACAGACTCTTTGAGAGAACAGATGTCCAATTTCATGAGAAAGGTGCACTCAGGGTTGCAAAGCTAATTACCAATCTGAGATTACTTTCTACATTAAAAAAGGACCAGATTTTAAAAAACACTTCTTTCTAACACCAAATGTATACTAAATTACACTCAAGATAATTTAAGACAGAAGAAAAATTCTAAATTGTGAATACCCACAGCATTTAAACCACTCAATCGACACACTTAACACTTCTACAGCAACGACAATTATACTGCCTTGCAGTGGCAGGAGCTGAATTATTCAATCTGTCCCCTGGTCTCCATACTAGGAAGGAAATGCCCCTTCTGTCCTAGTTAATGAAATGTGGCATTTTCCCCTTTATTTACTCTCTCCCAAACTGACCATCACTTCACTTCTATCCTTGCAATCTCCCAACCAATCCAGGTGAGAGTCTAGACAGGCCAACAACAAAGGAGATAGAAAGAAAGCAGGAAAATCACAAATCTGTGCTTCTAAAAATGGGTTCGGTAATAATCTCAGTGGGTTGAGGGGTGTTCTAAGCCAGTGGTTCTAAAAGTGTGGCTGGCCCCTCGACCAGCACGGCATGACTTGGGAGCTTGTTAGAAATTCTTAGCTTCAACCGAGACCCACTGAATCAGTAATTCTGGGAGTGAGGACCTGCGGTCTTGCGTTGTAACAAACGCTTCAGGCAATTCTGGTGCATGCTAAAGTTTGAGAATCACTGTTCTGAAGTACAAGATAAACTTGCCACATCTTAAAAAGTTAACTTCACCCAAAGCTTGGGATAAAAAATTGTTAACTTCATTCAAAGTTTAGGATAAAAAAGTAGGTAATTTGAAAGATTACTCTTACACAGGTTTTTGGGTCATATATATGTATATGCAAGCAAAAACCCTTCTTCTCTGGTCCATCTTATGATTTTTCATGAAACTCTAGTATAAAAAAACAATATGCAATGAATGATATGGCGTAAATGATCAGGAACTTTGGCACACATGTTAATGGGGTGTACATAGTATTAATGCTTCAGAAGCAAAAAGAATGAATAGGGAGCTCTACTGTAGGGGGAGCAAACTTTTAATTTCACTGAACTGTAAGTGCTAATTCACACAAATTAGAAAGTGTGATTTCTTTTTGATCTCGCGATAAAGGCCTTGATTCTGGTCACTTTATAAATTAAGTTTTTTAAAAACTCATTGATTATACCAAAAAGCAATGGTTCCCCAAACCTAGTTAAACTTTTAGCCATAACAATGCTTTATCAAATGTTTTGTTTACAAATACTCGTTTATGCATAGGTCCATTTTCACTGCTTTAAAATTCCCTAAGAACATAAAAGTACCAAATACTCTGCGTGCGTGTGCGCACGATTTTAGTGTGTAACTGCAATTACCTTTTTGAAGCGTGATACCTTAAAATCTACAAGTTCAAATGGGAATATGGATTGGAAGGCTGAGCACGCCTTAAGATTAATGGACGTGTAAGATATTGATGTAAATCTGGAACAACTTGAAGGGTTGTAAAAGACATGGAGAGACATGGGTGGTTTTTGAGGCTCTCCAGAAATAACTTGACAGTTCTAAATACAACCAGTGGGCCAGTAGTAAGGAGTTATAATAAAGCTAAGCTGCAGAGACTTTCAACAAATAGATTTTGTCTGGAACAATAACTCTAACCGATTGATAGTGGCTGCCTCGAGTGCTAAATTCAGAAAGATTCTAAGGCTGATCATGGCTTAGGTAGTAAGTGTGCAGAGATCAAAGCAACAGGACCTAGAAATGGTTATAGATGTCTCCATGACATCCTTTTATTTACCATCCTTTACTTAGAGCCTTAATTAAAATATGTGATTGGGAATTAGAAGGCCCATAATTTATTTTATAATCAGGAATAAAGTGAGAATGGACTCCAGTCACTCTTAACATAATATTGAGGAATCAATCATGTACTAATTAAAGTATGGTACTTCCATATGGTGAAACACTCACCATAGTCGTCCAAAAAAAAAAGACACATATTTCCAGAACACACTATTAAGTGAAAACAACAACAACAACAAAAAACCCCAAACGAAGTTGTAGAATGATGCTGAAGTCCCTCTTCTTACAAACAGGCTAGGCTTCAAAAACGAAAGGTCATTTCATAGAAGTCCAAAATAGTTAGGAGAGGTTTAAGCTTGCATCTTTCAGATACATTTCCATCAAATAGGAAGGTGAATTAGTCTTTCAATGCTTTCAAGTCAGACAGACACCTCTTCTTCGTGTTGACTTACAATGTAAATGAGCAGACTTCCAAAATGGACCAGTTCTGGCAAGACTTAAAAGTTTGGTGAGGTGAGGGTTCTTGGTCTTGATAAACTCTACAATTATCGTCGAGAACTGCTTACAGGTTAAAGTACTCTGCCTGCTGCCTTGTCAAGAATTCTGATATTGTTAAGTATTCGAAGGGCATAGAATCTATGAAATCATCTATGATTTGTGACACACTTCATCCTGATTATCTTTTAAGTTTGTTTGTTTGTTTGTTTGTTTATTTAGAGAGTGCACGCACAAGAAGGGGAGGGGCAGTGAGAGAGGGAGAGAGAATCCCAAGCAGGCTCTTTGCTGTCAGCATGGAGCCTGATGTGGGGCTTGATCCCATGAACTATGAGATCATGACCTGAGCCAAAATCAATGGTCAGACGCCCAACTGACTGAGCCACCCAGGCACCCCTTAAGTTCTGTTTTTAAAAAATATTTTAATTTACTTTTTAAAAGTAAGCTCTACACCCAACGTGGGGCTTGAATTCAAAACCCCAAAATCAAGAGTTGCATGCCCTGAGCCAGCCAGGCACCCCAATCATGTAAGTTCTTAAATCAAAGAAAGGCAGTACAGCACATGCATTTAGGAGTACAATACTACTAAATGTACAATACCTGAATAGTCATTGGATAGTAATGTGGGTTACACATATATGACAATGAGCCACAAGCTCAAATAATTCCATTTCATCACTAACTTTTCTTTTGCGAAGGATTTCAACTGCCTGGATCCTACGCTTTTCAGATGCAGCATGATTCATTCCATCCTTCAGAATCATTTCTTTTGTTGAATACCTCATCTACATACACAACTTCAGTATTTTAATACTATTGCCACTTTTTATTTTCTCTACATTTGTTTATATCCTAAATTGCAATATTAACTGGTTTTGTCTTTATTGTATATGATAGGATTAAAATGTTTTAAAATACTTTGAAACTGTGCTTAGAGTAAATATACCACAGGTAAGAGGGCTGGAGGAAATTTTAAAAAGGTTCCTTAGTGTTTGAAGGTGGAAAGTGGTCACACATAAGGAGAAAGCAGATCATGCAGGGCTCTGGAAGCGATCTAAAGATTTAGGGATAAATCCTTATAGCAACTAGACATCTCTACAGCATTTTAAGAAGGAAAGTAAAGAGAATGGGTTGATTTGGGAAGGGGAAAGGGAAGAGGCAGGGAAGAGCAGATATGGGAAAAGCAGTTAGGAAGCTTTTTTAGTAAGAGATAGCAATGTCTTAGATTAGCGTGGGAACATTATGAGTCCAGGCTTACACGCATTGAGTTTGATGTCTGTGAGGTTTGTGTGAAACAGCTAAGTTAATGCAATGAAACATTTGAGCCTCGAATGAAAAAAAGTTTGTTCGAAGACCTGAGTCTTAATCACTAACACATTATAAAAACGAAAACTATGACAATAAAAAAGCATCATCCTTTTTACTGGCAAGCATTTAACTTTAACAGTAAAAGGTTAGGCCGATGGACCAGACATCCTTTTGATACCCTCCCCTCCTCGCTCCACCCCCCATATAACAAACTGACTGAAATTTTTAGGAACCAGATATATTTATTAAATTTTCCAATAATGGCCTACAAGTGAAACACTATGCCATATCATTAGTAGTACTCTGGACATTTCCCCTCAATGATGCCCTTAATATAACCTGATAAACAATTTTTTCTAAAAAAAATGTTGCCATTTTTAGTCACATATTTCTGTGAGTCTAGGCTCTCGGTATCCTGGCTAAGACAGAGAAGAGAAACAGATGCTGAACCTTTTACTCTGGTTCACTTCTCTTCAACTGAGCCCAATTTACTGAAACTGATATACCCAGTACAATGTCTACATCTGGGCCCATTAATCGTTAAGACAGGTAGAAAACTGGTGAATAATTTTACAGTAACTTAAATATGTTCATATTGAAAAATAAACATTTTGTAGCGTGGGATGCAAAATCTACATCAAGATAGAACACTAGATTTCAAGCAATTGGGAGCTTTGCCCTAGGACCCTCAGAATAACTTAGGGAATACATGTTGACACAATGTCTTCAGCTACTACTTCTTCCTTGCTTTTCACCAGTTACAACTGCCACTCCCATGCAGTCTCACAGAGAGCAATTCTTCATCTTTCCCCAGAGGTCCTGGGTACTTCCTTATAAAATATAATGTACACAAAACTTACAACCGGTTAATTTTCTGAACATAAATAAATCACCTCTCTCTAAGGACCTACCATATTTATTGTATTAATGTATTCTTTGTCCATATAATCTAAGACTGTTTCTATTTGTTCCTAACCACCCATTTCTATTCATTCTCAACAGCTAAATACATTTAATAGCAATTAAAAACCTTAGATATTGCAGTACTACATGCCATCTATTAGGGCAAAGGGGAAAGCTGAATCTATATTGTGTGTCAATTAGCAATGGAGAAAACCTTTGATCAAGGAGATCAGGTATGGCAGCGGGAAGGAAAAGTAGGTGAAGGGGATATGGAGGGAGGTGATACGATTAGGAGTTTTTCCAAACAGCAAGGCTCGATTCACTATGCATTGTGAAATCAATTCGGTGAATTTCAACCTGCATTAAAACAACAATAATAACACTCAGAAAATATCAGAGTACATCATATGTAAGAAGAGTAAAAAAAAAAAAAAGAAATCTGAAAAGCCAACGTAATAGAATATGCTAGGGGAGAGGAACTTGTAAAGGACTTCCTACGTGCCCAAACCACAGATTATTATAGTTAGTGCTGAAAACTATCCTGTTAAGTAGGTATCTCTCTTCCCAAGTTAAAGATGAGGAAAATTAGGCTCAGAGTAACTTCTTACCGAAGATCAAATGGCTAATGAACATCGGAGCTGACATTCTACACCACCTGGCTTATAGCACAGTCTTAGGTGGTCTAACTATGGAATTCTTAGGAGAAAGACAAATGGGTGACAAAGAACTAGTGAAATTGAGAAATTACTTCAAGAATTTGGCTTTCAATCCATCTACTTCGTTAGCCTCATGCACCATAGGGTGTCCTTCTCTAAAACACAGGAGCTACCACTAGTGGCATTAGGACGCCACTGAGCAAAAGGGCACCAGGTTACATGTGACATACCAATTCTCATCAACTATTACTGTCAGCCAGCAACACTGTGTTAATAAGAATTATGAGGCTGGTTCAACAGGAACCAGTAGTATGATGGATTAGTAATGTCTATTATGGGTCAGACTGGCCTGTATTTGCTGCTACCCTTGGTAAAGTGGAATCAGAAAGATCTACCACTTACTGCCTGTGAAAACTGTTCTCTGTTTCTTCATTTCTAAAATGGCAATAGTAATGTCTATTTTATAGGATTATTGAAAACTAAATAAGAAATTAAGTATTAGAGTACCTAGTACATAATAAGAAATTAATAAATGTTCTTTAGAAGTTACTGTTGCCATTGGTATTGAACTAGGATAGTATCTGCTCCCATAAAATTTTCCCTCATAGAAATTAGAGTTCAACAGAGTGGTTAAGTTCAACAGTTAACCCTTGAACAATGAGGGGGTCAGAGGCACCTACCCTGCAGAGTCAAAAATCTGCAGTAATTTTTGACTTCCCCAAAACTTAACTACTAAAAGCCTACTGTTGGGGTGCCTGGGTGGCTCACCTGGTTAAGCATCACTCTTGATTTTGCCTCAGGTCATGATCTCTGTGGTTCCTGAGTTCAAGTCCCAAGTTGGGCTCTGAGCTGTCAGCATGGAGCCTGCTTGGGATTCTCTCTCTCTCTCCCCACCCCTCTTTTTGCCCCTTCCCTGCTCATGTTCTCTTTCTCCCTCTCAAAATGCTATTAAGAAAATCATAAGAGGGGCACCTGGGTAGCTCAGTTGGTTAAGCGTCCGACTTCAGCTCAGGTCATGATCTCACAGTTTGTGAGTTTGAGCCCTGCATTGGGCTCTGTGCTGACAGCCTGGAGCCTGGAGCTTGCCCCGAATTCTGGATCTTCCTCTCTCTCTGCCCCTCCCCCGTTTTCTCTCTCTCAAAAATAAACATTAAAATAATTTTAAAAAAAGGGGAAAATCATAAGGAAGAGAAAATACATTTATGGTACTATATTGTATTAAAAGTCTGCATTCGAATAGACTCACATGGTTCCAATCTGTGTTGTTCAAGGGTCAACTGTATGTTGAGAGAAACTAACACTTACTGAACAACTTTCCAAGTGTCAAGCACTGTATCAAACACAGAAAGTGGATTAAACAGCTTTATCCAGATTCATCTGGAACCCTGCCCCAATTCTATGGGAAAACCTACTTGATTGAATTTGAAACCACTAACTCACAATCTTTTAGAGCCTAACTATAATAAACTAGAAACTGCCAATCCTTTAATAAGCAAATACAAAAAAGAAAGTATAAGACAGTAAAACATGAGGGTTGCATAGGTATCAATGAAAATATATGTCAGTAGGTTTTGCATGATACACCTTGCTTTTAAAATATCGAGTAGAGTAGGGCAATCTATTGCATTATTTTCTTTCTAAACTTCTCTCACCTTCTAAATCCTTTCACTGGGACCTCAGACTCCTGTTCCACACACAGATCCTCCCCACTTTCTTTACTGAATTTCCAGTCTCTCTTGAAGGACCTGACAGCACTCTCAAAGTGATGCTATTTCCCTCATATCCCACTTACATCAGAATCAAGGTAAGGTTTCCTCTTTGCTTCGTAAAACCACTTCCAAGCATGACTCTTTGCCTGTTTGTGAAACTCCCTGCTCCTGAGTTCATACCTTCTCCTCATAACTCTCAGCTACTAAATGCAGGACATTCTGCTTCATTAATGGAAAAATTCTGCACCTGATTCATGGTCTTCCGCTCCCATGTTATTCCCCCACATCTCCCAATTCAACCTCATCTAGATTTCTGGCACTTCTCTGAATCTTATTCACCAATATTCTTCTGTGTTAACTTTTCTATAGTTTACATTTCCTGGTCCATATCTTATCTGTATTTTTAATGTTCTTATCCCTTGTCCTTTCTGGTGACACATGCCTGGCAAATCCCTAAGATCTACTTTCTTATGCTTGCAGTTAGGTTACTAAGCACTTGCTACTAGAGTAAAATCATACAACTGATCAGAAAGGTTCCACTAGCAATTCATACACAAACATACAAAATACGCAAAAATAAAGCTCATCTACAACCACAAAAAAAATGGAAACTCTTGGCAAGTAATCCAATGGGAACATACACAGAAAGTACAAAAACTGAATTAAGCAAACAAACACCTGAGTAAAAAGAAGGCAGCACTATTTCTTCTTGGGAAGGCTATCTATAGTAATTTAGAGAATTATATGTTTGCAGGTCAGCATTGATCAAAATCTTTGTGAAATTTCAAAGCAATAATAAAACAGACATAGAAAAATAAAGGATAAAAAAAGGGGAAAGACTTCTTATGAATGAATTGGAAAGAAAAAATGATGGGCAACAGGCCTTATGAAATATTAAAATATAAAGTGTTTAAAATGGTATGGGGGTGCCTGGGTGGCTCTATGGATTGAGTGACAGACTCTTGATTTTGGCTCAGGTCATGATCCCAGGATAGTAGGATCAAGCCCCATGTTGGGCTCCATGCTAAGTGTGGAGCCTACTTGAGATTCTCTCTCTCTACCTCCCTCCCCCCCTCCCCAATTTGCACTCTCTCTCTTAAAAAAAAAAAAGGCATGATATTGGATTAAAAACAGAAAATTAACTAATGGAAGAGAGGAGAAATTCTGGAGACAGAACAAAGCGTTTTTTTTTTTTTTTTAAGTTTATTTATTTATTTTGAGAGACAGAGCAAGCATGAGCAAGGAAGGGGCAGAGAGAGAGGGAGACAGAGAATCCCAAGCAGGCTCCATGCTGTTGTGGAGCCTGACACAGCGCATGACCCCACAAACTGAGAGATCAAGACCTGAGCCAAAACCAAGAGACTGATGCTTAACTGACTGAGCCACCCAGGCACCCCAGAACAAAACATTTTTTAAAAATTTAATATAAAACCAAGTAAAACACCATGCGGGAGGGAAAAAAGCATTGTTTAATATACAATATTGAATAAATTAAGTAATAATACCATGATAAATTCTTTAAAGTTTTTTAACCATCAATAACCACATATTAATTGTAGTTGTAGAAAGATGACTTTTCCACCTACTGAAGCACTAGAAGAAAGTATAAATGATAAAGCAGATGAGGTCAACTACATAAAAATTTTAAACATACCAATAGAATTAAGATTAAAAAGCAACAATCTGGGTCAAATAGACAGTAAAGATATACCTCATAGAACTAGGAATAAATTTAAAACAAACACTTGAGAAAATACCCAGAATCCCTTGTAGTTATAAAAATGCAAGACAAAATATTTCATAATTCTCAAGCAAGCAAAAATACATTAAATTGATCAAATCTAATACTGAAAGGATTATGAAGGAAGTCTTATGGTGTTGGTCACACCCCAGATTATTTTACCCTTCTCTCTGCTGGGTTATCAACTGGGGAAAAAGTAATTTGTTGTAGAACTGATCACCGTTTGACTTGTAAGTTCCATTCTAGAATATATAGCCCCACAAAATGACATATAAAAGAAAAAAAAAAAGCTGTACCTAATTATCTGTATTAGCATCTTAGAAAGAGAATTACAAGAATTAATGACAGAAACAAAGCATACATTACCAGCACGTTTATCGAACATTTATTACCATGCCAGAAGGCTGTGCCAAGTGCTTTAAATACATTATCTCATTTCACTCTTCAACGTTCTCAAGCGATTATTGTTAACTTTATTTTATAGATGAGAACCCTGAAATACTCAGACACTGAGTGACTGTCCAAGGTCTACAACTGCATAAGTGACAGGGTGAGGGTTTATACCAAAGCTATAGACCAAATTCATGCTCTTAGCTATAGAATATAGACTCTTTTAACAGAAAACCTAGACAAAAATATCTAAAGATTGGAAAATGATTAAGTAAACCATAGTGTAAAACCTGAAACAACTCTACAGCTATTAAAAGTAGCACATACGGGAGATAACAGATGCAAGGAAAAGTTTTTATGAACTAGTACCAATCATAAAGAAACAACAAAAGCAATCCCCAGAATCTTGTTATATTGAAGTCATAGGAAAGGACAGAATTCCATTTATTTTATTCCTTTATTGTTTTATAGAAATGAACAGATTACAAACCTTCTGCATACAGTCGTTCTGCAAGAAAAACTGCATCTCGGTAAGCATAGTGGTTTAGTGCTTGCCATATAGCAGCCTGAAAGTAGAGGGAAAAGAACATAAGTACACAAATATACAGTTTCAAAGTAACGCCTAGCGAGCCTGACATATTGTAATCAAATCAATGACCCTAATTTAAGTAATAAAACAAAACCTCAATGTCCATAGTGCAAACTCCATGGCATGTTACACAAGGCTCTTCACAGTATGGCTCCTAACATACCTGAATTTACTCACTCAATTCTCCATGGACATTTAGGCCTCTGTGCCTTTTTGTACTTCCTCTTCCCCCACAGAGGAATGGAGGCTCCCTCACATACCTCCTTTTACAAATTGCTCATCCCTACAGACCCAGCTTAATTAACATCTACTTCATGAAGGTTTCCTGGCTGATTCCTAACCTTTTTTTTTTTTTTTTTTTTTTTTGGTAAACATATCTCTTCTAGTGGCGCACTCATATTTTGTTACAGTTATATGTTTATGGGTCTGCCCACCCCACTAAACTACACTGCTCTAAACTAACAACGGTGGTTTAAACAATTTTTCACGATATGCATGAAATGTCATCCTCCACAAAAACTTCCCCACCTATTTTTTAAAATTTTTATTAAAAATTAAAATAAATAGTCTATTTTAGTGATTGTCCTAGGGTTTACAATACACATTTTTAAATTTTCTGAATTTAAATGCAAATAACGTTATACAGAGACACATGTAGTATAAAATCCTTGTAAAAGTACACAATCAATTCTTCTCTTCCACCCCCTGTGCTAGGTTTGTCATATATTTCAGTTTTCTATATAAAAGCAAAATATTTGAATACAAATTTTGTTTTAAAAAGTGGTTACTTCTTACAACAATAAAAAAATGAGAAAAATGTAAAAAAAATTAAAAAAAATTTTTATTTGAGTGTGCGTACTAATGAGTTGGGGAGAGGGACATGGGGTTGGGGGGAGAGGGAGGGAGACAGAAAGAGAATCCCAAGCAGCCTCCATGCTCTGACCCAGATCATGAGATCATGACCTGAGGTGAAATCAAGAGTCAGCCACTTAACTGACAGAGCCATCCAGATGCCTCTCCACCTATGACCTTTAAAGCAACCCTATTCTCACCCACCCAAGGAAGCATATTGGGAGACAAATGAACAAACTATAATAGCACTAATCTTTAATCTAGGTGAATATATTTTTCTTTTTCTAAAGTTATAAAACATAGCTATAAAGTATATAACAGCTAGAATGAAAACATTTAGACCCATGTACTCACTATCCAGCTCAAGAAATAGATATTACCAATATATTTGAAGCCCTCTCCCACAGGTGCTCATCAGTCACATAACCTCTCTGAAACCACCACTCTGAATTTTGTTAATCTTCAGGTTTTCTTTACAATTTTTATACATTTGTATGTATGTATCATCCTTAAGCAATGCAACACTTTTCCTGGTTTCTGAATTTTTAAATAAATACAAGCATGTTGTATATATTATGCTATAATTTGCTTTGAAATCCAATATTTAAAAAATTCATTCTCAATCTGTGTAGCTAGAATTCATTCATTTTGATTGCAGAATAAATAATATTTCCATTGTAAAAATACATCAAAATGCATTTTATCTATTTACAGTATATGAACATTTGGGTTATTTCTAGTTTTTTTCCAGTTATAATAATGCTGCAAGGAACATTCTTATATTTATCTCTTAGGGTACCTATTTAAGAATCTCTCCAAATTGGGATATATACTTAAGAATGATATTATGGGGTTGTTGAGTTCATGTTCATACACAGGTTCATCTTTACTAGGTAATACAAATCATTTTCAAAGTGTGGGTTTAATTTACACTCCTACCAAAAACATATGACTACTCATTATTCCACATCTTTGTCTACACTATGTACTATCAAAAAAATTTTTGTTTATTGACTGATTGATTGTAATCTCTATGCCTCTCTCTATGTGGGGCTTGAACTCATGACCTTGACATCGAGTTGCAGGCTGTAATGATAGTCAGCCAAGTGCCCCCCAATTTCTTATTTTTACCAGTCTGACAGATGTAAAATGCTTATCTAGTGCCTTTAATTTGGATTTCTCTGAATATTAAAATGAGTTCAATGTGTTCAATAGTAATTTATTTCACGTTTATTGGTCTTCTGGCAAATGCCAATTCATGTGTCATTCATTTTTCTGTTAGATGATTTACCTTTTCTTACTATTTTATCCAGAATTTTTGAGAGCATTAAACCAGAGAGGTTTTTTTGTTGTTGTTGAAGTTTTAGTGTATCATATAACACTAATTTTAAGTCTGTTATATAAATTATGTATCTGTAAATTATGTGTTTACATATATTTATGTTTTGCCTAGCATTTTTAGGAGCACACCACCATAGGAGTTTCTTTTAATCTTTCTGGGTTTCTTTTTAACTTCTGGTCTATCACAAGATATAAAAGTCACCAATTGATTAAAAAAATCATCAACTCACAAATTGAGATATCTTACAAGTGATCATGATACAACAGTGTTTATTTTTAGCCATGTATACAGCTCATAATTTGTTGAACAGTTTAATAGTTACAATAAAACCAGCATGGTGGGATTACCTAATGAAACCACTAGCTAACACTGTAACAGTAAAGCTAGATTACATTGTAACAAGTGATTAATATGCCTTGGCTATAGTACAATCTCAAATATTTGAATGAAAAAGCAAATGTTTACTAACATTTCTATGAGTATTATTAACTATAATTTTTTATATTCAAAGTCCTAGTAGTAGTTGATGACTTACTTAGCCCAAGGGTGTAATTTTCTATTTTCTCATGGGGTCTCTGGAGCCTCTTGTTTAAGCTTACTTTCTATACAGTCTAAATTTTTTAAAGTCTCAGGACTGTCTAATCTGACCATTTCCATCCAGGCACAAGGGAAAGGAAAAAGGTGGGAATTTAAATTTAATTCAAATTTAAATTTAATTTAAATTAATAATCTATACTATCACAGGCAGCATTTTTCCCTCTAACGTTACCGTTCTTAATCCAGTCATTTCCTACCACTTTGAGAACTATCTAAAACTGCTATTCAAAGTGTGGTCCTTGGAGCAACAACACTAATATCTTCTGGAAGTTTTCTGGAAGTGTGGAATCTCAGACCCAATCGTAAACCTACTAAATCAGAATCAGCATTATAACAAGATCCCCGGGTGATTTATATGCGTATTAAAGTTTGAAAAGGACTGATCTAAAAAAGATTTATTCTAATTAAAAATATCCCTGCTCAGCAGATTCCCCAAAGTCAAAGAGGCTGTCTCATCTGTTAATTCAAGATGTTATGAATAAAATACTTTCTAATCCTTCAGGCCATGGCCCTTAGCTTTAAAAGAAAGGCTTGAGTTACTCAAGTTCCAAAACCTCTTGTTTGTAGGTCTTCATGTTCCTTCTTGACCCTAATCCATTTCTTATACCTAATAAAACAGCCTACATATTAATAGAAATGAATCACAATATCATCTCCTTTCATAATCCACCCAAATTAGTTGCACTACAAAGAAATCTCCCTCTGGCCTAAAACGTACCATCTCATTCTCCCTCAAAGATTTTCAGAAGTAGTCGGCATACCCAAAGGATCCCAACAGTATACATAATAAGAGAAATCCTAGAATTTTCAGATACTTATAGACTCTGTACTGAAGATCATTTGCTGTCCCAAAGCCTGACTGACCACCCCTACTCATAATTTCCAGAAGGCAAAGGGGTTCATGCAATTGTAATTTTGCCACACTTCAGTTCTCTGCTGGCTGCCACATATGCTTGTTTCCATATGAATTAATCACACAGTGCCCCTCAATCTCATAGAAAGGAATACTTAAAAACTGAAATATCATACTACACTAAAAAAACTCATTAGCAATTGGAGGGTCCTCTCTATTACTTGGGAAGCAAAATAGATGGGAAGAGAAAAAAGAGAAGGCCGTGAATACCAATGGGATTTGCAAAGGAGCGGTGTTATATCACTGTATGATTCTTCCCCAGTCAGAGCCACCTAAATAAAGAAGATACCAAAGACAAGCTGTGCTGAAACAGCCAGAACCCCCAATAAAAATGTTGCATATTGCTCCTAACAATTCTTCCACGTACCATTAACCAAGGACCTGAGGTTCCTACTCCTTATTACTCCTTGACTTTATTTCTGGTAACATTTGCCTGTGATGGGTATCAACAACAGCCTCAGCTATTTAGAGTACAAAGGTAGACTATGATTGTGTGAGGAAATTTTTTTTTTTTTTTTTTTTACTGATTCCAGCATGACTTACTATGACTGAAAACCAATGGTGGGGGAGGAGGGTAGTGGTGTCTTTTTTAACTTTTCTGAACCGGAGAGTTCTAGTACTCATTCATTCAATAAATACTCATTGAGTACCAATTATGTGCCAGGCACTGAAGCCTCTATCTACAGTAATTAACAGATAGTTTCTATTCTCATGGAGTACCTTTTAGAGCTACTCCTGTCTAGATCAGCGGCTACCAATCCTTGCTTGACAACGCTCTACCTCAAACCCACTGCATCACAATCCCTGGAAGCTGGGACTGAGTTTAGATGTCTTTATTTTGAAACCTTTTCACTGGTAAGCATTCAGGGCTCAGAATCATTCTTCTACTTTTCTAGATAAGTAGCTCTCCTTCCTTTTACAGAACCCTCTTATGTAAAAACTTATAAAAGCTATGGACCTCTTTTCCAGAAAAAAGCACATGTACATATATATACAGAAAATCTGTGTACAATGTTAGGGGTTCACAGAAATCCTGGTTCATTAAGTATCACTGGTCCAGCTGATGAGAGACAGTATTAGAGCCTGATACATCATAGGTTTCAATAAATAGTTGTAGAATTGAATTAAATACTTAAAAGGAAGGAGAAGACAAGTTACTGAGCTAGAAAGGTACTTTCCTCCGCACACACCAGGGTTCTCCACCAGGGGCACCGCTGCAGCCAGGAGTAGGAGAGGTGCTCCTTGTAGTTTGAAACGCAAAACAACTTTATCACACAAGGTCAAGGATGTTGGGTTGAGTGTAGATGAAATAATGAATGTATTGGTAAATCAATCTGGGTACATTATCAATTTAAGCAATTCGAATGGGCTGGTTAGTGTCTAACCATCATTTATAGAACTGCACCTAAAGAACAGTATCTAGAATCTTTCCCCTCTTTTCTAGTCTCATTCTGTTAACAATCTTCTTTCAACTCTTAGCCTTCTACGTGGTCTTTCTGCCTGTAAGCTGTAGGTAATCCATTCTGTCCCAGAGTTACATTCTTCAAACATAAATATCATCACTGCTAAACGATGATAGCTCTTGAGAGACCTGGGTTCAAATCCATGTTCCGTGACTTATTAGTTCCGTGTCTTGGGCAAGTAACAATGTCTCAAGTCTCTTGTTTTAAAACATAAGAGTCCATAATGGTTAATATGTACATAATGTTACATAAAGTACATAATGGCTCCTAGTACATACCTAATAATTACTCAAATTTTAGCCGTGCCATCAACATTATCATCGTGTCTTCCTCCCTAATCAAAGCTTTCTAATGTGTTTTTAAAAGTTTCTTTATTTAAGCAATCTGTATACCCAACTTGGGAGTTCAAACCCATGACCCCAAGATCAAGAGCCGCATGCTCTACCAACTGAGCCAGCCAGGCACCCCTATGCTTTTGATTTTTTTTTTTTAATCAAACAATGAGAAGGTGACCTTTCCAACAAAAATAGGTGGCACTGGCAAGGAGTGAATATAAGAGCAGGTTTTAAACATGCTACAGGCTCTCTGTTATCTGGCCTACATCTCCTGTGTACTATGACACAGAAAAGACATACGTAAAAGGTAATGTGACAAACTACGAGTGTTTTCCTCAGAGAACTTCAACATTTGCATGGTGGAAGAACTCAAAAAAACGTCATTCAGAAAACAACAGGCTAAAGGGTGTTCAAATCTAATTTGATTCAATTATTTCTTGACTGTTTAATATAACCTCCAGCTTCAATCCATGGCCGATGAAACCTAACTCTAACCCTCTGACACTTACTAATCAAGATATCCAAGTCACTTCTCTGACCTTCAGTTTTAATCATCTGTAAAATAAGTACAAAAAACACTACCTTTGAGATAAATCTAGCACAGTACTTGGCTGAATTCTAAACCTCCATAAGAACTTATCTGTCCCTCTGGTGTTCTACCAGACCATCCCATGACCTAGGGTTCTGGAACCGTGCATATAGGTATATGTCAAAATGATACTCATTTAAATTAGGCAACTGCAATGGTGATGAAAGGAAGAAACTCAATGAAACATTTACTTTCTAAGGCAGACCTGTCCCCCCCCCCTCCCTTTTTTTAAGTTTATTTTGAGAGAGTGTGTGTGCAAGTGGAGGGGCAGAAAGAGGGAAAGAGAGAATCTCAAGCAGGCTCCACACCCACCATGCATGGAGCTGATGTACGGGGCTTGATTCCATGACCATGAGATCATGATCTGAGCCGACACCAAGAGTTGGACACTCAACCGACTGAGCCACCTAGGCGCCCCCCACCATTACTTTTAATAGTGTCTTATTTGTCTTCCCTGAATTCTTTCCCACCCTGTGATCCATTGTCTCTCTGTGAGCTTTTCACAAATCAGATCTGATCATATTATCCTCTCACTTAAGACCTTTCTCTGGCTTCTCATTGTCCTTAATGACAAAAATCCAAACCACCAAACCAGGGAGGATGGTATAGTCCGTGCTTACCTCTCCAATTCCTCTTGTATTATGTTTTCTTATGCTGTGTTAGTAAAATGGCTTTCTTTCAACTCCTCAAACCTACCATGTTACCTTCCTGCCACAGGCCCTTTAAACATATACATAGTTCACTTTACCTGGTACCTTCCTCCAAACTATGCATATTCGAGTCATTCTTTGGACTTCTTTCTCAGGGAACACTTTTTTGGGGGAGCTCTGATGAGGTCAGGCATTCCTATTACACACTCTTATAGCACTACGTACCTTTCCTTTGTAATACTTCTCACTGCTGTAATTTTACATAAATAAGTAATGTCTTCCTCACTATAAACTGCAGAAAGGTAGAGACTACTTCTGGTTTTGCTCATTATTAGATTCCCAGCATCTATTATGTACTTTTTAAGCAAGGGCTTAACTAATGGATGTTGAATGAATAAACAACTGATCTTTGATTTCTGCCAGTCCTCCTACTGGTAGTATCTTATGTTAGTCTAAGCTTTAAGTTTCTCTGTATTCATCTACAGTTGACCCTTGAACAGCATGGGTTTGAACTGCACGGGTCCACTTACATGTGGATTTTTTTCAATAAATACAATATACTACTAAAAATGTATCTTCTCTTCCTTATGATTTTCTTGGTAACATTTTCTTTTCTCTAGCTCACTGCACTATAAGAACACGTATATAATATGTATACAAACTATGTGTTAATCAACTGTTTATGTTATTGGCAACGCTTTTAGGCAACAGTAGGCTGAGAGTAGCTAAGTTTTTGAGGAGTCAAAAGTTATGTTCGGATTTTTCCACTACATAGGGGTCAGTGCCCCTAACTCCTGCCTTGTTCAAGGGTCAACTGTAAGTCCAATAGGTAAGAATCTCTGGAAATCTCTACTGAAAGAAACTCTGTGGCACACAATTATTATTTTGTGATACAAATAATTACCACCTAATTACTCTTTTACAAAATATGGAGATTTCCTAAGAACCAACTTGTTTAATTTTGTTGTAAATGAAAGAACATGGGGAGTAGAAACGATATACTCAGGATTAATTTTGGAGGCATGTGTTCAAATTTGTGTGCCAGCACTTCCAAGAGTATGACTTGGAAGCTTCAATCTCCTCATCTGGAAAACAGAGCTCTATTTTTTAGATTGTGTGGATTAAATGACATGATACATATACAGTGCTCCTAGTATACGGACTAGCACATAGTAGACACTAAAAACCTCCCCCTTTCCTGTCTTCCAATATAAACAAACTCAATAAAGACACAGTTTCCATTATTATAACATCTCCCAACATATCTGCCACAATTGCTTATTTTGTTAATATATAAGCCACAAAAGACCCAAATGATTCACCAGCTAACTCAGTAGTACTGATCACCAGGAAAATTTGACACACATGGCCATATACTATGGCCATAAAGTCCTGGAACTTTGCTTTTTTTTCCTGTCTTTTCAATATTAAATGAACAAGAGAAAAAGTATCATAATCAAGGATTCTATCCATTTCTGATATAAAATCAAGCTTTGCTCAGAAGAATATAATTTTTTATTACCAATTCTTTTTAAAACAATTTTTTAATGTTTATTTTGAGAGAGCGCGTGAGCGAGCAAGCTGGAGAGGGACAAAAAGAGAGGGAGACACAGAATCCGAAGACAGGCTCCCGGCTCTGAGCTAGCTGTCAGCACAGAGCCCAACACGGGGCTCGAACTCACGAACAGTGAGATCATGACCTGAGCCGAAGTTGGACGCTTAACCGACTGAGCCACCCAAGCGCCCCTGTTACCAATTAAGAGGGTGAGAAAGTGATAGTAAAGGCAGCCAACTCAAACTCTCATATACCCCATAAAATTTGCCACTTGGAGAATCCCACATATCACCACTCTGCTCAAGCACCTCTAAGTTCCTCAGTGATGGGTGTCTCTTTGGTAGGAAATAGGGAGGAAATGGGCTATTTTCTAAGGCACTACAGATTAGGAGCTTATGAAGAGCAGGGCTAAGATCAGCCCCCTGGCTAGTCATCTACTTTGGCCCAACTGCTGGTGTGGACCTGTCCCCAAAAGAATATCATTCAGTGCATCATCTCAGGACTTCTACAAATTAAAGCCAGATGGATGAATGCTGCTAACAGGGAGACAAACAGCAACACCACACCCATCCTCAAAAAAAAAAAAAAAAAAAAAAAAAAAAAGTTTAAAAGAGAATTCCTACCGAATTCTAGGTTAGTCCTAGGTTAGGACCTAGGTTAGTCCTAGGTTAGTCCTAGGTTGCATTAATTTAAAAGAGGAATCAACAGCACAAAATGGCAAAATTCTTTCCTTGCTTGTTCTTAAACATGTAATATTTTTAAAAATATAAACAAACCTCTATAACTGTACAACTAATTCAGACATAAATGTGACCACATAAATTATTTTGTTTTATTCTTGTTTTTGTCAAAAAAGAAGATAGCTGCCTTTTTTTTTTTGAACCATAAAAGAAATGGATAATAAAAGATTCAGACAATATAAGGAGGTATAAGGGGGAAAAAAAAATCACTGTGGAACTTTCCTGTTATACATTAAAATCTTATTTTTAGAACTTTAATTTAGTTTAGGTCTATATCAGTGGTTTTCCATCTGGGTGATTTTTGCCCCTCAAGGGATATTTAGTAATTCTTAGTGGGGGGCATTTTTGATTGTCACAAATGGAGGGGGCACCTAGTGGGTGGAGGCCAGGGATGCTGCAGAACACTCTACAATACATAGGACAGGGTCCCCCACAACAAAGAATTAGTTTGCCCCAAACATCAATAGTACCAAGAATGAGAAACTCAGGTGTATGTTACCATGTAACTGGATTATTTTACTAGCCCATATGTCTCCCTAACTCTCGTCTTGTCCTTCCTTGCCAACAGCACCAGATTAATCTTCCCAAAGCAGTGCTTTCATTAGAAGTCTTCTGTTCAAGGGGCGCTCAGTCAGTCTGAGACTGGGTGGCTCAGTCAGTCAAGCGGCTGACTTCGGCTCAGGTCATGATCTCGCGGTCAGTGAGTCCAAGCCCCGTGTCGGGCTCTGTGCTGACAGCTCAGAGCCTGGAGCCTGTTTCAGATTCTGTGTCTCCCTCTCTCTGACCCTCCCCCATTCATGCTCTTTCTCTGTCTCAAAAATAAATAAACGTTAAAAAAGAAGTCTTCTGTTCAAAAACGTATAATGGCTATCACCAATGCCTTAAACCCCTCAATCTGGATGTTATGTCCCCTATAATCTGATTCTATCTGGCTAGCAAAACCTTATCTCTTCCTGCTCTCAATTCCCATTCCAACCAAAACTATAATATTTTATGGTTCTTTTGTTCCTAAACACCATTCTCAATTTTAGGCTTTTGCTCGTGTTATTCCATGCTAAAACCATTTTTTCCCTTCTTTTTTACCAATCCAAACACTTCCCATCTTCTAAAGCTTTAAGTTCTACTCCATCAAGAAACACCATTTTTCCAGTCTACAAGGATCTGTTTACTGAATTTCTTTATTATTATCTGTGCAATCAAATACATACTGACTTGTAACATTATCCAATTGTTCCTGTTAAACATTCTTAGCTTCCCAACAAGACTAGATCCCTCAAAAGATTAGAGGTTTTTTTCTCCATATTTCTACTGGTTGGCTTCACAAATATCTCCAACTCATTTTTTTCAAAACAGATTGTCAGGGCACCTGGGTGGCTCAATTGGTTAAGTGTCGGACTCTTGACTTCCGCTCAGGTCATGATCTCACAGTTCATGAGATCAAACCCCGAGTCAGGTTCCTCACTGATGGCACGGAACCTGCTTGGGATTCTCTCTCCCTCTCCCTCTGCCCCTCCCCTGCTCTCTCTCTCTCTCTCTCTTGCTCTCAAAATCAATGCTCTTAAAAAAAACAAAAACAGGTTAATTATCCTCCTTCAGATTTGTCCCCCCTCACAGGATTCTTCATTTATTAAATGGCACCACCAAAATGAAATCCAGGCAGCAGTCTTGATCCCCACCCTCTCCCATTCAATCAGTCTCCATGTCTCATTGGTTCTACCTCCAAAACATCTCTTGAATTTATCAATCTCTTTCCTACTCCACTACTACCACTTTGGTCTAGGTTACTTTCATCCTAAGCCTACTTTTTAAGTTTTTATTTATTTTGAGAGAGAGAGAGAGAGAGAGAGAGAGAGAGAGAGAGAATCCCAAGCAGGCTCTGTGCTATCAGCGCAAAGCCCCACCTAGGGCTCCATCTCACAAACCATGCGATCACGACATGAGGTGAAATCAAGAGTCAGACGCTTAACCGACTGAGCCACCCAGGCGCCCCTAAGATATTTTATTCTTGCCTCCTTCTTCCATTACATTTCACATATAGTAGCCAAGAGATCTAACATCTACATCAAGTCAACCCTCTTCTGAAAATCCTTCAATGACTCCCCACACACTTAGAATGAAAACGGAACTCCTTATAATGGTTTTCCATTAATATGCAACTCCAGTCACATTGGCCTTCTTTCAGTTATTTCAGTGCCAAGTGCTGCTATGTCTTAGGGACTTTGCACATACTGTTTTCTCCTTCTGTTATGCTCTTCAAATTACTGTTTCCTTCTCAACCTTCAGATCCCAGCTTCAATGTTATTTGCTCAAAAAGGACCTTCCTGACACCATTTTTAGAGAAGATTTTAGGATGTCTTTCATACCCTTCTGTGCTTGGTACATAGCAGGTTCGTAACATTTTTTCCAATTTGATTTTTTCGTTGAGGAGGCTTAACTTTTTGCTATTTTCTAGTACCTCTTTTGGTGGTTCAATTGCAAACCTGACACCTGGGCGTAGGTCAAGTCCCTCATCAGGTCTCTCTCCTCACACCCTATTTATAGTGCCCTTATCAGTTTGTAATTACAAATTTGTGATTATTTGCCTAATGCTTTCTCTATATAAACAGCATAAACACAAAAAGGGCTATATCAGAACACTAGTCCATAAAGAAATGAAATTATTATATATGTTTGCAATGACCTCCTCCTCCACCCACATTCCCCAAAGCTTATTCTCCCAGTTCAGGTACGATGTAGCACTGCCTTCAAGATACTATACTGTATATAAATATAAGGTATTTTCCCATTTGCCAAAAGAAAACTTCATAAATGTGTTTCAGCTGGCTTAAGTATATGTTTTTTGAATGAAGATCAAATAGTCAAATGCCTATTGCTTTATCAATTTAGTTACACATACATATTTCTCAAATGACAAAATTTATTTAGGAATTTCATCTTTTTCTATTCTCATCGAACAGAACAACTTTATGGAAACTGTTCACATCTATCTTTGATATCAACAAAGCCATTTTTTTCATCTAACACAACCTTCCTGAATATACATTTAATTCTAAGTTATTTGAAATATGGTACCCTTTGAATCCATGCTAGATGCTATCCCAGTATATCTTATTCCAAGCCCAAAGTATTCCTTCACTATCTGAATGATCCCTAAAACAATATCATATGTATAGTATCCACTTAGTACACTGCTTATTAAGGCGATTTTTACAAAGCTTGTTTACAACCTCACACTTCCATGAAGTTCTACCCCCAGGAAAAACTGATAAATCCATTAAAATGTCTTTGCTTTTTTTAAAATCCATTTCATCAGGTGAATTTTATAAATATCCAAATTGACACTGATTGAAATCATTTAGGCTGTGTGTCTTCCCCAAACAATTAAAAATAAAATAATTGACAGAATTTCTGCCTCATAACAGGAGAGTCTTTTGTAAAGACTCAAATATAAAGTTTTTCTATGAGAGACAATTTGGAGGAGGAGCTAATATTTAGGCTGACGCAATTTATCAGACTGGCTATTCCGTGTCAAAAGTTTAAAGAAAAAAAAAAAAAAAGCAGCAAACAGTTGTTTATCTTTCCTCTCAACTTTTTCCTAAGCCTGGTAATATCATGATGCCCCAAACAACTCCCCAACTTACTCGTTCCTTTACAAGTACATGCAATTACTTATCATAGTTTAAAAAAACAATAGTATCTATCTGTCCTATTTTCTCCTTAGTGATTCTTTCCCATGTTCAGCCCTATCCCTAATCAGTTGATCATCATCATCATCGTAGCTAAAGTTGCTTGTTTCTCCCACTGCCAGACCCCTTACTGAAGGGCTTCTTCTACTATAAATTACAACCAAAATTGTCACCTAGCCCTATCCTAAAACTTCTTACCACAGTCCCCAAATCTAATGGACAAAGGTAGTATGGGGGAAAACGGGACAAATTTGACTTTTAAGCCTCAAAAAGACCTAAGAGCATTACCACTAAGAGTACTGTAAGGAAAAAGAGGAAACTTGATGGGTACCATCTAGGAACGGGCTACATAGTCTTTTCTTCTCCATGTTTTTATACAAGTTGAAATTGTTATTAAATAGTGGCTATAGGCTAGCATTGAGAGTAGTTTATCAATTGAGAAAATTGGGGGGCCAGAGGAGGCAAATGTATCATTAATGAAGACAAAATTACATACAAAATATGAAACAGAAATTAAACAACTTGAGTGATACACTTGTTCATTTAAGGTACAGATAACTTTTGGGGCACCTGGGTGCCTCTTGCTGTCAGGGTCATCCTCCATGATAGGCGTGGAGGCTACTTAATAACAACAACAACAAAAGACACAGGTAACTTCTAATTTAATGTTAGGCCTAAAAACAAAACAACAACAACAACAAAAAACTTAAAAGGGACTCTACCAGTAAGAGGAATTTGTTTGAAAAGAAATAGCTTTGGAAGCATGGATACAATTACAAACAGGTAAATTTCCTAAGACAGAATTCCACATTATATTGGTTCAAATACTAATAGTTGCTATATGTAAAAGAAGCAAACTGGGAGATACTTGTATTTCATTCCGGGAAGAAAAATTAAAGGAAATATGGAAGCAGTGATGTATTAAAATATTTATTATTTGGTCACAGGCCTATTAAGGGTAATGTGAAGTAATTTCTAAAATTGATTTGCTTTGTAACTTCAAAAAAAAAAAAAAAAGTCCATAACTCAATGACAGCACTTGATAGAGGTCAACTCTTCTATTCAAGTCAAAGATCCTATGGTGAGCTGAAAGTCTCCCAGACCTGGTCCATCAGTAAGGGACAAAAGATTCAGTTTCTTGAGATGGCAGGGGGAAAATGACTGGCACTGCATCACACTTCAAATCCAATAGGGTTTCTCCCGTGCCAACAGAGCACTGTGCGTCAAAGCATACCTTGGTGTCGTAAGGACAGCGAAATGGATGTAAAAACCCTTATTTGTCTTTCATTTCCTGAACGCACTATCAACATGCACAAAACACTCCTGATCCCCATCACACCGGTCACGGGGAAAAACAAAACACACAAAACACCCAGATTTGCCGTTTCCACCCCTTCCCCTCGTATAGGTGCTTGCCCCTCAGCGCTGGGCCTCGGGAGTTCTCTTCCCAGATCATTGTCCAGTGGGAAATTCACTGAGCGAGGAAAGCAACGTGGGCTATAGGACGTCTGTTACCAAAACAGAAATTAGTATTAAAAATACCGATCTTATCGGCCCTCCGCCCTCTCACATAAAACAAAAACAAAACCGAACACCACCACCCCCACCACCTCCACCCCGCCAACTTGCCCCACCATTACGAAGATCATACAAGCTCTGATCAAACGTGATTCCCAATCATCCCGGGGCAAGGGAGCACCTGGGGCGAGTTTTCGGCCCCTGGTCTCTCACCCGGCCGGGGGGGCCAGGCCCCTGGACTGACAGGAGGGGC
The DNA here is from genome assembly GCF_016509475.1 of Prionailurus bengalensis. Taxonomy (NCBI): domain Eukaryota; kingdom Metazoa; phylum Chordata; class Mammalia; order Carnivora; family Felidae; genus Prionailurus; species Prionailurus bengalensis. The sequence goes on from NC_057347.1 coordinate 44,158,249, forward strand.
TGGCCCGACCGTGGCCCGGCGGTGGACAGAGGCATTATTGCCGAACCCCGCTCGCACCCGGGGTGGAAGCAAGGCAGGACCAGAGGCAACGCGGGTAAGGTTGCGGGCGAGGCCTCCGAGCCGACGCGGAGACAGGCAGGACCCGGCAGCAGGGGAGGCGGGAGAAGCTGCCGGGCCTAGGCCGCACCAGGCCGCGGAGTGGCCGTACGCGGCTTCCCGGCCGAGGCTTCGAGCCAAGCCTCGGCGAGCGGGGTTATCATTACCTGGACGGGTTCCTGCAGCACCGTCATCCTTGAGGCTCAGGCCCACTTTCTGCAGTGCCTCAGGCCCCCCCCGTAGCGGCTCCGGCCCGGCCAGCCCCGGCTCATTTAAACTCACCAGCGACCGTTACCGGGGGATGGGGGAGGCCGAGCGATTGCCGAGTACCTCCGAGTGGGACACGGAAATACCCGAAGTGGTGAGATCCGCGCGGGAGCCAGACGGAAAAGCCCGAAGGGGACCGGAAATGACCGAGGCCGATCGGCTGAGGAGGAGACCGTTGCCGGAAATTGTCGAGGATTCCCGGGGACTACCGAGTCCGATCCAGAGCGGAGTTTTCCCCTCTCGGCCACGCCTTCACTCACGCACGCCACGCCCAATCGGCCACCCTAGGCTGAGCCACGCCCAATCGGCGACAGCGGGTTGGGCGTGGCTTACCGGAGCGGGCGGGGAGCGTTACGTGGCCGGACTACCGCCTCCACTCGCCACTGAACCTCTCCGGATCAATTGAGGCGCGGTAGTTTGAGGAGAGGGTAAAACACGAGAGTTTGGGGCTGACTTTAGTTAATCAAGAAGTATTTGTTGAGTTTAGCTCATTCATCATTCCAGAAGTACCTATTCAGGGCTCAAGGAAAATAGGAAATTTGGAAGGATTGCCAGGCTTCAAAGACTGGTAAGGACATGGACTGTCCACCTTGAAGAGATTACGGTCTCTTTAAGGGAAAGACAATGTAACAGACTGCTACGTTATGTGGTGCCCATTGTAAGCGACGTAAAAATTCAGAAGAGAGGGAAATAAATTGGGATTAAGAGGAGAAAAGTTTCAGGGAAGGAAAAAGGGAGACTTAAACTGGACTCTGAAGGATAGGTGGAATTAGAAGAAGAGTGTCAAGTGAAGGGAAGCAGAAATGAGATCAGTCTGGTAAGAGTTAAGGCATTAACTGGAAATAGTTACATAGATGACCAGATCATGGAAATTGTTATTCCTGATAGGAGAGCCATTAGGCGTATTGGGAAATCTAGAGGCTGGATTTTGAATGTCATCTCTGGCACCAACTAGTTTTAGGTCCTTAGGCAAGTCACATTTCTGAATTTGTATTTCCTTAGTCTGAAAATAATGATTAAAAGAATTAAATGGATTGATGTATGTGGTTGTGTCTGACGCACACAGTAGGCTCTCTCAAGTTTCCTTCCTGCTCCCTCTCCCCCCAAAACGTGTGAACCAGGGAACTATTAACATTTTGTTTTTTGATAGATGATGAAAGCAGTTTTTGAAAGTTGATTGTCTAATCAGGACATCTCTATGCTAGATGTGGAACTCATGGTATAGTCTATGATGGGGGAATTTCCCTTTCTGGTTCTCACATTTTATGCAGATGAAACAGGTTAGAATGGATTCCTTCCTTCCTTTGGGTGATGTTGAAGGGAGGGTTTTTTTGTTTTTCAATACTAGTTAACAGAGCTATATCTGTCACCACCAACCATCTCTAGTAACTGCTTATTTGTAGCACCATAAAGGGTAAGTGCCAAGGAGATCTTCTGCCCTGTGCCCAGTTTTTGTTTTTTTGTTTTTTGTTTTTTGTTTGTTTTTAGCAGGATTATGAGTCGTCTACACTGTCCAACTGCGTAGTCACTAGCTATTTAAAGCTTAGTTAAAATCAAGTGAATTAAAAATGAAAATTTTCAGACACCCTAGTCACATTCCAAGAATTCAATAGACATACGTGGCTAGTGGCTCCCATAGTGGGTAGCACAGATATAGAATATTACTGTCAGTGGCTTGACTGGGGCTGGCGATCCAAAATGGCTTCACTCACGTTTGGGGCCTTGGTGCTTGCTGTTGCCTGTGCCCCTCAGTTCACATCTCCACATGACTTGTGTCTCAGCGTTGGCCTCTCATCAGTCGGTAGGCTAGCCCCATTCTTGACTTTGTGGCTGGCAACCAAGAAGGTAAAAACTGAAGCCAGGAGGCCCCTTAAGGTCTAGGTCTGTAAATCAAACCCCATCACTTCTCATTGATTAAAGCAAGATAAAGGGCTGGCTTGGATTCAAGGGGAGGAGAATTGATTAAAGCAAGATACAGGGCTCGCCTGGATTCAAGGGGAGGAGAAATAGACTCTAGATGGGAGAAGTTGGCAACATGACACTACAAAAGGCTTGTGCCACCAGAGGGATTGATTGCCGGACCATCTTTGGAAACAGTCTACCAGATGTGAGATGAGAGAATCTGTAATGGTAATGGAAAGGAGATGGGCGAGAGATATCACTCTTAAAATGTGATGCTTTTAGCTGGTCATAACACTCCACCTTTATTCTGATTAATGCAGAGAGCGCTAAGACTATTGCTTTTATTATCGGGATGACTTCTAGTAAAGTAGACTAAAGTTGTTATTTGCATTTTTAATTGGCACATGACATTATTTGCCCATGCTAAGCTTGTGGTCGTTTTACACACACAGCTCTTCTACATACAACATGCAGCCAGTAGATTTTTGTGCAATAGATTCTTGTAAACTTGAATGTAGGAACTTGCAACACAGGATACATAATGATGATATTTGGTGTGTGAAAATGTGTATCTAGAGTCAGAAGAGTCTCTGATGCTTGGTGTTCTGGCTCTTAAACTTACAATTTGCTTCTAAAATCCCCTGGGATTTTTTTTTTTTTCCTCCCTAAAAAAAGGCATCTCTTTTCTAACTGTTCTTCACTGGGCTAATACATCTGTTGTGGTTTTCTGCTCATCCACAGCAAGGCCACATTGTTTGAAGTTGTGCTTTGATGGGATCTTTTAAAGCATTTTTACTTCCTTCTGTGTTCCTGATTGACCTACTTTAACTTGCCATCCAGCAACCACTTAGGCATCCTGCTGTCATCCATTATCCACATAATGTTTAGCTGGTGAACGGAGCTGGGTTACAATAAGCATTATTCCAAACATAGTAAATTATCTCTTCTCCTTAGCCTGCCTCTTTGTCTGTTTCATGTTCACTCAGATTCAGAGGCCGGCTTTTAGGGAACCATTCAAGAAGCTAGATTTGGTTTTCTTGCCAAGATGCAGGTCCCACTAAATACATAGCCCCCAACAAGATTACTCTTCTGAATTCCTTCAGTGACCCTTGTCTGTACCTCCTGTTGTCCCTGTTCATGCTGCTGTCGTATCATCTTATATTACCTGACCTTGAGGCATTTACTCCTGTGTTGGCTCCTCCCTCTTGGTCAAATCATCCCTTTCCTTTGGCATCTCTGATCACACAGTCTCCTGGTTTTCCTCCTACTGCTCTGTTTTTATTAGTTTCCTTTGTAGCCCCTCTAATGTTAGAATGGTTCAGGGGCCTGTTCTAGGCCTTCTTCTCACCCCTATGCTTTCTTCCTTTCCAAACCCATCTGTTCTCTTGGCCTCCGCTCTCATAAAATTGTTCCAAAATCCGTATCTCTAGTCAGACTGCTTCTTAGAACTCCAGACCTGAGTGCCTAGCTGTCAACTGGACATCTCACAGGTTCTTGTTGAGAATAGAATTCCTTGTTCCTCATACTTGAAGTACTTCCCATCTCAGTTTAAGGTATCACCATCCTCTCCATTACCCAAACCTGAAACCATGCTCTCTCTTTGACCCTACCATCTAGTCACAAAAGCCCTACTAATTTTACCCTGAATATACCTTCTCATCTCTTCCTGTCTCCAGCCTTACCTACCCTCAGAAACAAGTCTGATCATGTCAGGACTCCCTCCTAATCCTCCCCCTCCCAACTCAGGATTTCCCATTGCTCTCAGGAGATCACTCAAACCTGTTAACTTCTCTTCTAAGGTCCTCCACGGTCTAGTCTCTGCCACTTTTTTCAGCCTTGCCTCACTTCCCTGTTATACTCTATATTCCCCAAAGGGGACCAGAATATGTCACTTTGGCATAAGGATTATTTTGACCTGAAAAAAACTAGGAAGCAACAAACACAGAAAGTACTCTTTGCTTTCCCCCATTTGCCTAAAATCAGGACATCAATTTCCCTTTGTGAAGTTGTTTCCTCTTCCCCGCTCTCCTGTACCAGGAGGAGGAAAACAACCATTATCACTAGAGACAAGGAGCTGGCACTGATTCTGCACAAACAAACTTTACTGAAATAACCCTTATCTTCCATTAGTTCCCCCATATATTTACCTTTACACAGCTTACCACCCCGCAAGCCCAAACTTTTCTCCTTTGTTTTGTCACTTCTCCACAAATTTGTTGCTGTTTGCTAAGATGTTATGTAAGCCTCAAGTTCTGTTCTAACCACCTCTTGTTTTTAAACTCTTATTTTTAAAATTCTGTTAATCTGTCTTTTGTCAGTTTAATTTACAGGGTCCATGATACAAACCTAAGAGGGTAGAGGGATGGTCACATGAAGCACATAGCAAGAAAGTAGCCATCTACAAGCCCGGAAGAGAGCTCTCATCAGAAACCAAATTTGCTAGCACCTTGATCATGGACTTCTAGCCTCCAGAACTGTGAGAAAATACATTTCGGTTGCTTACTCCACCCAGTCTGTGGTATTTGGTTATAGCATCCTGAGCAGACTAATATGATCAAGATTATTTATGTCATATCTCCCGAAGGGAAGGCTAAGCCTTACATGTCTCTTTATTGTTTTAGGAAAAGAATTACATATTTAGTAGATGCTTAAAAAATATTGACTGATTAAAGTGGAACCCTTTACACATATTACTTCTTCTTCCTAAATCACTTTGCCCTTATTCTTTTTTTTAACAAGGAGAAGCTATTTAGTTATAATTTGTTTTAAGTTTATTTATTTTGAGAGAGAGAGAGAGGGAGAGAGAGAGTACGTGAGCAGGGGAGGGGCAGAGAGAGAGGGAGAGAATCCCAAGCAGGCTCTGCAGTGCCAGCGAGGAGCCCGATGCAGAGCTTGATCTCGCGAACTGTGAAATCCTGATCTAAGTCAAAATCAAAAGTCAAACGCTTAACCGAATAAGCCACCCAGGCACCCTTGCCCTTACTCTTTAGCTAAATTCAACTCATCCTTCAGGCCTCAGGCCTTGATATTACATCCTTAGAATATTCCCTGTCCTACCTAACCAAAATTATTAACTCTACCCTACAATTCTCTCTCACAACATCTTTATTCTTTTCCTTCATAGTATATATGGCAATTTTAATTATATTTGTTTAATATAAATTCCTTGAAGGTAGGGACTTTGCCTCACCCTGCTGTCCTCATTATCTAGTATAGTGCTCTGCACAAATACAAAGTTATTAAAATATTATAAGTATATCTGATGATTAAATGACATCACTACTCAGTGTTATCCCTTATTGGTCATAACTTGATGCTCTTTTGAGTGTCTCTTTCTGGACCCAGAGAACAGGCTGGTTTTGCACATAGGTCCGTAAGGGATTTCAGGTCAAAGCAGTCTGAAGTGTTGAGGCTAATCAGATGCATCCTGGTTGAAGTGAGCTCTGGGATGGTCTACATGGCTGATGGCAAGGAGGGCTAGACAGACTTCAAAAGCACAGGGAAGAAGATAAATGGTAAGCAAATTAGCTTGCCTGCAGTGGAGGCAGTTTAAGCTTGGTTGAAGTGGTGGTGTGTGGGACAGTTGATAAGCTCTGGGTTCCAAACTGATGACTTTAGGTTGATAAAATAGACCTACGGAGCTGCTGGTGGTGATTGAGCTGGGCAGTGACTTCACGGGAATGGAATTTGAGAAAGATTATGCTAACAGCTGAGGATTATGTGAATTGGAGGAGAAAGACAGTAGGGGCCAGGAGTGCAGCAAAGAGGCTGCTAGGGAGATAAGGCAATTCTAAATTTCCATTATTCTTGGATGGTTGCGACGTGGGATCAGCGAGCCCAGCGGTTGAAAAAGAATTCTTGAGACATTTTATGGTGCAAAAAGGTGTTTTTATTGTAGCACGGGAACAGGACCCGTGGGCAGAAAAGGCTGCATTGTGATTGTGAAGAGTGACTGATTATATAGGGTTTTCTATCCTATGGAGGTGAAGGTGATGCTAGGTCTCCAGGAAATGGAGTCTATAGGTTCCTGGAGGTCTATCACTGAGATTGTGTTTTTCTTGTAAATCGTTAAGACAGTTACAAACTATAATGGAGTTTCATGTCCTACATGACTGTGATCTTTATCAGTTAACCATTTGTTTTTCCCGTCTTTGTTCTTAGGTAGTTACTAGTGCCAATATATATATATATATTCCACCTTAAGGCAGTGGGGAGGTTGCCCCTAAAGGGGGGATTGCAAGATGTCAGATCGCGTTTTGCCCTCAGCTTGCCTTTTTCTCTCTCATAATTGAATCTGAAAAAGATGGAAAATGAAAATAGTTACAAGTTACTCATTTACAGCGGGAAATATTCTTATCCAGTTCCTTTTTTTAAGGGCATTCAGATTCCAACCAGAGGCTGTTTATTGAGTACAGACAGATCAGAAGAATGAATTCAATGATCTTACCGGCTATTATCTCCTTTTCCTCAGAAGGCACTTATATGCCTGATTGCTAGATAAAAAATATTTCTATTATCTGGAGAGGATGTTCACCAAATAATAGATTCTTTGTTTCTCCCCTTTTTAAATGTATATATTTTTACATTTATTTATTTTTGAGAGACAGAGCACAAGTGGGGGAGGGGTAGAGAGAGAGGGAGACACAGAAACGGAAGCAGGCTCCAGACCCTGAGCTGTCAGCACAGAACCCATTTGCGGGGCACGAACTCACAAACCGTGAGATCATGACCTGAGCTGAAGTCGGACGCCCAACCGACTGAGCCACCTAGGTGCCCCCTCACCTTTAAAAGATTTTTTTTAATGTTTATTTTTGACAGACAGAACGTGAGTGGGGGAGGAGCAGAGAGAGAGGGAGAATCCGAAGCAGGCTCCATCCAGGCTCTGAGCCGTCAGCACAGAGCCCAACGTGGGGCTCAAACTCATGAACCGTGAGATCATGACCTGAGCCAAGTCAGACGCTTAACCGACTGAGCCACCCAGGTGCCCCTGCCCCCTCCCCTTTATAGCTTCTAGGCAAAATTTAATTTTTCTCTAAATAATTGCATAGCAATGAATTAAATGCAGACTTGATTCTGTTCCAGTCTGGAGTCTCTTCTATAGTTGTCACAAATAGAACCTGTTGTTGTTTGCTTGTTTTATGTGTCACAAATATATGATTTGGGACATAGGTGATGAGCTCGGTTTAAAATATACTAAGTTTGAAATGCTCAGGTGAGAAATGCCCAAATTTTAATTGAATATGTGAAGCTTGAACAATTTAAGAAAGAAATTGAGGCTGGAGATAAGAGATTTTCCCAGTTGAACTAAATGCATTCTATTTTGGTTATATAACACCTTCTAAAACCTCTGTGTGAGTATTTGTCATTACATTAAAACTATTTATATATCTGCATCTTCCACACCAGACAGGAAGCTCCTTGGGGGCAGGGATGGCCTCTTACTCATTTTAGTAAAAGTAAGTGCATACTGTAGGTGTTTAATAGGTGTTAGCTGAATGAATGAATGAATGAATGAATGAATGAATGAGAGTAAACTGGATAAAGGAGATACAGGAGAGGAGGGTCAATGACAGAACTTTGGTGTGGTAAGTACAGCAGAGAAGGCCCAGAGGCAAGACCACTAGATCTAGCCACAGAGAAGTCAGGGAGGAAGTCAGAATTTAAGAAGTAAAAGAAGAAGTTGGTAGAAAGGAAAACCAAGAAAAGAGAATCATTTTTAGCACTAAGAACATCTCCCCAAATGCTGAGACAAACTGCTTGCTAAGGGGTAGAGTCTCTTTTTCCTTGCTAGGAGCCATCCACACTGTGGGTGACAGGGCCAGCTGTCATTGATGCTTTCTTGCTCCCTTCCCCGCTTGGGGGCCAGGGCTCTCCATGGAGGAATCCTTATCAGCTCTACCAGCTTCCACTGTTGCCTTACAGTAGTGTCCTGGGTTCTAGTCTCGGGTCTGCCATGACCTTGGTCTAGTCACCCCTTCTGTCTGTGCCTCTAAAGTCCCTTGCAGCTGACAGGATGTCTGGGGCGGCGTGGGGGGGTGGGAGTGTGTAGTTTGGATGACTGGTGAGGGTTCTGACTTGCTCCCTGTTGCTTTCAACTATAAATCACTTTGCCAGACACCAGCTGTCCTGCCCTCTGCTTTAGATTCTCAGGCGGACTCCAACCCACCTGTTGTTGGAGCCCCTCCCAATGTCCTCCTCCAACAGCTGAGCTCACAGATACAGCACTAGGCAGCACTGCCTTGATCACAGCACAGAAACTAGCTTCAACCATTTAGATGGACTCTCGAGTGATTAGGCCAAATGTGTAGCATTCTCCACCTGCACTAAACAGCCAAGGAAATGAAGTTGGACGGGATGATTTAAAGCGCTCTGAGGACTAGTCTTATCATGGTCTTTGAAAAATTGCTTTTAGACCCTTTCATTCTTTCTCTGCCTTTACCTTTGGTGCTCTGGGTTTTAAAGGTCACGGAGACTTCAGGTTTTCATTGCTTTTTTCCTTCTTCCGTGGTCACAAGGAATCTTAGATACAGGGGATTGGGTTAATCATTCTCCTTAATTTATAGCCTTCTTTCATCAGTGGTCCATGCAAGGCCTCTCTTGTTTAATTTTTTATTTGTGCCCTTTTATCTCACCGTTCCATCCCATCCAAACAACGCTCACCATAAGCAGCCGTCAAATATTTTTATTTTAATTTTTTAATGTTTATTTATTTTGAGAGAGACAGAGAGAGAGAAAGGGAGGGAGAGAGTGTGGGAGAGACATAGAGAGATGGAGAGAGAGAATCCAAAGCAGGCTCCATACTCAGCGGGGAGCCCAACACGGGGCTGAATCTCATGAACGTGAGATCATGACCTGAGCCGAGATCAAGAGTTGGACACTTAACTGACTGAGCCACCCAGGCACCCTGACTCTCAGAGATTTTTAACGTGTATTTTTTTGTTTGTCTGTGTTCTTGAATAACACATAATGCTTCTAGTATCCATGTACTTAATAAAATTTAATAATATATCTTATTCCACCCAGTAGAGCCAAATGTTATTTCAAAATGTAAATGATATAAAAATTATTGATAAACTGTATTAAATTATTATTATTTTTTTGCTACTAAGTCTTCAAAACCCAGTGTGTGTTTTTTCTTATAGCACATCTCAGTGTAGATGTTAAATTTTCATCAGAAATACTCGATCTGTATTTAGATTTTGTAATCTCACAGTTGAAAAAGTAGATTCACATACTAAGTTGTTTCGAGTGTACTTTAAAATTTTCCAATACCTGAATCAAGTACAAAAAAAATCACTTTCCTCTAATATTTGCCTCTAAATGGACAAAATTGCTTCATCTATTTTAAAAGAATTGATTTGACTTTGAAGCAAAAGCAAATCAGTATCAAAAGTATGTCCAAGTTAAGTAAATTCACTAACTCCGTGTCAACTCAGTATTACCAACATGAAATTCAAGGAGATATTGCATAAATTGAAAAGGAACTCTAAATTTATTAATATCAACGAAACATTTAAACTTCTCTTGCCATTTTTGCAGCCCGTTTACGTAATGCTGTTGATTAAAATCTGCATATTTATGTTAGAGAAATGTGTATTAATTTGCATTGTGAGCGGCTTCAATTGTAGCAGAGATTCTTATACCTGTCTAGCTAGCTGAGTTGCAAATAAGTGTTTTCTTTCCTTGGAGCTTGAGTTGTGGCACATTCATATGCAGTGTGCCATCAGTGAGATTATATGCAGGTATTTTAAATTTATAGAAATGTTATTGTGGTTTACATCTTATTCAGCTTCTTACTCATCACTGTGTTTCTTCTGGGTATACATCTAATCTTTTGCTTCTAACTGACATGTGGCATGGTCTCAGTGATGGAGACCCACATTGCTTCCACCTCCTGCCACCGTAAATCATGCTTCAGGGAACCTCTTTATTCATGTCTCTCCTGAACTCGGGTGAGATTTCTGTCAGATGTCTACTCAGCTTGATTGCCCTTCTAAACCACAAAGCCCTTCTACCTCTATTCCCTGTATTTCCTAGCTTTTCTGTCCCTTTGCTTTTTTTTTAAATGTTTATTTTTGAGAGAGAGAAAGAGAGAGAGAGAATGAGTGGGGAAGGAGCAGAGAGAAAGGGAGACATAGAACTGGAAGCAGGCTCCAGGCTCCGAGCTGTCAGCACAGAGCCCGACACAGGGCTAGAACCTATGAACCATGAGGTCATTTCCTGAGCCAAAGTCAGACATTTAACTGACTGAGCCACTCAGGTGCCCTAAGAGAGACACTTTTTAAATTGTAATCCATCTGTCCTGAGATTTTAGGGGATGAAGGAGAAAACAACTGTCCAAAGTTCAGTTGCCCCCTCGCTGTTTTTTCATCAGTTCTTTACAAGCACAGTACATCTTCAGTGCCCTGATGTACCCTAACCAGCACCTGGATCATAGAGTTGAGTCACACAGGTGATGGGGCATCATTGCATGTTCGAAGGCAATAGTGGAGGGAAAGACAGATCAGGACCCAGAGCTCTTTTTTTGTTGTTGTTGTTCCACAGCCATGCCTGGCCACATCTCTCTGCCACACACACACACACACACACACACACACACACACACGCACACACACACACAGACACACACACACACACCAGTTCAAATAGGGCTCCCCTTCATCCAAGCGGCTTCTCACAGTTCTCTTCATTTCTTGTTGGTGTTTTTCTCTGTATAATTCTTCTGCTGTTGACCTTGGAAGAGGGAGCAGCAACCACACTATTTCAATCAGGAGGCAAACTCAAGGATTTTGAGCACTTGCTCTGGGTTGGACACTGTTCTAAGGATGTCACCCACATTAACTCATTTAACTCTCAAGAGGTTGTATCGGCTGCCCCATTTTATAGATGGGAAACTGAGACATAAAGAAGTTAATTAGCTGGCTTAACTAACTGAGTCAGGACTCTAACCCAGGCAGTCTGGCACCTGAGTGGTCTCTCTTACCCTCTGTCGATTTACCCAGTGCCCTGTATGGGGACAGATTAGTGTTGGCCAGGGCGTTGCCCCATGATGTCTAGTTTATGAGACACTGGCCAGAAGAGAGGAGGGAGAGGTGACTAGGACAAGGCATTAAGAGCCAGGCCTGCTGTCAGCAGCATTTGATCCCAGGCAGGAGACTCTGATGGATCTCTTTCAGGACAGGACACAGGCCCTGCGTGGTTAGAGGAGAAGGGAGAAGTGTGAGTGAGCATGCGTAAGCCCAGCCTAAAGGAGGCCTGATGTCAGTTCTCTGTGGATCTGTCTCTGAATTTGACATGGGGCATAAATGGGTTGGTGTGAAATTCTGTCCTGTGTTTTCCATCTACTGAGTTTGAGGTCCTTCCAGTGGGAGCATCTGAGTGTGCTGGCACAGCCCTGGCTCAGGAACCATTAGAAGCCTCCCAGAGGCACCGGTTAGGCTGCCAGGACCCGCTGCCACGCTCGCCTCTTCACACCCTGCCTCTTCTTTCCTTCTCTCTTTCCTTTGCTCTAATTGGTCCACATGTATTGGGCGGGGAGGGTGGGGGTGGTGGTGGCGGGCACTGTCATAGACCCTGTGCAGGATACTCTGGATGGACAGGAAGGTAAAAGTTAGTGACCGTGAAGCAGAATGGGGACCATAAAAGTGAACCCTCTGACTCCAGTAATGGGCCCTTGTGAACCGTGGGCATCATGAGCTATGGTAATAGCAAGGCCAGCCTCTGGTGTCTTGATTCTTGGTGCATGGCTCTTTCTGGAAAACCACACTCTCCTCTCGCTGCTGCTGAAGTGCCAGATACTTTTTTAGCTGGTGTTGCTCAAAGAGAATCAGAAACTGGTTTGAGGAGTGTCTCCTCTCCTGCTGGAGTGCTTGTGGCCTAAGGTTTCAGGCAGGCTGGCACCTCGTCTGAGTGTGGCTGACAGGCAGGCCTCCTGGCCCCAGGGACTTGCTACATGCTTTCTGAGCCACAAAATATGTCACACTGTGGGCACCCAGCTGCCATCCTTCTCCCTCCCCCATTCCCTTCCACTTCTTCCTCTTTCCTAAACCTACACTTTATAATCCCAGTAGCCTCTGCCGCCTTACCTGTGCCTCCCCTCTTCTGGAATTCCTTCTGGAAAGTCTGAGAAACCTGAACACTCGTCTAGCTTCATCTGCCTGGGAAAGCAAAATGAAATTCACAGCCAGGAGTGCTTCCAGTGTGCGAGGGATGGTTTGTGGTGCCTTGCTTATGATATTTCATACAGATCTCACAACAGCTTGAGAAGGAAATGTTTATTGTTGAAGGTCCTTAGGGTGCTGGGCCCAAGATTAGGAAATGCAAAACGGGGATTCAGCCCTATGCTTGTCTGCCTCTAAAGCCCCCCCCCCCCACCACACCCTTTCTATGTCTGGATGTTCAGTGAGCCCCATTCGGTTTTCCCAGTTTTCTAACCTCATAGTTCTGTTCCCAAGCAGGTTGGATATTTTACTCCTCCTTAGAATTAAAAAAAAAAAAAAAGGAAAAGAAAAAAGAAAGGGCGCCTGGGTGGCTCACTCAGTTGAGTGTCCAACTTCGGCTCAGGTCATGATCTCATGGTTTGTGGGTTTGAGCCCTGCGGCAGGCTCTGTGCTGAACGCTTGCTCAGAGCCTGGGGCCTGCTTTGGATTCTGTGTCTCCTTCTCTCTCTGCACCTCTCCCCTCATGTTCTGTCTCACTCTGTCTCTCAAAAATAAATAAATGTAAAAAAATTTTTTTAAAGAAAAGAAAAACAAAAAGATAAATGAAATTAAAGGAAATGCTCAACTCTCTCGCTTTTTAAAAAAGTTTATTTTATTTATTTTGAGAGAGAGAGACAGATAGCAGAGAGAGGAAGAGAGAGAATCTCAAGCAGGCTCTGCACTGTCAGCACAGAGCCCGATGTGGGGCTCAAACCCACGAACAGTGAGATCATGACCTGAGCTGAAATCGAGAGTCTGACGCTTAGCCGACTGAGCCACCCAGGCGCCCCCCAACTCTTTCTTTTGAGGATCAAACTTCTTACTAGAATGGTTAGAATAACCTATTTCTTAACTGGAAGGGGACATATGAGATCATCCCATTCAGTGGTTATTTTTAGACTCTTAAACCATAGAATACTTTCTTAGAAAATGATCCTGGGGCCCTGGTACATAAAACACACAGGAGTGCTGCTGGCTGAAATGGCAGGGGGAGCTCCGAACCTGGCCTCTCTGCGTCCTTTACAGCCCGAAGCAAGTTAAGGAAGCCTTGGGTGTCTGTTGAAAACTGTTTGAAAGCTCCTGATTATCTCTCATTTTAGAGATAAACAAGCTGAGGCCCAGAGAGGGGGAGTGGCTGGCAAGGTCAGGGCTAGTGTCTGGGTCTTCCAGCTTCTGGCTTGCAGCCTTCCACCAAACCCCAGGCCCTGTGTCTTCACAAACCCTGCAGCACACCTGGTCCAGGAAGGGGCTGCAGTGGGAGTAGAGGAGGGGAGAGGCTGGGCTTCCACTCTCCTCCTTCCTCCTTATCAACAACCTGGGCCCCCAAGCCCGTGGGGAACGAGGAAGTCAGGGAAGGGACAGACAGGGAAAAGGGAAGGGTGCAAGGGGAGGCCCTGGGAAACAGGTAACGCAAAGGAAGAGAGAAGGTGAGGCAGAAAAGGGGTGGGTGAGGTGAAAGAGCTAGCAGCTGCTTGCTGTCCCAGACGGGACCAGCACTGGCCTAGGGTTTGCGTTCCCCCTTGGGCGAGTCTGGCCCCTTTTCCTGCCTCAGTTTCCTTTGAAGGCTTCTCTGCTTACCAGTGGTGAAAGCACACCTAGGCTACGGGAGCCGTAGGGTGGGGTAAGAGCGCCACACACCGGGGGCCAGAATTAGCTGGCTCAGCTGTGCCTATAAATAGCTGAACGTCTTGGGGCGCCTGGGTGGCGCAGTCGGTTAAGCGTCCGACTTCAGCCAGGTCACGATCTCGCGGTCCGTGAGTTCGAGCCCCACATCAGGCTCTGGGCTGACGGCTCAGAGCCTGGAGCCTGCTTCCGATTCTGTGTCTCCCTGTCTCTCTGCCCCTCCCCCGTTCATGCTCTGTCTCTCTCTGTCCCAAAAATAAATAAACGTTGAAAAAAAAAAATTTAAAAAAAAAAAAAATAGCTGAACGTCTTGAGGCTGCTTAAAAGTCTCTCTGGGCATTAGGTTCTTCACCTACAAAACCAGGTAGGATAAGAGCAAGAGGGCCCTTTCGTCTAGGAAAGATCTGGCAAATGGAGCCTGGGTTTGGGGAGCCTGGAGAATGGACTGGTGCGGGCTCCCAACGCCTGGATTTGCAGGCTTAGGAGCTGGCAGGGAGCCGGTGTTGTGGGAGTCTAGCAATCCTGTTTTATAGGCAAGTAAACCAGACTGTTCTGCTCTCAACTTGGTCTCCTTATCTTCTGAACTGTAGAGTCTTAAAGTTCAGCTGAAAGCAATTCTGTGTGGTGGATGAGTTTTCTGAACACTTTATAGACTTTCAACGTTTTTTACAAAAACAGCACATGCTCGTTATAAAAATTTCCATTAATATAGGAAGTGAAAAAAGTACAAAGCTACAAATTGCCGTCCTGTTCCCTTCCTCAACCCCCTCCCCGCCCCAGGATCCCAGGGGTGTTTCTTCCTACCAGTTTACTGTGTATCCATCCTGAGCTTTCCGATGAACACAAACGTATCTGTGTGCGCGCACGCCCGTCCCCATAAATGGGATTATGCTATCAATGATTTAAGCATAAACTTTAGAATCGGACACACTTGGGTTGTAATCCAGCTCATAGCTAATTAGCTGAGTGACCCTGTTACCCGACCACTTTTGGTTTCAATCTCCCCAGGTGCAAAAGAGGAGTAATAATATTTATTTTATAGTATTGTGGCAAAGGTTTAATGAGATTTTATATGACAGCACCTAATAGTACCTGGTACACAGTAAGCACCACACACACACCTGCACATGCACACACACACAGAGTCCAGGGGCACAGAACGAGTTAGAAGTGTAGTGACAAGACCCAAGTTTTCTGACCTCCAGTCCTGTTGACTTTCAGCCACACCTCCCTGCCTCTCACCTAAGACCCCCCCCAAGACACCCCCCCCCCCCGCCAAGCACAAGTTCAGTGCTCAGTACTTGTTGAAGGCATGATTGAGGTTGGTGGGGTGAGGGCAGATAAACCCAGGGACTCGAGATTGGTGCAGCTCCTGGGTTGCCTGCTCTGGAGGATGGAGGGCTTTACCCTGTGGATAGGGAGGGTATGGGGACAGTGTGGGTTGACTGGACCAGCTGTTGCTTCAGGGCTCCAGCCCGGAGGCAGAGCCGAGGCTCCAGAGTGGCTCTCAGCTTAAAGGAGCCTGGCCTAAAAGGAATGTGCAGTGGGCTGCCTCTGCTCAGGAGGGGCTAAAAAAAGCCTTACCCTCCCCTGGGCTTTGTGTGAGGGTTATCAACTGCTCAAGTCAGCTCATCTCTCTGGCTGGACTCTGGCATTTTCGAGAGGGTCTGTTTTCCTGGCCCCTCTGGGTTTCCACTGATTGGCAGGAAGGGATCAGCCTGTCCCAGAGGTGGAGGCCAGGAGGAGTGTGAGGTGTGGAGGGAAGGGGCGGTGGGGGGAGGGGGGCTTGTCGCCCCAAACCTGGTGACAATACACAGTTGTCAGCTGTACTCTGCCGGTGTTTCTTCCTTTTATAGTCAGAACAGTTGCTCTTGCTCTCACCCAGCCCCTCTGTGGGGGCTCCTGCCCAGGATAAAAGGGGAGGGAGGCGGCCCGGTCTCCTGTCTCATCTCCCAGGCGCCACATCTCTTGATTCCTTCCTAGCTCCCACCTCCACTGAAGATCCCAGGAAGACAACATGCCTCCCAAGAAGCCTGAGCCTAAGAAGGAAGCAGCCAAGGCCGCCCCAGCCCCAGCCCCTGCCCCAGCTCCTGAACCCCCCAAGGAACCTGCCTTTGACCCCAAGAGTGTAAAGGTGAGTGAGCCTCCGCCACTGGGATGGAGGTGGGGATGAAATTCAGGATCCTGTCTGTCCTGGACCTTAGAGATCTACTTCCCGGAGACTGGACTGGCATGAGGGCTGTGGCGTCCATGCCCCACATCACAGTGCGTGGGGCAAGGGAGCCGGTGTTGGAGCTGGTGAGGGGTATTTGGGGTTGTAGGTCTTTCCCCTCAGCAATGGATTTCTGCTCTGTCACCCCAAATTTACCCAGCAGAGTTGGGAATGGCAGGGAGGTACAACCAACCGACCATTCAGCCTTAAATTTTAAGGCACTGGGGGAGCCACCATAGCAAAGAAAAAGAGACTGGCCCTTTTCTCAGAGGTAGTAGTACAATATCTTTCTGGAGAAGAGACACATAATGATAACTGCCCATGCAACTTGGAGTAAGTGATTTAAGCAGTGAGGAAGCAGAGGGTCTGGGAGAGGCTTCGTCTGTAAGACCCTTGCAGTGGGTGGGCGATGGGGGCAGAGAGGCTCCAGATAAGGGAGAGGAGGCCTGCTTCCCTCTCCCCTCCCTTCCCCTCCCCAGGTGGTTCCCCCCCTCGGTGGCCTCAGCCTGGGCTCCTGGCTGGAGTGTGCAGGGAACTGGCCCCTCCCAGGCTGAGAGCCTCCCTCTAACCTGGTGAGGGAGTGGGACCTGGTTCCCTCTGCTGCCCCGGCCCTCTGCCCTCTCTGCCCTCCCTGCTCCCCCTCGCACTGGAAGGTTCCTCTCCCTGGAGCTGGTGTAGGCTCTGCCTGCTGACTCAGTCACTTTAGGCCTCCCAGCTGTCTGGCCCAGCTGCTGAAGGAATGGGACTGGGAGGGGATGGGCAGAGGAGGGAGGAGTCAGAGGCCTCTGGAGAGTGAAGCAGTTCTGAGCCTTGGCGCCAGAATGTAAGAGGTCAAGTGCTACTGGTATGAAGAGCTATTAATAACAGGTTGGGAGTGGTGGGCCTCTGGGGATAGCCACTAGGGCAGGTCTGGGGGTGGCGAGGGATTAGATCAAAATAAGAGCTCAGGACTGGGTTCTGTGACGAGGAGGCAGGGAGACTGAAACTCTGGGCTCTCATTTGGATGACCCTCCCTGGCCCTCTCAGTGTTCCTCCCAGCACCCACAGCCCCCTGAGACCTTGCAGTTGTGCCAGGGACCTGAGGTTGATCTATGGTAATCACTACAAGGGTCAGGAGTCAAGCAGAACTGGGTTGGCCAAGAAATGGAGGCCGTTGCACGTCCCTGGGCTTGGTTAGGGTCCACGTGAAGGCAATAGTGTAAGACCTTGAAAGTCCCTGGGTCATTCATTACTCCCACTATGGGCAGAGCCTAGCAAGAAAAGCTGACTATCTCCCACCCCCATCAGGATGCTTTTATTTCTTTAAAAAACATTTTTTTTAAATAAAGAGACAAACAGGGATGATGACTTTATTTTTAGTTTTTGAGAGAGAGAGCGCGCAAGCCCACAGTGTGAGCAGGGGAGAGGCATAGGGATAGAGAGAGAGAGAGAGAGAGAGAGAGAGAGAGAGAGAGAGAACCACACTGAGCTTAGAGTGTGACAGGGGCTCCATCCCATGAACCTGGGATCATGACCCCAGCCCAAATCAAGAGTCGGATGCTCAACCGACTGAGCCACCCAGGCCCCCAGGATGCTTTTATTTCTGATTTGTTCTGATAATGCACTACTCCTGTGGGGCAGCCTGGTCCCTGACATCTGCATGGCAGGTGCCTAGTGATCTCAGATCAGACCCTCCCAGTCTTTTTGGCCTGTCACTTCTCTCCATCTACCCACCTCCCCCAGTTTCTCACCCCTGGTTGAAGTCCTCTTTCCCATGTCTGGAGCTTCCCATCCTGAGGGTTGTTGAAATTGCTTTAAAGTGAAAAAAGAATTTATGTATCCTTCATGAGGACTGTTTCCCCTATTATTGTACTTCTCTGGTTCCTTTGCTTAGAAGACTCTTCACTCAAAGATAGAACGAAAGTAAACTTAAGCCCAAAATGTGTGGTTATATATTCTGATTTTATGTTTTCATACTAATTTCTCTTACACATTTACTCCTGGGGCTTAACTCATTACGATGTAAGACAACCACACCATTTCCTCAGAAAGTTCATGCAAAGCGTCCTTTACCCTATTTTAGGGGTTCCTTTACCTTCCTGACCAACCCCACCTTCGCCAAAGCCCGTTCCTGGTCACAGCCAGTTTCCTTCCCAACCCACTGTAACCCCTCCTCCGCTCTCCTAGCTCCTTCCAGTCACCCCCGGAAGTCCTCATTAATGGAGGTCAGCCTGTGGGGGGCAGAAGTGGGGGGGGGCACATCACAAGTGGCAGAGTTAGGACTAGAAATGGCTGTCCTTGAAGATATGCCAGGAGTGGTTACCACCGCCACTGGGAGGGTGGTGGTAGATAAGGACGATGAAGTGACACACAAAATCCCAAATTACAATGATGACTCATGCTTGTTCATTGCCATTCATTTTCAGAGCTTCCCACCTGCCTCTTCTGTACTCAGCATTGGATTATCATGAGTTGTGGGGGCGAACCCAAAATTTATTCGTTTGCTCAACAAATAATCTTTGAGCCTCTACCCTGTGCCAGGCATTTCTGTGAACAGTAGCAGAAATGCCTGCCCCTCGGGAACCCTGGCCTCAAGGGGCCCGCCGCCTGGGGACACCTAGAGGCAGGACCGCAGGTTATGAAACATCAAGGGTCCACCCAAACTAGTCTTGCTCTCCCAGTGCCTAAGAGGGAGAGGTGGGGGTGGAATGGGGTGCAGACAGAGAAGGTGTGATTGGAGGAGGTGGATCGCCAGTGGGAAAGGGAGGCTGAGGGTGAGGAGCGGTGGGCGGTGGGAGAGGGATTGCGGGTGGATTGTGGAGTAGGGATGAAAGTGAGTGTGCTTTCTTGCCGGCTGGGATGAGGAATTATTTACATTTGACCCAAAGAAATTACAGTAGGGAGTCAGCATAGGTTCTAACATTATCTAGCATACTTCTCTTTCTCTCTTTCCCTCTCACTGTGAGCCATGGCTTCACAAATGGTCCTGACGGAGCTCTGGTGGCTGCCCTATGTGATAGCCTGTGAGCCATGGCTCCTAGTCAGGAGGCTGGGTTCTGTGCTCAGTCTCCTGCCCTGCTTATTGGTGACCTGCGGGAGGTGACTCCGACTGCGATGGTGGAGGCCACTTGTGCTTCGGGAGCCTTCGGCAGTCTCAGCCTTCATTCCTGTGTTTCCCTCCCCACAGATAGACTTCACTGCTGACCAGATCGAAGGTGAGTACTGACAAGCCCACCTCCTCCCACACACCCTCTGTTGCACTTTCCTGGAAGAGGAGGAGGAGGAGGAGGAGGAGGAGGAGGAGGAAGGAGAGCAGTAGTTGTAGGTAATAGTAATCACTGTCATCATCATCGATAACCTGTATTTGCCAAAGGTTTTCTGTGTGCCCATTTTCAACTACAACAGATATGTCCTTCCTTCCTTCCTTCCTTCCTCTCTCTTTCTCTTTCTTTTTTTTTTTGAGAGAGAGGGAGTGGGGGTGGGGAGGGTCTGAGGGGGTGGGGGGAGAGAGAGAGAGAGAGAGAGAGAAAGAGGGAGGGAGGGAGAGATGTAAGCAGGCTCCATGCCCAGCACAGAGCCCCGGGATCATGACCTGAATGGAAACCAAGAGTCAGATGCTCAACCGACTGACCCAACCAGATGCCCCTAAATGTGTTATTTCTTAAGTGCTTTACGTGGATTAACTCACTTAACTCTTACAACAACCTGATGAGATAGAGACTGTTACTCCCCCCATTTTACAGTGATAACACTGAGGCACAGAGAGGTTTGGTAGTTTGCCCAATCTCACACAGGCAGTTGGTAGTGGAGCCAGGATTCAAACTCAGGCAATCTGATTCCAGACCTGAATTCCCACCTATTCTGCCAGACTGCCTGGAACATATTACATGCACAGCACAAATGTCTTTTTTTCCCCTCCACCCCCAAAACCTATTCAAGATACTTAGAACTCCCGTTTCTGTTCCTGGGATTAGAAAGCCCTCCTTAGGTCACCGGCATCCTCTCCCCTCACCCTGTAGCCCACTGAGGTGCTCACTCACTAAAGGGGGAAGGGTCAAGGGTGACTTTGGGGTGCTTAGTCCACCTGTGATCTCCACCACCAATCCTTCTCCATCTTTGATGAAGACATAAAGTTTTATTAAGTGCAGCTTCAAGAGAAGCATCAAGATCTCCTACCCTCCGACCTGATTATTGCCTGTCTCCTGTAGGAGTCTGGTGTTTTGGGAATGGAATGTTTCATCATGTGATACCTGCTTTATAGCTGGGGCTCACTGCCATTGCAACTTATCCCTCTGTTTTCCCCACCAGATGCCTCCAGGACATAAAATCATGGGAGCTGGAAGGGACCTTGAAAGGTCCTCTGATCCAACCCCTTGATTTTAAGCACATAACTATATTTTTAAAAAGTAGAGTAATACCTGAAAATGGTTAAAAAAAATATACTACTTAAAAATAAATAATGAAAAATAAAAATATTTTCCCTTTGCTTTCCTCTGATGCTGATCCCTCTCCCAAATCCACTGTTGATAAGACTACGTGTCCTTTGAGAAAAATATAGTGATATACCGGTATGTATAAAATGTATACATATTGAGTCATGTGATACATACTGTCCTATACCCTTTACTTAATGCATATTTGGATTTACTAATATATATTACTTAATACTGTATCTTGGTATCTTTTTATAGTTTATACAATTTTTCATTTTTAAAAAGAATTACATTCTTTTATTTTTTTTTAAGTTTATTTATTTATTTTGGGTGGGTAGGGGCAGAGAGAGAGGGAGAGAAAGAATCCCAAGCAGCCTCTGCATTGTCAGTGCAAAGTCCTACTCAGGGCTCGATCTCACAAAGCATGAGCTCATGACCTGAGCCGAAATCAAGAGTTGGATGCTTACCTGACTGAGCCATCCAGGCGCCCTAAGAATTACATTCTCTAAAAAAGAATGGATGCACCTTTTAATTTAATCAGGCTAGCAGTGCTAGACCTTTAGGCTGTTTCCAGTTGGGGGGGCATCGGCATGGTTTCCCCAGGGGAACTTCCTAGCAGGGGGTCAAAGGATACATGCATTTTAAACTGTAATAGTTATTGCCAAATTGCCTTTCCAAAAAGTGATGCCAGTTTACCCAAACACAGGGCATGAGAACTAGTGGATGCATTTTGAAACTAGTGGATTGAATCTGACTCTGCTTTTGCAACACCCTGTGGATGCTCACTTTTCAGTCAATAGTCTGGGGTGCAGCGAAATACTTAAAATTGACTTCAGTGTATTTTATTGTATTTACTTTTTACTTTTTATTTATTTTTTAAATTTACATCCAAGTTAGTTAGCATATAGTGCAATGATGATTTCAGGAGTAGATTCCTTAATGCCCCTTACCCATTTAGCCCATCCCCCCAGTAACTATCTGTTTGTTCTCCATATTTAAGAGTCTCTTATGTTCCCCCCCCGCCGTTTTAAAATTATTTTTGCTTTCCTTCCCTTATGTTCATCTGTTTTGTATCTTAAAGTCCTTATAAGAGTGAAGTCATATGATATATGTCTTTCTCTGACTAATTTTGCTTAGCACAATACCCTCTAGTTCCATCCACGTAGTGGCAAATGGCAAGATTTCATTCTTTTCGATTGCCGAGTAATACTCCATTGTATATATATACCACGTCTTCTTTATCCATTCATCCATCGATGGACATTTGGGCTCTCTCCATACTTTGGCTGTTGTTGATAGTGCTGCTATAAACATGGGGGTGCATGTGTCCCTTCGAAATAGCATACCTGTATCCCTGGGATAAATACCTAGTAGTGCAATTGCTGGGTTGTAGGGTAGTTCTATTTTTAATTTTTTGAGGAACCTCCATACTGTTTTCCAGAGTGGCTGCACCAGTTTGCATTCCCACCAGCAGTGCAAAAGAGATCCTTTCTCTCCGCATCCTTGCCAACATCTGTTGTTGCCTGAGTTGTTAATGTTAGCTGTTCTGACAGGTGTGAAGGAGTATCTCATTGTGGTTTTGATTTGTATGTTCCTGATGATGAGTGATGTTGAGCATTTTTTCATGTGTCAGTTGGCCATCTGGGTGTCTTCTTTGGAGAAGTGTCTATTCATGTCTTTTGTCCATTTCTTCACTGGATTATTTGTTTTTTGGGTGTTGAGTTTGGTAAGTTCTTTATAGATTTTGGATACTAACCCTCTATCTGATCTGTTGTTTGCAATATCTTCTCCTATTCCATCAGTTGCCTTTTAGCTTTGCTGATTGTTTCCTTTGCTGTGCAGAAGCTTTTTATCTTGATGAGGTCCCAGTAGTTCATTTTTGCTTTTGTTTCCCTTGCCTCCAGAGACGTGTTGAGTAAGAAGTTGCTGCAGCCAAGATCAAAGAGGTTTTTGCCTGCTTTCTCCTCGAGGATTTTGTTGGTTTCCTGTCTTACACTTAGGTCTTTCATCCATTTTGAGTTTATTTTTGTGTATGGTGTAAGTGGTCCAGGTTCATTCTTCTGCATGTCACTGGCCAGTTTTCCCAGCACCATTTGCTGAAGAGACTGTCCTTATTCCATCAGATATTCTTTCCTGCTTTCTCAAAGATTAGTTGGCCATACGTTTGTGGGTCCATTTCGGGGTTCTCTATTCTGTTCCATTGATCTGAATGTCTGTTCTTGTGCCAATACCATACTGTCTTGATGATTACAGCTTTGTATTATAACTTGAAGTCCAGAATTATGATGCCTCCTGCTTTGGTTTTCTTTTTCAAGATTGCTTTGGTTATTCGGGGTCTTTTGTGGTTCCATACAAATTTTAGGGTTATTTGTTCTAGCTCTGTGAAGAATGCTGGTGTTATTTTGGTAAGTGTTGCATTGAATATGTAGATTGCTTTGGGTAGTATCGACATTTTAACAATATTTGTTCTTCTTATCCGGGAGCATGGAATATTTTTCCATTTTTTGGTGTCTTCTTCAATTTCTTTCATAAGCCTTCTATAGTTTCAGTGTATAGATTTTTCACCTCTTTGGTTAGATTTATTCCTAGGTATTTTATGGGTTTTGGTGCAATTTTAAATGGGATCGACTCCTCTATTTCTCTTTCTGTTGCTTCATTATTGGTGTATAGGAATGCAACCAATTTCTGTGCATTGATTTTATATCCTGCGACTTTGTTGAACTTATGGACCAGTTCTAGCAGTTTTTTTGGGGAATCTTTTGGGTTTTCCATGTAGAGTATCATGTCATCTGCGAAGAGTGAAAGTTTGACCTCCTCCTGGCCAATTTGAATGCCTTTTATTTCTTTGTGTTGTCTGATTGCTGAGGCTAAGACTTGCAATACTATGTTGTACTTTAGTGGATTTTAATTAAGTATATACTTTTGTGTAGACACAAGCATAGTGGTAGTCATGAGGACTAGAAAGTCAACTAATGACCACAAGTTTTCATTTTCCAAGTGGGAATCATGGTCAAAGCCAAGGGGGATGGCTGGTTGCCTCTTTCCTCTGTGAATATTTTTAGGGCTGTGGCCTAATTCCTTTCAGTCTGTCATTCCTCTGGCCTTGAAGAAGATGTTTCTTATTTTGGATCGGAATTGTTTCTGTTTTAATTTTACTCTTGCTAGCTCTTCATTTGATCTTTGATGAAGCTGAAGATGGTTTTCTTGTGTTATGCTGGAAATAATGTTATTTGGAATGAAATTTTGGTATTAGCCCTAATTCTGCCACTCTTGGCCACGAGACTTCTGGCAAGTCACTTTTTTGAACCTTAATTTTCTTATTGGCAAAGTAATATTTGGTTCTTTCCAATTCAGAAATTCTGTGACTCTTTTCAGCATGTCTTAGCTTTATATTCTCCAGGTGATATGGCTCCATTAAAAAAAAATGTTTATTTATTTTTGAGAGAGGAGGGTGCATGAGCAGGGAAGGGCACAGAGAGAGGGAGACAGAGGATCTGAAGCCAGAGAGCCTGGTGCGCTGACAGCAGAGAGCCTGATGCGGGGCTAGAACTCACAAACCTAGAGATCATGACATGAGCCAAAGTCCGATGCTCAACCGACTGAGCCAATGAGGTGCCCTGGCCCCAATTTTTTATGCTGCTTTTTTTTTCCCATAGGAGTTAGCTTCTAACTCTTGATTTACCAGTCCCTCTCCAGATTTCCATATTCTTGTAGGAAGGAATTACCGCCTTTGCTCTTTGCACTAGTAAGCACCTGACTACTACAGACTATTGAGAAAAGGTTTCTTCTGGGCCCGTGAACATCACCTCTCATGTACCCCGTGATCGCGCTGGCTTTGTCTTCTACCTAGTAGCAGCCCTAAACTCCAGTGTTTGGGGTTTCTGTGCATACCAGGACTCTGCAGCAGGCTGGAGTTTAGCAGGTAAAGCAGGTCCTTCCCTCCTCCTCCTCCCTCCTCACTATTTTTCTTGGTGCCATGAATCCTTGGTCAGAAGTCATGGGCACACTGGCCTATAAATGAGGGTAACAATACTTATAGCCTAAGGTTTTTGAAAGATTAATGAGGTAATCCATACAACATTATTAGTGCAGATCTTGGTCCGTTGTAAGTGATCAAATCGCAGGTCATCGTGCTTATTACTTCCCCTGTCAGGTCCCACCCTCCTAATAAGTATCATTATGTTCTTCTTTGATGAGGAGACTCCTTTTATTAAACCTGACCTCACTCTTCTGAATGAACTAGAAGATCAAAAAGTCTGAGTTCAGATTCGGCTAACATACATTCATTGAGCACTGAATTTGTGCCAAAAGCCATGCTCGTTGCCTTAAATGTTAAAAAAAAATTTTTTTTTAAATCCTTCTAACAGAACTGTGAGGTGGGTGTTATTTCCTTTTGGCAAAGGAGGAAACCAAGTTTCAGTGAGGTTAAGTGACCTGGCCAGGATTGCATAGTTGAGTGGTAGTAAGATAATACTACCACCATTGTTCGAGCATTTACTATACGCTGGCCATTTTGTTAAGATTTTTAACATACGTTATTGTATTTAATTTGAATGTAATTTAAGAACCCTATGAGGTAGGTGCCATTTATGGAAGAGGAGAGGTTTATGGAGATTAAATATTTACTTGCCCAAGGTCACACAGCTAGTAAGCAATGGAAATGGAATTTGAACTCAATTATTCAGTAATTGCAAGACATATGGTTTTCTATCTTTTTAAATTCTTGCAAAGCCCAATAAAGACTTGCAAGTAAACATCTTGGGGAACATGCTTTGATGTGCAGAATGATTTGTAAATAATCCATAAGCAGCCTCTAAGGAATAAGTGTTTCTAACGTATATGGTGAGGATTTAAAGCAGCTTTCTTCCTAAGTGGTTCACGCATTCTTTGGTTTATGTTGTTAATCTATCTGCTTAGTAAATCATTTCTTTGCCATTCCCAGTCCAGATTATCCCCAGTAATGAACTAGTTGAATCCAAATTAATGAGGAATTAAGGTTCTTTGCAAAAGGCCCAGGAGTGCCTTAATTCAGCCCTGCCTCTTTGATACCTAACCTGGTACCTTCAGGAATCGAGTCTTAGCTCTGAGCTGGCTCCAGAACTAGGGAATACAATAATAGCCACCATTTGTTAATTCCTTTAAAATGCACTAGACAGCATGCTTGGTGCACTTGGTAATCCCCACAGCAACCCACTCAGGTGGACATTGTATTCCTGCTTAGAGCTAAAAAAAAAAAAAAAAAAAAAAAGAGGGCCAATTAAGGCTAGTAGTTTGCTCAAGGCCACATGCAGGTCAGTGGTAGAGCTGGGGTGGTCTGACGGTCTCTACCAGGTCAGCTTGTCTGGCCTGGAAAAGGCAGTACTGATAGTAGCCAGCTTTTGAACAGGTCTTATCACTTCGCAAAGTGCCTCCACACGCTGCCACCTCCTTTGACACTCACAGTGGAGCCTTACTCCCTGTGTTTGCACAAGGAAACAGTCTTAGCTGGGCTTATTCTAAGCTACTCAGCAGAGCCAAGATGAGAACCCAGGAATCCTGACTTCTGAGCTAGTGCTGTTTTCATTTCCCTGACATTTTCCACAGGCAGGCACCTCCCCTACAGCAGGGAAGGGTGGATGGATGGGAGCCATGGAGCAGGGGAGACATTGAGGTTATATGACCATGACTGATGGAAGAGATCCCAGGCCCAGTGCTGGAGCAGGTCATGTAGTCTCCAGGATGCCCCTTTGGTTGTCAGAAGATGGTGTGGGGTGGCTTCCAAGGAGGGGTTGGAACGATGGCCGAAGGGAAATACTGAAATGTTTTATCAATCACATTGACCTGCTCTTCAGCCTGGGTGGGTGGAGGCTGATCAGCCTTGGCCCAGGGGCCTGCAGTCGGCTCTTCTCTCTGCAGAGTTCAAAGAGGCTTTCTCGTTGTTTGACCGGACGCCAACTGGGGAGATGAAGATTACCTATGGGCAGTGTGGGGACGTGCTGCGGGCCCTGGGCCAGAACCCTACCAACGCCGAGGTGCTGCGTGTCCTGGGCAAGCCTAAGCCTGAAGGTCAGTGTGGGCCTTGTAGCTCACCTCCTGGTGTCTGTCCCGCTGGCCCCTGGGGCTCTTTCTCCTCTCCCACTTTAACCCTTCAAGACCAGCCCCCCTCCCCAGGTTAGGAGCTGTTCTTGTTTTCCCTGTGAGGTCAGAGCTCCTGGAGAGCAGGAGTGACATTCTGTTGCTTCAGTGTCTTCCTCTCATGCCCCAGGGTGCAGGGAGGTGAGGTGGGGATCTGACCACGGACCACTTGCCCGTACCCCTGCACCCAGTTGCTCTTAGTTGAGGTGTTACCACCCTGAAATGTCCTGTGACCACTTGTTTCCAATGAGGGTCAGAGCACTAAAGATTGTAAATTACTTGTTTAATAGAAGTTGGAGCAGACTTGAGATGAGCTCTGTAATGATGCCTCTTTCGCTCCTTTGCATTCAGTAGGTTTTGGGGGATGAGTTTCAAAAGTGATATAAGGGAATGTGTCCCATTTGTGAATATCACTTGTCAGGTATGGGTAGTAAGGTTAACAGCTGCTCCAACACACATGTCCTTCTGAGAGGTGTAGGTACTAGGTGGGACAGGCAGACCTGGGCAGAGCCCCCAGCTGGGCGGGGGGCTGGGATGCATCTCTAGAGGCTTCCTGGGCTCCATCTGGATCCTTCCCCTCCTCCTCTTGCTGGTGAAGACAACAGTGTGGGGTGAAGGATGTGGGTAGGAAAGGGTCAGAGGAACAGCAGTCCTGCTTAGAGGTTAAAAGATGCTTGGAATTTCCATTTTTGGAGGTTCCTGTGTTGTTATAAAAGAAAGAATTGCCAACATTTGCGGTATTTAAAAATTAAAGCTTTCAACACATGTCAACATGGGAGAAGTGGGTTAGTTACAAAAGGATTGCAAATTTATAAAAATTATTGATTCAGAGTTGTTCCAGGCAATGTGGTCTAGTAATGAGACCCAAAGGGAAAATTTTGCAAAATTCTCTTTTTTTGCAATCCTATTGGTTTACCTCTGTGACATGCCTATCACATGTCACAAGTCTACCTTGTGAATGTGAGGCCTGGTTCTGTGACCTGTTGGGCCCCCTCAGATCCTGCTGCGGCCACCCTCAGCTCCCCTGCCTAGCTGGCCACCCGGAACTGAGAGGTCTGGCTGGGAGTCATGGCAGCTTTCCCCTTCTACCCCGGTCCTGACCTGGCAGAGCTGGGACCAGGCCCCCTGCTGACCCTCTGCTCCCATCACATTGTTTCCTTCCTGCCTACAGAGATGAATGCCAAGATGCTGGACTTTGAGACGTTCCTGCCCATCCTGCAGCACATCTCCCGCAACAAGGAGCAGGGCACCTATGAGGACTTTGTGGAGGGGCTGCGCGTTTTCGACAAGGAGAGCAATGGCACCGTCATGGGTGCCGAGCTTCGCCATGTCCTTGCCACCCTGGGTATGCAGGCCGGTGGTGCCCGAGTGGGAGGAATGGAGGGGGGGAAGTGCCCGGGTGGCATATGTTGGGGGTGTCCAAGGGCCCTTGCGTCCTTAGGATCACATCCTGATTCAGGCCCTGTCTCCCCAGGCCCAAGGTTGTTCCAACCTTCCCCAACTGGGTTTGCTCAGCTGGCTTGGGAGGAGAGGAGAGCAGGTTGGGAGAGCAGACAGGGATGAGGCCTGAGACGTGGGACCCAGGGCCCCTTCCTTGTCTTTGCTTCAGTCACTGAGGCCCTGGTCTGCTTGCCCAGTGCTGGCTGTGGGGCAAAGGGAGAGGCCTCAGGGAGTAGGAGGGACCTAAGACCCTTGGCTCCCCTTCCAAAGCTTGGATGTCCACCTCCCAGACCTGGGGAGCCTTGGGCCTTGAGACTCAAGGGAGTGCTAGGGTTTTGCCTGTCCCTCCTTGGCCATCTGTAACTCAGAGTCTACTTCTCCGACCCCAGGAGAGAAGATGACCGAGGCTGAAGTGGAACAGCTGTTGGCTGGGCAAGAGGATGCCAATGGCTGCATCAATTACGAAGGTATCGGGTCATGCCTCACTCCCTTGGACACCCAGGCATGGTGGGCACAGTTTGGGCTGGGCAGATCTGCAGAATAGGATGGAACAGATCCAGGGCCTGGAGGCTGTGTGTACCAGATGGGCAATGGTCAGCTCTTGGTGGATGTTCTTTTCCCTCCTTGCAGTGAACAGCATAGTATAATGGAAAGAGCACAGGGTTTGGAGATAGATCTGTGATAGACTGGCCGTGTGACTTGGATCAAGTCACTTACCTTCCCTGAGCCTCAGTTTTCTCATCTGAACAATGGGGTGGTGCTGGTACCTTTCTCAAGGTTGCAGGAATTAGCAGAGAAAACGTAGCTCATTTTGTCCATGTCTGAGTGTCAGCGGCGAAGACACAGGGAGGAGGTTCCTTCTCTTCTTCCAGCTGCTCCCTTTCAACCCCAAATAAGAGAAAGAGTCACAGTCTGGAGAAAGGGTGGTGGGGAGGTTGGAAGTCTGGCAGTATATGGGAGGGGAAGAGGTCCTAGGGGCTGGGAGGTGCCAAGTGTGTGACTGATTTCTGTTTTCTTTCCCAGCCTTTGTCAAACACATAATGTCTGGGTGAAGCAGACCCGTCTAGGGTGAGTGCGGCCTCTCCCTCCTGGTCCCTTCTGGAGTGCTCCAGGGGCTCCCAAACACCACCACATGCCCTAGAGCTTTTCTGTCCTAATCCTACCCCAGATTAGGGGTAGCGGGAAACCGGAGGGGGTAACCGGAGGGGGTCACGGAAGGGGGTCATGATGGGAGAGCAGCTTCGTCTGTCTACCTATGCTCTCTGTGCTCCTGCCTCCTGCCCTTGCTCCCTTCCAGCCTGGCCATGCGCTCTCCCTGGTCTTTGCACCCTATCTCCACCCCCATCAGTCATACCTTATGGCCTCTCTTAGAGGCTCTCAAGGCAAGACCATTTCCTTAGGCCTGGGGTCTCCTGTGCAGGCTCCTGCAGTGAAATCCAGGTCCTGGGTAGAAGAGAGAGTGCTTCTGGCCGGTGCTCTGGACTCTGTTCCTGTTCACTCCCCATCCCCTGAGCTCCCCTGGGCTTAGGGCCATCCTGATTGGGGTGTGGGGTTTGTGATAAGGGGCTGGGGTTCATCTAGCACTTTCTTTCAGGTGCCTGGCCCTTGGCCTTAGCCTTTCTGGGGTGAGTTAAGCAAGAGGCCCAGAGTGACTGAGCTGGAACTGGGGTCCTGGACTTAACCGCTGTGCCACAGCCCCAAGGACTCCCTGTAAATAAACAGTTTGAGCAAGCCTGGGCCAAATTTCTGATTCCAACCAGTCTCTGAATTTTTTTTTTTTAAAGTAATTAATTGAGGTGTGTGTGTGTGTGTGTGTGTGTGTACATGTGTGCGTGCGTATGAGATATGAGGTTTCATGCATATTCCTCAGAGAAATGAGTAGTATCTGGGAGCTGGGAGACAATATACATACAATATAGAATTTCCATCTTAACCATTTTTAATGTATAGGTCTATGGTGTTAAGTATATTCACACTGTGGTGTAACCAATCTCCAGAACCTTTTCATCTTAGAAAGCTGAAAATTCTATGTTCATGAAACACTAGCTCCCCATTTCCCCCTCCCCTGAGCCCCTGGTGATCACCATCCTACTTTCTGTCTCTATGAATTTGACCACGTTAGATATCTCACGTAAGTAGAGTCATACAGTATTTGTCTTTTTGCATCTGGCTTGTTTCACTTAGCATAATGTCCTCAAGGTTCATCTGCGATGTTGCCTATGTCAGAATTCCCCTGTTTTTTAATGATGAATGGTATTCCCTTGCAGGTATGTACCACATTTTGTGTATGGTCCTTGTTTCTTGACGTGGGCCCCTGTAGGTGCCTCTTCTGCTGAGTACAAAGCCCCTGGTACCTGATCCAGCCCTGCGTGTCCTGGACATCTCCCTGACTTTGCTGCTCAAACCTTGGGCTCCATACCCAGGACTCCAGCTCAGTGCCCTGGAAAGTGTCAGGGTCAGAGGGAGCACAGACTTCAGCCTGGGAGGGCAGGGGAGCAGTGGAGGGCAAGTGGCAAGAGGAGAGAGATGAGAAAACCAGGCTAGGGAAGGAGATGGAGGATGTGATGAAGTTAAAGACATACACCCAAGAGCAGAAACACTGATATGGGAGCTCAGGGGCCCCCTTACCCCTGTATGGGTGTCCCTATATCCCTGAGAACTCTCCAAGGTGGATCAGATTCTTCTCTCACAGCCTTTCTGCTGTCCTGCTGGGGCATCCAGCCACAGAACTTTGTGGAACATCTATAAATCCAGCCATTGTTGAGATTCCATGAGCCCAAATGGGAAGATTGTTGTGGGAAGCAGAGAACCGCAAGCCCAAATTTGCCCTTCTCAGAATTTATAGTCTGGCCAGGAAGAGGAGACCAAGGCCCATGTATAGGCCTTCTTCTTTGAAGAGGGCTCCTGCTTTGGGAGTAAACTGGTTGAATCATAAAACCAGAGATCTTTATGTAGTTGTGAGAGGGGTCGTTGACTCCAGTGGTTCTTAAACTGTTTTAGCTCCAAAGCCTTTTGCTCGAACTAACTTCTATTCTATGGGGAAGCCAATCATGAAGCTGATGGGAACCGAGCTCTCCGGCTGAGACAGCGGGCTGGATTCCAGCTTCTTGGAGTCTCTAATTGGGCTCCTTGGAGCACAACCAGAAGACCACTGATTGAGCCAGGCCTAATTGTAAAAATAAAAGAAATGGATCAATTGAAGTGAAGTGACTTATCCAAGGTCACAGCTAATAGTAGTCAAGCCCACTTTCCCAGAATCCTATCTTTTCCCCATTTTCAACACCAACCTGCCTTTGAAATTTTTTTTCAAGTTAGGCTCTCGGGAGTCTTTCACTCTTGTTTACTCCCTCCCGTCCTGACTGCTCTTTTTTTGACCTTATTTATTTCTCCTTTTTGAAAATCACCCTCCCCAACTTGAAATCTGACATTCTTCCTCCACGTTGGGGCCTCATCAGATTTCCTCCCTTCTTTTCTTCATGAAGTGTTTATTGTTCACTATATGCATTTCTGAGGAACTGGGGCTAAGGCTCCCAATGGTTACAAAACTGAAAGTGTTTTCCCTGCCAAAGAGTAGCGTATGGTCCAGTTCAGCAGTGACAGAAGCATCCAGGGACTAACCAGGAAACGACTGCCCAGTGGCGTAACAGCAGCAGGATGGCTTCATCCTTGTAACTTATGGTGTAAGTTCCAAGAGGCCTGTAAGAAGAGGAACCAGAAAGAAGTGAGGTGTGACAGGGAAGATTTTCCTTGGGAGATGGGCTTGAAGTGAGACCTTAAAGATGCCCCAAGGCTGGTGCTCAGCCCCAGGGAGAAAGAAGGTCTCGAACAGGGATTTTACCAACTCCTTCAATAGACACTTACTGGGTGCCTGCTGTGTGGATGGCACTGGCTTGGGCCCTGGGGATTCACTGTCCAGCCATGGTCCCTGCCCTCATGGAGCCTACAGTCTAACGGGAAGACAGACATTAAATGGTTGTAATCACGTGACAGAGAACAGCCAACATTTTTGGAACACAGTAGCAGTTATGCTTGTATTTGGCTGTGGGTCACGAAGACCAAAAGTGGCGTAAAAGAAACAAAAGTGCATCTTTCCCTCCCGTCGAAGTCCAGAGGCTGGCCGTCCAGGGCTGGGATGGCAGCCATTCTGCACAAAGCCCTCGGGACCCAGGCTCCTTGTACCTTATGGCCCCGCTGTGTGTGACCTCTCTTCATGGTCTAACACGGCTGTTCTGGCTCAGCTACCGCTTCTACCGGGGGAGGAGCTCCGGAAGCATTTCCTACTCGGTGAGCCTCCTCGGGCACCAGCACGACCTCTGTGGTGGTGGGCTTGTTCACGGGAAGACAGAAGAAACCCCTCCCCTCTTAGTCACCCCTTCCCTCCCCAGCCTCCCTCCGGCCTGACGCGCCAGTCAGCACTTGCCCCACCAGGGAAGAGGTGTGGGTGAAAGGCGACCTATTTCAAATTTTTCTTCGGACTGACTTCCAGGATTTCAAACCATGACCCGGGCCATGTCTTCGTCTGCTGGGCTGCTGTGACAAAATGCCACAGACCAGGGGGGCTTAAACAATGGGCATTTATGTCTCACAGTCCTGGGGGCTGGAAGTCTGAGATCAGGGTGCCAGTCTGCTTGGGTTGGGGAGGACTCTCTTCCTGTCTTCTTGTCGTATCCCTAGAGAGGAGAAAAAGTGGGGAGAGAAGGAGAGGGAGAGAGAAGAGAGGCAGAGGCTAACCCCATATGAGGGCTCTACAATCATGACTTTGCCCAAACACGGTTATCAAAGGCCCCACCTCCAAATACCTTTACATTGGGAGTAGCAAGCTGGGGCTTCAACATATGAATTTGGGGAATTCAATTTGGGAACCGAATTTGGGAACATAATTCAGTTCCATAGCAGACCATATACTCTATAGGAATAGGACTGAGCCCACTGTGGTCCCTTCCGCCACCCTGAAGGGGGGGCCGACTGTTGACCTAAGAGGGTGGCCCTTCAAGGAGGTCGAATGAAGGTTGGGGGAAGGGCCATCCCAGATCCTGTGCAGATGGGAGGAGGGCTCCGGCCTGGGGCTAGCAATGCCATCGTCCCCGTGGGGTGACGGCCAGTGATGGCACACAGAACAGCTGCTTTTGTGGAAGGATGAAGGCGACTGAATGTGCCCACAGGCCAGACTTCCCGTCTCCCAGCGCCTGGGACAGTAAACACAGACCCTGGTGTAGCTTCCTCACCACCCCGAGCCCTGTGGACAGATGCTGCAGAGGAAGCTTCCTGCTCCAGCTCAGAGAGGATGGGCAGCTTCACTGAAAGTTCCCACCATCAGAGGGGATGAACCAAAGCAGGACATGGGGAGGAGATTTAGGGAAGGTTCCTGCTTACACTCTCCCCTGCTCTGCCCCTTCCCCACTGCCTGTCCAAAGGTCATTGTGTGCGTCCTGGCTCCTAAGCCCAGAGCCTGTCCTGCCCCCTGGAGACAAAATGGGGAAGGCAGTCACTAGGGCCAAGGTGATTACGGAATGGGGTCTGCTGAGGCCACAGGCAAATTTCAGAGAGATGACGATAAAGAGCATTATCAACTTAGTGAACACCTACTATGTGCTGGGTGCTGTGCTAAGCACTTCACTTTTTCTCATAGCAGCCTGCGAGATAAGAGTCCTTATCCCTGTTAAGATTTTTAAGACATGACAGAGAATGACAACAAACTCTATTCTTTAGTCTCTTAATTTCTCTGCTCCAGTCGAAGGCTGTAGCATGGTATAATATTAATATTCCCAGAATGCCATTTTCATCAAGTTGCTTCCTCAATTAGGACTTCCAAAACCTCCCTAAAAGCTACTGGTCACTCCCAAACTTTTCTGTCAGTTTCTTCCTTTATTTGGCCCTATGCTCCTAGGGACACCACTTGCTGTGGCCAGCTGACCTCTTTCCCCTCTGTTAGCTCCCCCATTCTGCTTCCTCCTCCTCCTCCCCCCTTCCTCCTCCTCCCCCCCTCCTCCTCCTCCTCCTCCCCATCTCCCTCCTCCTCCTCCCCGTCTCCCTCCTCCTCCTCCCCGTCTCCCTCCTCCTCCTCCTCCTCTTCCTCCTCCTCGTCTCCCTCCTCGCCTCCACGTCCTCTTGATCCATCTCATTCCTCCCTCCTGATGCGTGCTCTTCTTTCTGAGCAAATGATTCCCACCCTTCAAGACCCAAGTCAGGCTGCCCCCCCGCCCCGCACCCCCCGCTTTCCCCGCTGCCAGAGGTCTGTGCTAATTATCGATGGCCACAATTTAGTCTCCTTAACACAGCTGTCAAGTTGGAACCCAAGATATCAGAGCTAGAGGAGACCCTGGAGACTCCAGTGGAGTGTAATCACCTGAGAGCAGCATTTCGCGTAGTGACATCACGTGCCTGGGTGGCGTTCTGTAAAACGTCCTTGGTTACCAGGGCTTTCAGGTGGAAGGTGTGTTGGTGGAGACTGCCGGTGGTGCAATATCCGCCTCACACCGCTAGATGGCAGAATTGCAGCGGCATGCTGCCGTTGGGCGCCCAGGTGTGATCGCACAGCTGGACCCGAGAAGCGGAGGAAGAGGAATTCTCAGGCTGGGCTGGAAGGAACCCTAAGAAGTCACTCGGTCCATCACTATGCCTTCAGGAAAATGGGGGTTTTATTCACTTGCAAAGACTCACAACTATTAGCCAGCTTGCTTCAGTAACCCCACAAAGTTTTGCAAAGAGGGGTCAAAGGGAGGACACTATCCCGGACACGTCCAGTCGGCTCCTAAGTCGCATCCGTGCTCGTCTTCAGTCCCACAGGTTGCAAAATCAGGAGGATGATGAGCTCATCGTTAATCCCTTGCAGCTTTCTGATACTGACCATTTAGAACTCGACAAACTTCTTGCTATTCAGTTTTGGTCCATTTGCTCTCTTTTCATCGCCATTGTGGTTCTCGAACTTTCAGTGGTAGAAAGCATTCACTCAGAAGAACTATGGAGTGCACTGTAGTAGGTGCTTTGGGAGATTAACAAAACAAAACAAAACAAAACAAAACAAAACAAAAGTTTTGAGTTTAAGCTCTCTTGGAGGACAAACGACCTGCATGTGAATAAACTACGTTAAAAGACAAAATAGAAGAAAGGACACCAGGCAGTATAAGTCTATGTATCAAAGGAGAGGCTTGGGATCCCACAGAGCAGTGGGAGCTCAGAGGAGATGTAGTCAGGGAGGGTTTCACAGAAGAGGTGTGGCAAGCTTGGATCTCCACCAACTAGAACCAGTCTCTGTCTTTTAGGACTTGGTAAAAAGAAATAGGGAAGAATGAAAGGACAGGGAGAAAAAGAACAGGAGAATGGGACGAGAGGCAAGCAGAATGGAAGAGAGATAGAGGGGTGAGCAGGGACCACACTCAGGAGTGATGTGCACCAATTCAGAGGTAGAGAAGACATATAAAAACAATCTAAAGGTAAACTGGGAAAGTACTTTCTTTTCTCCCCTAGCCTTGTAGAGCCACAGAATTATAGACTTCCAGGCTGGGAAGAGACCTCTAGTTCAAACTCTTCCATCAGAGCTTTGTAACATGACTACCCATTGTTCACTTGAATACTTACCGTGTCGTGGGACTTGCCACCTCTCAAGGTAACCCATTCCATTTGAGAGAAACTCTGATATTCTTCTTAGTAAGAATCTGATATTTACACTTCTGAGATTTCCATCAAACGGTCCTGGATTTGTCTTCCAAAGTAACCCAGAAAAGATGTAAGAACATTCCCCACGACAGAAGTTGGCATTTCTTCTTTCCTCAGCTGAGGGCCTACCAGCAGGTGCTTGTTCCAGGCCCAAATCCTTGAATCCATTTAACGTGGCCAGTTGCTTTCTAACTTGTTCTATCTGGGGCTCAGTTCTCTCTTAGCAGTGTACTTGCACACTTAATTTTTTTTTTTAATGTTTATTTTTGAGAGAGACAGACATGAGTGGGGGAGGGGTAGAGAGAGGGAGACACAGAATCCGAAGGCAGGCTCCAGGCTCTGAGCTGTCAGCACAGAGCCCGACACAAGGCTTGAACTCACAAACGGCGAGATCACGACCTGAGCCGAAGTCGGACGCTTAACCGACTGAGCCACCCAGGCGCCCTACTTGCACACTTTAGAGTCTGGAAATTAATCTTCTGGACAGAAAAGATGTAATTGAGGTCAAAACTGCCAGCAC
Organism: Prionailurus bengalensis; assembly: GCF_016509475.1. NCBI lineage: Eukaryota > Metazoa > Chordata > Mammalia > Carnivora > Felidae > Prionailurus > Prionailurus bengalensis. The sequence goes on from NC_057347.1 coordinate 44,194,690, forward strand.
AAAGGACTGTACTCTTCCTGTTCTTCTTGCTCTGAACATATGCACATCATATTCTTATTGATTCTAACATTAAAAAAATTTCCTCATTTAGAACTTACGCCTTCTTGGCCTTGTTCCTCACAGCCCCATGCCCCAAGTTTATGTTCACAATCAGCCCTCAGCTGCCCCTCCTTCCACCTTTACAGATAAGAACCCTCAGAACCTCTTTCCTCAGCTCCATCAGCCTCTTTGGAGCTCCTTCCCCACCTTTTTCCTTATTTAGTTGTTTGCGATTTGCTTTTGAATACCATCCATTCCGCTGGTGCTAGGAACAGAGATTTAACCATAAAAGGCCCTTGTGGGCTCATTCATGCTCTTTTTCCAAGAAGATTTATACTTTTCATCATATTTTCAAAGGGGTCAGAGACCCAGAAAAGGTTAATAACCATTGTTTCAGAGTCTTTGTGGGATTCTGTTTATCTTTGCCCTCAATGTTTTGACATTGCATCTGGTGTGGCCAGAGTTCCTTCCAGGCTACCATGACCTCTAAGATAGCTCACCCCCTTCTCGAAGGACTCTCTTCACTTCTGCCTCTCTCCCAGACATCCCTGAGTCACACTAAGGTTTAAAGAGGCAATTCCACTTCCTCTGTGGCCCCCCTTTGAGCTGACTAAATGTTCCTACCAAGCTGGACCCACGTGGGTGTGCACCACTGCCCCCCTCCCGGCTGGAGCTCGTTGAATTTCTACCGTCACTTCTCTTCCCTTATCACGTTCGATGGCCTCCTCTGGGCTTCCAGACAGTGGGTTCCCTGTGGACGTGAGTCTTCTTGGTGGTCAGTATTCTCATGCCTACTCTCCTACCAGTTTCATTTTTCTTAGACAGAGTCCATTGTCAAATGGAGATGAATCCCATCTCATAAATTTTTGGTCATCCCCAAGACAGTATGTGCAATTTCTACAAGAACTTAGTCATTCTGTGTTTATATGAATCTTACCTGGTGCCTCTGGCAACTAAGGGCCACAGTCAGTGTGGAGATAGGGGCTTGGGGTTGTCTGCGTCTCAGTTTTCTCTGTGGCACCTGAGACTTTGGTCCCAGCCCTTGAGGACCGGGAACCGCACATCTGGCTGGGCTGGTCTCAGGGCTCCCTCAGCCTCCTGACCCTCGGGCTTCAAAGGAGATTTAAAGGTAGCCCCCTGGGCCCTACCACCCCTTCTCCCATTCCATCCCAACCCACGCTCACTCTCTGAACTCAGCTCCTCTGTGCCCTACATGCTATGGAGTAGCCAGGGCCAAACATCCAGCGTTGACAGCGCGGTTACCAGTTGGAATGTGAAGAGTTCCACACTGACTTCATGCGTTTTACTGCTGGTACTGCAACTTTTCGTTTGCCTTAGAATTTCGTCTTTGTGACAGTTTGCCAGGGTCTAGTCTCTTGTACTGAAAAAGCTGGCATGGTGCCAGGCCTTTGTTGTTTAGGAAATTGAATAGAATCTGGTCCTTGCCCTCAAGGAATATCGAGACTGATGGGTAAGCTAAGACATGTTTTGTGCTCAAACACGAAAACATCAAGCAGAAGGCAAAGGGTTGTAAGACTGATACTCGCAAAGAAGTGGGGGGGGGGAGCTTGAGAGGGAGAAGCAGGCTTATTTACAGTTAGGAGATCACAGAAGGCTCATTGGAGGGGGAGGAGCTGGCATTGAAAGAGTAGAGGCTGGGGGGGGGGGTGGTTTTGATCCACACCCACAGAAGCGGTAGAGCAGTGGGTTAAGAGTAGAATCTCAAGGGAGTAGATCCCAAGCACTTGGGTGGCTCAGTCGGTTGAATGTCCGACTTCAGCTCAGGTCATGATCTCATGGTTTGTGAGTTCGAGCCCCGCATCGGGCGTGTGGCTGTCAGCGCAGAGCCCGCTTCGGATCCTCTGTCTCCCTCTCTCTCTGCCCCTCCCCTGCGCATGCTCTCCCTCTCAAAAATGAATAAACATTAAAAAAAAAAAAAGAGTATAGTCTCAGGGTCACAATGGGTCTATGCTCAGGAGCGGTGTGACCTCCAGCAAGTTTCTCAACCTCTCTGAGCCTCAATTTCCCAATCTACAAAATGGAGATAACAGTAGTACTGACCTCATTTGGTTATTAGGAGATGGATTAGTGAATGAATACATGTAAAACACTTAAAACACTGTCACTGTTTGAAGGATTCAGTAACTATTAGCTCTATAGGGGAGAAGAATATTCTAGGAAGAGGGAACAACTCCAGCAAAAGAAGGAAAATGGAAGAACAATTCTTCTTTAAAAAAAAAATTAATTCCAGTGTAGTTATCATATGGTGTTATATTGGTTTCAGGTGTACAAGATACTGATTCAACAATTCCATATATCACCCAGTGCTCACCATGGCAAGTGCACTCAAGAGCTACTATTCTTTTGGGAATAATAAAATAATGATAAAAATAATAAATATACCAAAATAATAAAAATACCTTGCAAACAAATGGAGAAGAAATAATGTTCATTAGAATACAATTGCCTTTACTGCATACCTATCCTGTGCTAATGCTCTTCTGTGCTTTCCATGCAATGTTCATTTACTGTTTTTTTTTAATTAAGATTTTTTTAAAAAAGTTTAATTATTTTTGAGAGAGAGAGAGAGACACAGAATCTGAAGCAGGCTCCAGGCTGTGAGCTGTCAGACAGAGAGAGAGAGAGAGAAAGAGAGAGAGAGAGAATCCCAAGGAGGCTCTGTGCTGTCTGCACAGACCCTGATGCAGGGCTCCATCTCGCAAACCATGAGCTCCTGACCTGAGCCAAAATCAAGAGTCAGACGCTTAACCGACTGAGCCACCCAGGCGCCCCATTTCTTCTTTCCAGTACTCTTCCTGGGGCAGGCATGATTATCCCCATTCTACAAATGAGGAAACTGAGGCTGATAGAGACTAAGTATCACAAGAGCACTTAGCGAGCAGAAACTTCAGGAATCAGACCCGCATCCATTTACTGCCTAAGCCTGGGTTGAGTTTCTAGCTATAGTCCCCTTGCCTTCCTTGGATCCCCCTTCCCCACCCCTGAGTCCCTCACCCCACAACTTTGCATATACAAACCTGCCAGCAGGTTAAAACAAACAAACAAACAAACAAACAAACAAACAAACAAACAAACCATGGCTACAAACTCCAAAATACCAAGGTGATTTGGAGTAAGGAAGTGACCAGAGACCCTTCCCAGGGAGCAGACCTCAAAGGAACCGGGGAATGCTACTCTGGGCTCCAGTTGAGAAAGTGAGAGGAGGGGACGCCTCCCCGGTGACCCTGTCCCTTTCTTTGTAGCATCTGAGGCGTCTGGTTGAGCTGAATTTGAGGGTTGCTGGGTGGGGGAGATGGGACAGGAAGAGAGTATTCCAGGGCAGAGTCGGAGAGGCAGTGAGTCACTGGTGTGATAAGATCTGCCGCTTGGGTGGATAGGTTATTAAATTTCTTTTTTCCTACAGGTTTGGACTTGTTAGGAGTAGTCCTGATACACAATCACTCCAGCATTTATTTGCCTTTTTTTTTTCTATCTCGATAAGAAATACAATTAAAAATTGCTGCAGATAGATAGGGCTGGGACTTATGGCTTAGAGCCCGCGTAGCTCATTTCTTGAATCTTCGGCGAGTTTATCATGTGCTTGTCCTCCGTGTGTTGCCACGCTCCAATTAGTTTTTGAGGGACTTTGAAAGTTCTGTCCCCCTGCCTCAAAGGGCACCCATGGTCCCTGCCAGAGTGTCCCAAATGTCCATTATCAACCACTTTTAGCGGGCGTAGGCATTGAAGGGTCCTGGGTGTGGCTTGTTAATTGAATGTTTGGGCTTGGGAGTTGGAATGCCAGGGTTTGGAGCTGAGGACTATGGTTTATCAATGAATGAGCTTGGGCGAGTGGACTGTTCCTTTCTGTACTTTATTGTCCTCATCTGAGAAACGGGGATAAAAACAATACTCATCTCGTTGAGGGGTTCTGTGAGGATTTTACAAGGTAACATGTATGAAGCATTTAGCACAGTGGCTGTGACATAATAAGCCCTCAATTGGGGCGCCTGGGTGGCTCAGCTGGTTAAGCGTCCGACTTCGGCTCAGGTCATGATCTCACGATTCGTGGGTTCGAGCGCCACGTCGGACTCTGTGCTGACAGCTTGGAGCCTGGAACCTCCTTTGGATTCTGTGTCTCCCTCTCTCTCTACCCCACCCCTGCTCGTGCTCTGTCTCTCTCTATCTCAAAAATAAATAAGCATTGAAAAACAACAACAAAAATAAACCCTTAATGAATGTTGGCTATGAAGTTGTTACCACTCTGTCATCTTGCCTTATTCAGTGGATTGCCCAGTAACAGTTCTGAGGCAAGAGGAAACATCACATTTTGTGATCCGGGCAAAGGAAAGCTCCAGAAAGAACAGGGCATTCATTAAAGTAGGATGGTTTTCAGTTGAAGATTTGATCACGTACAAGTTCCGCTGAGCATTTAAGGGTTGGGGGTGAGGGTGCAAGCCCCTAGGGAAGGACCAAAGAAACAGGATCAGGAGGACAGATGAAAGGTGGTTGGGAGAAACTAGCGAGGGATGGGGAATAAGGCCCTTGGGGTGGTCACAAGTGTGAGCCCCTGAGGGGAGGAGAATGGAGCAAGAGGGGTGGAGAGGAGAGTGGGGGGAGGGAGGGCCAGAGAAGTGGAGGTGTTCTCCTGCCAGGGGTCCTGGTGAGGGTGAATGAGGCATGACTCTCCCCTTCCACACTTTCCTCAGTTCCTCAGGCCTCGTGGCTTCCAGATTGGGGCCCAGGACTGCAGGTCTTACTGGGTTGGAAACAGCCAGAGCCATGGGGAAGTGAGCCATACTGCTGATCACACTCCCAGCTCACCGTCATCCCACTCTTTGTCATTCTTTCAGGGAAAAGCTGAATCCCAGGGGCCCTCTGTTCGGCCCAGACCTTGGTCTAGTGCCCAGGTTTTTCCGGTGTGGCTGCCGTATCTCAGAAGTCAGCCGGGCATGGCTGAGAACTTCTTATAATAGTCAAGACAGGAAGTGGTCAGGACCTGGAAATAGAGCAGTCTTAGGGGGTGGGAGGGTAGGGAGAAGGCTTTTCTGGTGGAAAAAGGCCTTGGGTGCCTCCATGGGCCATAATTCCCTCGCGTAGACTTCCTGGGCTTGACCTGGACTGCAGAGACCCTACGGGTAACTGTTTCTTTGTAGACTTCCCAATTTTATCTCAGAAATGGGCAGCGCGAGAATGTTGTATTCCAATAGGAATTTCTCCCATTAACATGGCAATGCCCACCTAAAACATTTGGGGGTGTCTGCCATCCTGTACCCACACTTAATGTGTGGGAGACAATGGGTTGTAGAATCAGGTCAACCGGTTTTTTTTTTTTTTTGTAATGTTCATTTATTTTTGAGAGAGAGAGAGAGAGAGAGAGAGAGGACAGAGCATGAGTGGGAGAGGGGCAGAAAGAGAGAGAGAGAGAGACACAGGATTCAAAGCAGGCTCCAGGCTCTGAGCTGTCAGCACAGAGCCCAGTGTGGGGCTCAAACTCACAAACTGTGAGATCATGACCTGAGCCAAAGTCAGATGCTCAACCGACTGAGCCACCCATGCACCCCAGATCAACCTGTTCTTCGTTCTAGCTTTACTACCTTCCACCCGGGTGCCTTGACTACTACTGCTACTAATTGCCTCTTTATCCCTCCAAGCCTTACTTTCTGCCTCTGTTAAAAGTTATTATGTGGTTAGTATGAGGATTAAGGAAAATGATCAATATTTGTAAAGAAGGAGGTATATAAAAAGAGGAGGGTATATATGCAATGTACTATTGTATATGTGCCAAAGATCACCCATGGATCAGTACAGGGGCAGGGAATCTGACCTAGGAGCTGTCAGAGGATGCTCAGTTTGACCAGCAACAGCCTCACCCATAGCCTATAATGTCCTCCCACCTTAACTGGGCCAACATTGCCCAGGGGTCTAGCGATAGGAGCAATGAAGAAGCAGATGGGTGTCTTGACTTCTAGGCAGAATCTGGGGATTTTGACTAGGAATCCAGCAGAGATGAGTTGATCCTAAGGTGGAAAAGTTAACTCACATTTATTGAGTACTTACTACATGCCAGCGACTGTGCTAACTGTCTTATGTTAATTTTTTTCCCATCTAACTCCCATCTTGCAGATGAGGAAACTGAGGCCGAGTGAAGTTAAGTAACTTGCCCCAGGTTACTAACAAATGGCAGAGCTAGTTTTTGAATCCTGGCCACCGGACTATGGTGAGTTCAATCCTGACATTACTCTCTCTTAAAAGGGGGAGTAAGGAGAGCCTGAAAGGGCTAAGACATGTGTCTGGAGCCCAGCTGCAAGCTTGTATTCACTGGAGCAGAGACTCAATGACTGGGGATTTAGAAAGACACAAAACAGGAATTGGGTGTCAGAAGCCAAGCAGCAGCTCTGTTATCAGAACATGGTGTTACCCTGGCTTCAGGGTTGGTTGGGGAAAGGGCCTGAATTGGTTTCAGATGGAGTGTAAGCAGTCACACGATGCCTTCTATGGGCATAGAGCCTGAATCCTTGAGTCTCGGCCAGGTGGTACCTTGTATGTTGAGCTGGGATGCAAAGTCCTTGGCTCTCACTTTTTTTTTTCTCCTCAGCAGAGATAGTTCTGGTTCATGAGAGGATGCACCCCAGGACAGAAGTTGATTGTCTTGGGCCCAACTGGGCCCAAGCCCCAGGAGGGCGGGGCCCTGGTGTTCTTTGCTACTGTATCTTGAGAAGGACCTGGAACATAGCAGGTACTTGATATGTGCTAGTGAATGAATGTAAAATGCCAAGGCTGAGCTCCTCTCTCCCCAACTATCCTGATAAAATCTAGGCGTACTTTCTCAGAGAGCTCCCCGGAGTCTAGACATTCCAAGCTATACCAGTTTTAGTCATTGTGGACTCTAAAAAGCCCATTTTCCTTCGAGCCAAAGGAACAGCTAGGTCAGCCTTTTCTCAATGGACAGAAGGACCTCTGCCAAATGTGTAGGAGGAGAAGATTCTGAGCCAACATGCGACTCCACACTTAGTCTCCTTAACTACAGGAATGGATTTGCATTGAGAGATCTACAGTCTTTCCACAAATAGTAACAATAATAATTACATATTCCTCCGTGCTTTTCAGAGTCCAAAGGGCTTTCACATCCATGGTCTCATAGAACCTCATAACGATGTGTGTGTGTTGAAGGGCGGGGCTTAGAGTTAGAGTGGGATTGGTGGTGAGGAAAAGGGCAGGGACCAGATGGGTTATTTTTTACAGATACAGGAAATGACTATAGAGAAGATTTGGACTTTTTCAAGATCACGTAACTAGTATGACTTTTAAGGCAAGCATGACTTTTAAGGCAAGAGGTCTAGGAAATGGCCAAAACCTGGTTCCTCCAATGAAGATCTGAACAGGGGTGGGGCTTCCCCAGTGGGGCAGATAACTGGTGAGAGCACAGATAAAGGATCCCTAGTTTGGTGTCAGCTCAGCTATGGTCAGGCAAGGGGCCAGATAACATGATTTTTGCCTCTTAAAGGGGCAAAAGTCTTGGAGAAGATCTACATGTCATGCCTTCAACACCCCTCCCCTCCATCCGCAGACTCTCAAGAAGACCACAGAATGGACGCTCTGTGTCCACCATTGTTGCTCAATTAATATTTTATTTCATTATTTATTTATTTAATTAAAAATTTCAACATTTGTTTATTTTTAAGAGACAGCACGAGCAGGGGAGGGGTGGAGAGAGAAGGCGGGGTTGGGGGGGGTGGGGGTGGGGTGGACACAGAATCTGAAACAGGCTCCAGGTTCTGAGCTGTCAGCACAGAGCTCGACGCGGGGCTGGAACTCATGGACCACAAGATCATGACCTGAGCCGAAGTCGGGCGCCTAACCGACTGAGCCCCCCAGGCACCCCAATAATTTATGAAAATTAGTTAAGAAATTAGTAGAAAGTAATTAGTAGTTAAAATTAGTTGCTAAGAAAGTAAGAAAAAAAAATAGAAGAGATTCTTTTACATGCTGAGGTCCTACTGGGCAATGTAAAGATAACGAACTACAGTGCCCGCTGTCCAGGAGCTCATTGTTCAGCAGCGATGGAGAGGTGAGCGTGAAAAAACTCATAATCACAGAACTTCTGCTTCTGACTCTGACAAAGTGGTATGGGGCTCTCTCTCCCATGTTAAACAATACATTTAGACAAAATGTTTGAGGAGCTGCTTTGGACGCCGAACTAAAACCATCGAGGGAAGGGAAACACGTGCGGTGAGCCCTATGGCTGCCCCACTTTCTGCTTGGGGGGGACCATCTGGATGGCATTGCGAGGAAGTGAACCTAAGAAGGGCATGGCGGTCTCACCCAAGAGCACAGCTTAGAGCTGGAGGCTGCTGAGGGGGCTGTCATCTGTGGGGAAGGTTCTTAGAGTGGAAGTTGCTGACTGGAGAGGCGCCCCCAGAAGTCTGCATGGGTGTCCCCCGGGGTCTTTAGATGAGGGAGAAGCAGCACATGTACATGGTGAAGTTCTGGAAGTCTTAGCAAAAGGCAGCTGGGAGCTGAACAGAAGTTGCACATCGCCTAGAGACGTTGGAGTTTCAGCTCAGTCGGAGTGCAGAGATCTCACTGAACAACTTGGGTCCCTAGATGATACAGGAGGTCTATGCGCTTTAGGAGTAAGGACTGTGTTCTATAGTCAAAAATAGAAACGACTAAAAATAAAAAATATATATAAAAGACTAGTTTTGTAAAGTAATAAAACCAAGCTTGACTGCATCAAGATTATTTGCCAGTAATTTAAATGCCTAATAGGACGACACTCAACGCTCTTCGAGGGAAGATCACATAAACTCTAAAATGAATCATCTACAATGTGTAGTATGCAGTCTAATATTACTATATATTTGAAGAAGCAGGAAATTGGGACCCACAGTTTTTAAAAAAGCAATCAAGTAAAACAGTCCCTGAGAGGAGTCAGAATGAGCAGACAGGCATTTTTAAAGGATTATAAACATGCTTAAGGACATAAAAGGAAACATAGACATAATAACTGAAGATATGGTGAATCTCAGCAGAGAAACTGAAACTATAAAAGAGAAGTGAAGGGAAATTATTCGAACTTAAAAACACAATGTCTGAAAAATTCCCTGGATAGGCTTAGCGGCATATTAGAGACTGCAAAATATAGAATTGAGAGACTTAAAGAGAGATCAATAGTCTAATCTGAAAAACAAAAAGAAAAAAGGGATTAAAAGAAAGAATAGTGCCTCAGTGGTCTGTGGGATAGTATCTAAATACTTATAATTATATAAATAATTGTAAATATTTAGATGACATCTAAAATATGTGTAATTGGAATTTCAGAAGGTAAGGAGAGAGAATGAGCAGAAAAAATATTTGAAGAAATAATAGCTTAAAAGTTCCTATATTTGGTGATTGGAGTGCCTGGGTGGCTCAGTTGGTTAAGCATCAGACTCTCGATTTTGGCTCAGGTCATGACCTCATGGTCGGTGATATTGAGCCCTGCATCGGGCTCTGCGCCGACAGAGTGGAGCCTGCTTAGGATTCTCTCTCCCTCTCCCTCCGCCCTTCTCCCCCATGCACACGCTCTGTGTCTCTCTCTCTCTCAAAATAAAAAAAATATTTTTAAGAAAGTTCCTATATTTGGTGAAAAATAAGCCACTTACATATTCAAAAGACTCATCAGCCCCAAGCAGGATAAATACCAAGAAAACAACACCTATTCGCCTTATAGTCAAGCTGGTAAAAAAAGCAAAGATAAAGAGAAAACTTAAAAGCAACTAGAGACCATCCTGGGACAGTTTGAGCAACAAAATAATGATGGCCCTGCATTGTGACTTGTGGAATAAAATAAATATCCACGAATTCATACTGATATAAGTAAATAACTGAGATTTTATTTTATTTATTAAAATGTTTTTAACGTTTCTTTATTTTTGAGAGAGAGAGAGCATGAGTGGGAGAGGGGCAGAGAGAGACAGAGACACAGAATCCAAAGCAGGCTTCAGGCTCTGAGCTGTCAGCACAAAGCCCAATGCGGAGCTCGAACTCACAAACCGTGAGATCACGATCTGAGCCGAAGTTGGTCGTTTGACTGACTGAAGCACCCAGGCGTCCCAATAATTGAAATTTTAAAATAAGAGAAAAGGGGCAACTCTTCCTTATTGTGGAACTCCAATTGATAGCAGTGAAAGGAAAAAAAGGAAGTAGAAATCGCTCTTAATCAAACACCATGGGACCGATAGCAGTCAAGAACCATTAACAGGTGCTAAAATTATTGAAAGTATGAAGAAAAACATATTTGTATAGAATTGAAGTGTCTTTCCATAAAACACTTATTAATTACAAAAAGGAAAGCAGTAACTTTATGGTGAAGAAGTCTGGCACACACCACGTGAACCATGTGACCGAGGTTAACATTGTGGTTAACGTTGACCGAGGTTAACCAATGACCGAGGTTAACATTGTAAGTAATAAGACATACTGTCATCAGGTACCACCTGATATGACGTGTCCACGAGCACATCATTACTGTGGTATTCTGTCTAGAATCCCTCAATACAATCATGAGAAAACATCAGACCAACCCAAACCGGGAAACATACTGTAAAATAACTGGCCTAACAATTGACACAAAAGTGTCAAGGTGAGGAAAGAAATAGGCCGAGAAGATGTCACGTTGGATCCTGGACTGGAAAAAGGATCTTAGTGGGAAGATTGGCAAAATCCAAATATTGTATCTCGATTCGTTAATACTATTGTGTCTATGTTAATTTCCTGCGTCTGGTAATTATGACTTGGTAATAAGATGTGGACATTAGAGGAAACCGGGTGAAGGATTGGAGAGAAGTCTTTAGTATTTTGTAATTTTTCTGTAAATGATTTCAAAACAAATAAACAAAAACCAAAACCAGAGGGAAAAGACAGGGGAACCACAATGGTAGGGGTGGCTGACTGCTCATAAGAAACAGTGGAGGCCAGAAAACAGTGGAACAACATCTTTAAAGTACAAGAAAACCACCTCCCCTACCGCTGTCAACATAGAAATCTAGATCTAAGAAATATTGCAAACGAGCAGGAAACAAATGAATATTGAGCATATTTGTTGCCAGGAGACCTTCACTGCAAGGTTTGTTAAAGGAAGTTTTTCAGGCTGAAGGGGCTGGGGAGGGAGTGGGACAGCAGGTTTGTTGAACCTCTGGGGCCAACAGAGCTAGGCTGAGGAGACGCCTGGGTGATTGGGAGATTGGTTATAATTGTGGGAATTGAGCAAATAAGTAAATACGTGGGCAGACATGTGACCAGGCCATGTGATCTGGATTTTGTGCCAGGGCAAGGACAGCACTGTGAACATGGTTTAGAGACTCTTCCCCAGCTGAGAGAGGCATGTGCAGCTGGTGTCTCAAACCCCGGGTCAGGAAGCCCAGCTACCCTTTGTGGGCTGGCTCCTCCTCTGTCCCCTTCAACTTGCTAGTGACATTTCTGCTGATGGGTGCTGCTCTTTTGCTGTATCCTAATGTTTAGGAGGTCCGAGGAGGAAGTGCCCACCTCTGCAGAGGGTGGGGCTGGAGGAACGGGCCCAGACAAGCCTACCTGGAAGAGATTACATCGGGGATATTTTGAAAGAGAAGTGTAATTTTCCAGGTGGAAGATTTAGGAAGGTCAGTCAGATGGAAAGCCATGGAGTGTCTGAGAATGCCAAGTTAACTTCCTGGGCTAGGGTGGGAGATGAGGCTGGAAAGCTGAGTCAGGGCCAGGTTTCAGGTATCTTGCGTGTCTCAAGAGAGGGCTTAGGGAAGCCCAGGGGCAGGTTGAAAGCCCTTAGGGGAGCCCAGGAGCTGGAGAGACTTCCATATCCTCTTTGATGCATCAGGTTTGGTTTTTATGTCATTAGAGCTACCCATTGCGTCAGGAGCACCAGCCCCAGCCCCTGGCGGTCTGCTGCTCACATCCACGGCGTTTTGCCCCTCTGAGCCGGCTGGTTTCTGGTCTTGGGAAAGACCCAGAGACCCAGGGGAGGGATTGGCGGGGGGGGGGGGGGGGGGGGGCAGGCAGAGAGTGGGAAGGAAACCTCGGAGGAAAATACGATAAAGCTGCAAAGCCTGTGAGTTTGCGTTTGGAGGAAGTGTATTGGCCCCTGTCCTGAAACGTTGATCACTTTCCACACGCAAGCCAAGTATTTGTAGAGAGAGGCCCTTTATGGACATCATTGCTTACACAAGCTTGAGATGCGGTCTTGTCAAGAGGCTTTCTGGAAAACCAAAGTAACCCAAAGGGGGAAAAATAGTGAATAACGAAGGACTAGACCGGTGCTTGGCATAGAGTAAGCATTCAAAAGGTTGTCAAATAAACAAAGTGTGCATGAATGAAACTCAAGGTACAGAGGGAAAGTGCCCAGGAGCTCAGGTGAAAGAGAAAGCCCTCAGGAGGTGAGACTGGGTCAAGAGACGGGCCACAGGCTCCTGGCTTTTCTAAGCATACCCGGGATCCGGACGCGGACCCCGGGACCAGGATGTCTGCGGAGAACGTGCCCACGACCCCGCTCCGGTCCCAGCCTCGCCTCTCGAGGCGGGTCCCGGCCAGGCGGGGGGAGAGGAGCCGAGGTTTCCCACCGCCCCCTTGCCGGCGCAGGGTCCAGAAAAGCGCCGGAGGGGAGGAAGCGCGAGTCGGCGGCCCGCCCCGTTTGTCCCACCCACCGCGTCCGCTCCCTCCCCTCCCCTCCCGCTGCGGGAAAAGTGGCCGCGGGCGCCGCTACTCGCTGTGGGGCGGGCGCGGCGGCGGCGGCGGCGGACGAGATGCGAGCGCGGCCGCTCTGGGCCGCCGTGCTGGTGCTGGGGGCGCTGGCGGGCGTCGGTGTCGGAGGTGGGTGAGGCTCCCGCGCTGCGGGGACGCGGCTCCCCGGAGATCCGCGCCGCGCATCCTGCCGCCGCGGAGTCTGCGGACTCGGAGCCGGGAAACGCGCGGGCCGCCCCCACGCGTCTGCGCTCCGAGTGCGCGGGGCCAGGCTGGGACGCCGGAGCCCGCAGCCGGGGAGCTTCCCGACTCCGCGGTAGCAGGGCTCAGAGGCCACCTAGGGGCGAGTCCTCCAGGACGCCGGAGCCCTTAGGGGAGTCGGGCGCCTGCCCCCGGCAGCCTCGGCGCGCGCGCGCGCGCGCGCGCGGGGGGGGGGTGGCGGGCGCACCTTCGGGGCGGCGCGCATCGCAGGTGGTCTGGGGCGTGCGGAGGCCGGCTGGCTCGGGTGGGCGCGGCGAGCTGCGGCTTCCCGGGGCTGTTCCCGCGCGCTGTCGAGGGATGTGCTTGTAGCTGCTCGGATGAGAGTGTGTGCGCGCGCGGGTGTGCCCGCTCCTGCACATTCCTCTCTCTCCTTGGGTTACACTTTCTCCCAAGTTTTCTTTTCTTTTCTCCTTTTTCCTTGGTGGCTCCCGGCAGGAGCGGTTCGGAGGAGGGTGAGGGCTCTGGCTCCCACCCTCCTCTTGGGTCCTGGGTTACAGCAGTGCCTCCGCTTCCGGGATCGCCCTCCAGTATATGCGAGGAGCCACACCACGGGTCCCTGTTACTGGCTTCGATCCCTGGCTTTGTCTCTCCCGCTGTTGCACACACCATGCCAAGGCGGTTAGCATTCGATTCGGCCTCATTGGACCTGGGGAGCGGGTGGAGGGGCAGAGATTACAGTCTAGGGATGCTGCCCGTGGTCCTTCCGGAGCCCTAGTGACCTTGCCAGGGAGAACTCTGGCTCCTGGTCCGCTAGGGCGTTCCTCTGCAGAGGACACCCATGTGTACATATATGTACTCTTAATGAAACCAGTAGTACTCCTTGTAAGACAATTTAAATCCTGCAGAAGGTATTTAAAAGAGATAAGTCCATATCAAAGATAGCTCTTCAGAAATACTTTGATGACTGCCTTCAAGATCTTGTGTGTGTGTGTGTGTGTGTGTGTGTATGTGTGTGTGTATAAGAGATTATACAGGACAAGGCAACAATATTAAAAAAAAACACTTTAATGTATGGGTGACATACAAAAAGCTGTATTTATTTAATGTATATGACTTGATGAATTTGTAGATAAATGTACACCCAGGAAACCATCCCCACAATCTGTATGAATGATGTGATGGGGGAGTTACAGATCATTTATAGGGGACTAAGCTGTTTTTGCCGAAGCTTCCCATGCGATAGATGCTCAAACATGTCAACCGATGTCTTCAGCCTACAGTGAGCAGCCTGGTGACCATAGGACAGAAATACGCATCTCCAGCCTTGTGTCCTGGGAGGTGTTAGAGCCGGGGTTCAGATGCTGCCTGGTGTCGATGAGGGCAGTGGGGCTGCCTGCTTCCGAGAACTTAAAACATTTTCTTTTTACGTCTACAGCTTTCTGAATTTCTGAATGATTTCCGAGTCTAATCATTATATTCTTATAGTCTTAGAAGGAAATGAAGTAACATAAGGTAGAGCCTAGCATGGTGCAGGTGCCAGTATTAGTGAAGATGAGGAGTGTACCTGTCATTTTGGTGTCTCTTCCTCCACCCCTCCCTCCTGGTCTTTTTTGTAGATCTGGCTTACAGAGTTGTAATGATCCATATAGGATACCACCGCATTGACATACTTAAGTTTGCATTAAATATCCTTTGGGAGATCTGTTCACAGATTCGTCGTTGATTGGGATCATTCCAGCTGTTGTGATGGGTTGTGCTGAGCCAGCCCCAGACTCCTTCTGAGAGCCAGGGTGGAGAAGTATTTAAGAGCTTGCTCTCTAGAGTCAGACCTCCAAAATAATAGACTCCTGGTAAAAGCAATTTCGATTATGTTTAAATCCCCTACCCCAGGGTTGAATCCCCCGCTGCTGGGTTGCAGGTGTTGTCAGATTCCTGGGGAAGCAGGAGGTTAGGATGAGAGCAGAAGAGGGTTGTTGGTCCACACAGTGTTGAAGGGACACACAGAAAGAGCTGGGTGGTGGCACAGAGAGGCTGTCCCAGAATAGGAGGGTCTGGTATGGGGAGAAGCGAGGTCGTTTGAGGGTAGAATTGAAATTTGGAATTTACATGCAAAGATGATCTTTCTGGCTTCACCCAAGAGGTATTGGGTTTTGTGGCTTCCCGAGTTTAAGTCTTTATTCTAACCTGAGACCTGAGGGATAACTAGTTTTGTTTGCTGTCGCCATCTAAGTTGATTAGTTCTGAGTTGAAGTGCTAATTTCTCCTTCTGAGTTTATATCCTGGAAACTCTCGAGATGAAGCTTCTGCAGGAACCTTCAGGGCTTGGAGAGACATGGCAGGAAGGCTTGTTGGCTGGGGAAAGGGACAGCTATGGTTTAAAACCAGCCAGATGCGTGTTTAATTCTTGATTTTGCCTCTTATTGGCTGTGTGACCTTGGGCAAGTTACTTCATCTCTTGGGAATCTCAGTTTCCTCATCTGTAAAGTGGAGAAAACAGTACTTCGATGATTATGCCAATTAAATGAGATAAAGGCACAAAATAAGCATTCAACAAATGGCATTTACTATTTTATTATTATTATCAGTTATTATTTTAGAGAGAGAGAACGTGAGTAGGGGATCGGGCAGAGGGAGAGAGAGAATCAGCACAGAGCCCTACACGGGTCTGGATGTGGGGCTCGATCCCATGACCCTGGGATTATGACCTGAGCCGAATCAAGGGTCAAATGTGCAACCGACTGAGCCACTCAGGCACCCCAAATGGCGTTTACTATTGCCATTATTCCTATCCATGGTACTTACCATGTGTTGGAGACAAGAGCTATTACTGCTTCATGCAGGCATGCAACCCAGGCTCCCAGAATGAGACGATGGAGTCCCTTATCCCATACCCTTGTGACATTCCGCCATTGGTGGTGTGGCATATCTCAGCCACAGAAGAGACCAAGAAGCCACAGAAGAGACCAAGGAGGAAAGAGGCCCATCATTTGCTTTATATACTAGAAAACCTTAAGTTCTGTCTCTGGGAAAAGAGGAAAGTGAAAGACATTCACAAGATTTCAGGTGCCGTGAGGAGAAGGACATGTCTGTTTTGTTCAGTGCTGTAGGCCCAGTGACTGGCACCCTGGCAGCCAAAATAAATACCTAGGGAAGGCTAGCAAAAGGCATCTGGAGGTGATGTGCCTCATTGCAAGAAACCCAGTATTTGAATATCTGCACTGATTCACAGAGGATCCTCCAGTGTTCCATCTGGGCATTCTGGAGATTTTTAGAATACAGCTGAGACCATGAATTCTTTGGGCATTTGGATCTCTGCACTATGGTGCCTTAGACCTCTGTTCTCAGGGGACCCTCTGTGGATTGTCTGCTTTTTTTTCCCTCTCTCCTGGGAGTAGACACTCAGGAGGGAAGCTTTCTCCTTTACCTCCCTCAAAACCGTGTGAGTGGTAGAGATCTCCTGGGGACAGCATAAGATGGGGTAAGGAGGCGACAGTGAGGAGGGGGAAAATGGATATGACTCTGGAATTTCCTAATAGAAATTCTTCCTCTGTAACTCCCCACCACACTCAGGATCTCTGGTTATCATCCCCTCCCAGCCCTGCGAATCCTTCTGCCTCTGTTGGCAGAAATAGCCAAGAAGCATGCCCACAGGAACCACAACTCATGAATCAGCAGACAGATAATTAACTGGGGGAGTGACTGAGCAGCTTCAGGGATAAACCACTTGGCCTGAGCCAGCCCCCTCTGCTGCCCACAGAGCTGGCCTGCTATTTCACCCCATCGCCTCGCCTCCTTGCCCCTGAGCTCTGCCCGTTCCTAGATGGGAAGATCATTGTGTTTGAAGGAACTCGGTTCCTGAGTGCCAATGCAGGTGGGAGTGGGAGAATGATACTGTCTATTCTTCCTGTGTAAGCTGCTGCTGTTTATTGCAACGTGAAACTATCCAGCAAAAGAAATGTGTAAAATCTGCCTTTTTTCCCCATGTACATAGTGTCTCCGGGAACACTCTTATTATTATTTGTTTATTTATTTTTTAGAGAGTGTGCACATACAAGCAGGAGGGGGGGGCAGGAGGTAGGGAAGGGGCAGAGAGAGAGAGAGAGAGAGAGAGAGAAAATCTTAAGCAAGCTCCACGCTCAGCACAGAGCCCAATGTGGGGCTTGGCTGGGGGCTCCATCCCATAACCTTGGGATTGTAACCTGAGCCAATATTAAGAGTCAGACACTTAACTGACTGAGCCACCCAGATGCCCCTCCAGGAACACTCTTTTTATTTATTTATTTTTTCAACGTTTATTTATTTTTTGGGACAGAGAGAGACAGAGCATGAACGGGGGAGGGTCAGAGAGAGAGGGAGACACAGAATCAGAAACAGGCTCCAGGCTATGAGCCATCAGCCCAGAGCCTGATGCGGGGCTCGAACTCAGGGACCGCGAGATCGTGACCTGGCTGAAGTCGGACGCTTAACCGACTGCGCCACCCAGGTGCCCCGAGGAACACTCTTTTTAAAGTGAGGTTTACTTGGGGCGCCTGCGTGGCGCAGTCGGTTAAGCGTCCGACTTCAGCCAGGTCACGATCTCGCGGTCCCTGAGTTCGAGCCCCGCATCAGGCTCTGGGCTGATGGCTCAGAGCCTGGAGCCTGTTTCTGATTCTGTGTCTCCCTCTCTCTCTGACCCTCCCCCGTTCATGCTCTGTCTCTCTCTGTCCCAAAAATAAATAAACGTTGAAAAAAAAATTAAAAAAAAAATAAAGTGAGGTTTACTGAAGGGTAATTTACATGCAGTAAAATCCATCCTTTTTAGGTATATGGTTTTTTGAATTGTGACACATATTTAATCAAGCATCCATCACCATAATCAAGATACAGAATATTTCCATCATCCCAAAAGGTTCCCTTGAACTCCTTTGCCATCAGTACCCTATCCCCACCTTTAGTTCCTGGCAACCTCTGATCTGTTTCCCGTCCTTACAGTCCTACCTTTAATGGAACGTCATATAAATGAAGTCATAGCCCATTAAGTCTGGCTTCTTTCACATAGCGTGACACATCTGAGATTCATCCATGTTGTGGAGAACCCCAGAAAGCCCAGGGGTTATCTAGGTCTACTTCATCTTCCTCAGGTGCTGAGGCGGTTACCCTGATGGGGCTCCTGGGTGGCTCAGTCTGTTAAGCGTCCGACTTCAGCTCAGGTCATGATCTCACAGTCCATGAGTTCAAGCCCTGCATCAGGCTCTGTGCTGACAGCTCAGAGCCTGGAGACTGCTTCGGACTCTGTCTCAAAAATAAATAAAAACATTTAAAAAAATTAAAAAAGAAAAGAAAGCAGGGGACCATGTGAATGAAACCCAGATGCAACTTTCCATTTCTAATTTTCTAACGGGATCAATGCCTTTGAGCCATGTATAACCCATTTGATTTCCCCAGTGCTAAGTAGTGATCTCTTCAGGATATTGGAGAGGACTTTGCAGCAACCAGCACTTTTATTATTAGTCTGGAAAGGAATGCGTACTTTGTGGCCAAATATGGCACATCACAATCCTTGTTAAGTAAACCTGGAGCTATTCTACCTTTTAAAATTTTTTTTGTGGGGGTGGGGGCACCTGAGTGGCTCAATTTGTTAAGCGTTGGTCTTCACCTCAGGTCGTGATCTTGTGGTTCGTGGGTTGGAGCCCTGCTTTGGGCTCTGTGCTGACAGCTCACAGCCTGGAACCTGCTTCGGATTCTGTATCTCCCTCTCTCTCTCTCTGCCCCTCCCCCATTCACACTTTGCCTTTCTTAAAAATAAATTAAAAAACATCAAAAATTAAAAAAAATGTTTAATTAAAATTTTTGATAGCATCTCTGAAAATAATAAGTCTTCCTTCTGGTTTTTAGTCATATTCCCACAAAAAGACTAGTCTCCTTCCCCGCCCCCCCCACCCAGCATTTCTTAGCTCAATTGGTAAAGACATTCAGACATTCAAGGAGAGAATGAGGTGATATGCGCTCATTTTAAGAAAGTCAAACACTGGAGAGTAAAATGGCTAGTTTCCCTTTAATTCTGTTCTCCCATAACGTTCAATATTAATTAGATGGTGTGTTCTATTTTTTTAAATGTTTATTTATTTTGAGATAGAGCACGCGTGCTCGACCACAACTGGGGGGAGGGACAGATAGAGGGAGAAAGAGATAGAGGGAGAGAGAGAATCTCAGACAGGCTCTGCAGGGTCAGCACACAGCCCCAATGCAGGCTCGAACTCATGAACTGTGTGAGATCATGACCTGAGCAGAAATCAAGAGTCAGACGCTTACCCGACTGAGCCGCCCAAGTGCCCCCAGGTGGTGTGCTCGATTCAGATTTTCCTCCATGTATATATAATAATTCTCATGTGTGTCCCTATGCCTCTACCTAAACTTGTGCTATTTCTTTTTTTAAACTTACAAAAAACACCTCCTTTCATATAGAAAAAAAAAAAAGTCAGTGTGAAAAGATCTGTGGGTCGGAAACTGAGAAACCTATATTCAATTCCCTGCTGTGCAAGCTTTTTCATCCGTTTGCTGGGTGACTTTGCACAAGCCATCTTCCCCCTGAGCCTGGTCGGGCTCTTGGTGTGTCAGGGGCTGCAAAATGGAAGGAGATGGAGGGAGAGACTTTGGTTCACACCTGCCCCTCCTCACCTTCAACTGGAGAAGCTTTTCCTTTAACTAATTCATATCATGGAACTCCATGTAAAGATTTCTTGGGCGGGGGCGGGGGGAGGGCGGGGAAGAGGGAGGTCTACAGTTAAAAACAGGCTTGAAAAATTTCGCACCAGAAGAGAGCTCCAGAGGTTTGGCAAAAGGCACATTCAGTAGCCACTTTAAGAAGTCCCCGTAGTTAACCTAAATCTCTGTGCTAAATGGGATTCCTGGGTCGAGAAACCCCGGGCCTGTGAGATCCACCCGTGGTTTCAAACCCTTGCTTTAGCCACTACACGAGATAAGCTCCTTCAGGTTAAACCTCTGCTGGAGCTGCGTTGGGGGGGTGGGGGCAGGTGTGACCACCTCTCTGAGATGAGGGGAACGTGGTGTCTTCGATCTGGGACTGCTACATATTGACAACAGACCATACCCTGCTCTCTCCCGGGCAGTTCCTGAAGGGAGTGGGCCAAAGTCTATTCCTGAGTTCCCGCTGGATTTCAGATTCAAAGAGGCTAACGGGTGCTGATGCTGCAGATGTCCCGGCTTGTAGGAAGCGTGGCATGCTCTGGGGAGCCTACATGTAGGTGAATGCCAGTGTAGAAAATGAGACAGGACTGAGGACATTCAGAATTAGCTTTAATTTTTTTTTTTTTTTTTAGCTTATAAAAGTAATTCCGCTTGTTGTAAAAAAAAAAAAAAAAGTTCAAGCAGTGCAGGAGTAGGATAATGCAAAGTACCAAGTCCTTTGTAGTCTTGTCCTTCAAGATACCCGCTGTTAATAGTTACTCCAGTTTTTTCCCCCATGTGTGTCACCATATGCAGTTATTTACTCTTCTTGTTATTTCTTTTTAAAAATTTTTAAAAACTGTTTTGAGAGAGAGAGACAGTACAAGCTGTGCAGGGGCAGAGAGAGAGGGAGGCGTAGAATCCGAAGCAGGCTCCAGGCTCTGAGCTGTGGGCACAGAGACCGACCCGGCGCTCGAACTCGTGAACTATGAGAGCATGACATGAGCCGAAGTCAAGACGCTTAACCGACTGAGCCACCCAGGCGCCCCTCTAAGCATGTTTTATGTCAGCTTATATCTTTCCATTATTTATCCTAAGAGATATAATTCTTGCCAGAAGGCATACTGTTATATGGATATAGCAGAATTTACTTAAAGGATTCCCTGCTGGCGGACTTTGGGATCATTCCCATGTATTTGCTGCTACAAATAAAGCGGCAGGGAGTCTCCTTGTTCATTGTCTGCACCTTTGTTCAAGTGTTTCTACAGGTTCAATTTCTTGAACCGAAGCTGCTGGGTCAAAGGACATGAATGTTTTACATCTAAATTGTAATAGGTTTTGCTGAGTTGTTTTCCAAAACGGTGGGAGTAATTTGCCTTCCTACCAAGACGGGGTGGGGAGGGGTGGGGGTGGGGACCGTGAGGACCATTGCCTGCTGTCCGTACCCACCAGACGTGAGCTGGAGGAGGAGGAGGAGTAGCAGAACTGGACAGCTGCATGCCAAGGAGGTCACCAACAGGGCACCGCTGGGCTGGGCCTCAAACAGAGCTTGGTACCAGCTCGCTTCTTCTCTGTGCTGAGTGTGTCACTTGGGAGGTGGGACCTGTGCTGATAACATTTTCCAGAGCTTGAGATGCAGCATTTGAATCAAGTGTCTGTCAAGCTGTTAAGAAGAAATGGGCGTTTGTGCATTGTGTGAGTGGTCTTGGGCCCAGGGATGCTAGGCCTCCTAGACTGGGAGTCACTCGTGATGCTTTCTGGCTGGAATATAGACGTCCAGGACTGGCGGAACCTTGAAGATCTTCTAACCCAACACTGTTTGCTTTACAGAGAAGGAGAAAGGGAGACCCTGAGCGTTGAAGGGACCCTCCCAAGGTCATACAGTTCGTTTAGTGGCATTGGTAGGCTCTAGCCCTGGGGGCTCTTGTCTCCTGGCCAGTGATTTCTTCAGCATATCCTTTTAGAGGCAGAGGGTCCTGTGAGTCTGACCCTGGGGCAGGGCTGGGGCAGCGGTGGGGATGGCATTCCTAACGCAGGAAGCAGTTCGAGGGAAGGTGAGGAGGAAGGAGGCCAACATTTACTGAGCATCCACCACAGGTGGTTCTTCCACATAAATTATCTCATTTAATCCTAACAACGCCTGAGATAAGTACTATGTCCATATTTGGGAGCATGGGGAAAGGAAGCAGCCATTTGAGGTCTCCCGTGTTTGGCCCATGTGGCTGCATTAGGCCCTTTAAATACCAATGAGCAATTACCAGTCCTTGAGTAGAGAATACAAGAGTCACTGGTGTCGGAGCCCCAGGGAGACGAATGGGCCTGCTGGAGGCTACCCAGCCGGCGGAATGGCAAAGAAGTGGCTTTGGACCTGAGATCCCCTGCCTATAGTTCTGCTTGTTTCCCCCACCACGTTCACTGTTACACAATAATAATGATCATTGATTTTACCGCGGCTGCCCTATGGTGTTGCTCAGGGACTGGGTGTTAATGTTATATGACAACCATACAGAAGGTAGGACTCGGTCGGAGGAGGGGCCTTCTGCAGTGTTCTGCACACGGCTACCTCATTAACCCAGTTGGAGATGCAAACCAGGCATGATCTGGCTTTACTTACAAGGGCAGGGCCTACTGGCTGAAGAGTCAGTGAAAGGGTATGGCCGGTGGTGAAAACATTCGAACTTTGTCCAAGCAGGTCCACTTGCTAGGGAGCAAACCTGTCTTTCTACCGTGCCCCACATGTCATCCGGCAGTAAGTCCTTGGAACATGTCTAGGGTCTGACCACACCGTTAACACCATTACTATCCCAATCCAAATCCCTGGCGTCTGTTGCCTGAATTATTGTAATAGCTTCCTAACTGGTTTCTTTTCATCTTGTTCCTCTTAGGTCTGCCTTCCTTTCAGTGGCCAGGAGGACCTTTTCTCTACCCACGTTTGCTCAAATTCCTCTAGTGGCTTTCCATCATATGGAGAATGAAAGCCATACTCCTTACCATGGTTGTAGCTTTCTAGCGTTTTGGTCCCTGACTGCTTCTCCAGCCACTTCTCTGCCTCTTTCCTCCTCCCTCTCTCTTCCTGCTACTTCTTTAACAGGCTGGAGTCCATCTCGCACTTGTGGATTCTTTCTGGAATGCTTGTCCCCTAGATCTTCTCATGACCCACTCATATCATTTTGAAATGTCAACTCAGAGAGGCCTTTCTTTTTTCTTTTTTCCCCCTTTTCTTAATTGTTTTTTTATTTGAGTACAGTTGACATACATGTTACATTAGTTTCAGGTGTGCAACGTAGTGATTCAACATCTCTGTACATTATGCTACATTCACGAGTGTAGCCGCCAATTGTCCCCATGTGACGCCATTGTAATACCATCGACTGTATTCCCTATTCCTATGACTTACTCATCCCAATGCTGGAAACCTCTATCTCCCAGTCCCCTTCACCCATTTTGCCCATCCACTTATTCCCTTTTCCCTCTGGCAAACATTGTTTGTTCTCTGTATTTATAGGTCTGATTCTGCTTTTTGTTCGTTCATTAATTTGTTTTCAAGATTCCACATATAAGTGAATCATACAGTATTTGTCTTTCTCAGTCTGACTTATTTCACTTAGCATAATACCCTCTGGGTCCATCCATGTTATCACCAATGGCAAGATCTCATCCTTTTTTATGGCTGTGCAATATTCGTGTGTGTGTGTGCGTGCGTGTGTGTATTACATCTTCTTTATCCACTTATCTATTGATGGACACTTAAGTTGCTTCCAAAGTTAGGTATTGTAGATAATGCTTCAGTAAACATAGGGGTGCATGTATCTTTTTGAATTAGTGTTTTTGTTTTCTTTGGGTAAATACCCAGTAGTGGAATTATTGGATCATATGATGTTTCTGTTCTTAATTTTGAGGAACCTCCCTACTGTTTTCCATAGTGGCTGCACCAACTTACATTCCTACCAACAGTGCATGTGGGTTCCTTTTTCTCCACATCCTCATCAACACGTGTTATTTCTTGTCTTTTTGATTTTAGCCATTCTGACAGGTGTGAGGTGATATCTTATTGTAGTTTTGATTTGCATTTCCTTGATAATGAGTGATGTTGAGCATCTTTTCATGTGTCTGTTGGCCATCTGTAGGTCTCTGGAAAAATGCCTATTCAGGTCCAGAGAAGCCTTTCTTGATCATGTTCTCTAGAAGAGACTTCTTCCCCTCATTGATGTTATTCTTTTATTCTCCTTTTTTTTTTTTTTTAAAAAAGCATTTGCCACTGGTTGAAATTGTCCATTTTTGTTGTAAGTTTTTGTTTTTGTTTTTGCACTAAAATTTGAGCTCCACAAGACTAGGGGGCTTGTTTCATTCCACAATATGTCTCCAGTGCCTAGGAGAGCGCCAGGCACAGGTAGGTGCTTCATGAATAGTTGTTGAGTAAATGAATGAATGAACACCAACACCACTGATGAATATTAGTATAAAAGTATAAAGCTGAAGTGGCCATGTTCCTATTATCTATAGATGGATTAACCATAGCAACATTTTCATTCCAGAATGGCTTTTTTTTCCCCCTCAATCACGTAAAGTATTTAAGGACAGTGTTTCTCAAAATCGTGTCATATATGCTATAGAAATGCAAAACCTTTTTGTATTATCTTCTTAGGGGTGCTACAACTGTGGGGCTTAATGCAATGAACTTTATTCTATTCTCCCTGGAGGCTAGAAAACTGGAGGCAAGGTATCAGCAGGGCTGATACCTTTCTCAGAGACTCTGGATAGAATCCTTCCCTGCTGCTTCCTGTCTCCTGGTGGCTGGTACTCTGGCATTCCTTCCCTTCCAGTTGGATCACTCCGATCTCTGCCTCTGTCATCACATGGCATTTACTCTGTATGTTTGTCTTCACATGGTGTCTTCCCCCTGCAAGGACATCAGTCAGGCTGGGTTAGGCCTCCCCTGAGGACCTTATCTTGATTATGTCTGCAAAGATCTTGTTTCCAAATAAGGTCACAGTGGTAGGCACTGGGGGTTAGGACGTCAGCATATTTTTCTGGGGGCACAGAATTCAACCCATAACACATTTTAATATTGGTAGAGGCAAATTATACACAAATTCCTTCTGATGTCACATGCCATATTTAACGAACTGTGATGCACTTTTTTAAATCTCTGAAATTATGGTACATCCTACATCCATAGTCTTAGATATGGTGAAACGTGAAAATTTGGATTTCCTGCCATTTTGGGTGATGCTTCCTGGAGCTTTATGCTCAGAGGTGCGTGTTACCTTGAACTTCACTTTTCCTTTCCCCTTCCCCTTCCTTAGATTACTGAGCTGCTGCTACATGTAATGAAGGAACAAAAATAAAATAAACTTTCTTAGCAGATTGCTCTAAGAAAGCTCTGGAGAAACTTGTGGATCCATATGGCAGTTAGCATGAGATGTTTTGTTCTTGGATGACTCACTCAGCCAGGTGACTGCAATGGAAGATCAGGCCCCGCCAAGTCAGCCGGTGTCCCCGTGGACCTAATTGGGAAGTGACTAGTCAAAGGTCAGTGGCAGGGCTGGAGAGCCAGGCCAGACCTCCTTTCTGGCAGATAGTAAGACAGTCCGTAGTGTACGCAGTGTGGATCACCCTCCCTTCCCACTAAACACCTCTCCTTTTGACTTAGCCCTTTCCTGAAGCACCCTGGCTTCACTAGGGTGGCCCATTCCTGCATTCTGGCATCCTGGCTCATTGGACAGTGTGTCCTCAAAATAGCTCTCTTTGACGCATTATGACTTCCACTTGTTCCAACTCCCTTCCTGGTTCCTCTTTTTTCCCCCATTTTCCCCATCCTTTGTCTCTCTTCTGGTTTTGTGAATTGGGCTGACGTGCCAAACCACAGCCTTTCCTTCCACTGCTTTTCAGGCAAACTTCTTGGCGGTCTTGTCTATATTTTCTTTCTTTCTTTTTTAATGTTTATTTATTTACTTAGAGAGAGAGAGAGATTGAATCCCAAGCAGGCTCCAAGCCACCAGCACAGAGCATGACGTGGGGCTCCATCTCACGAACGGTGAGATCATGACCTGAGCTGAAATCAAGAGTTGGATGCTTCACTGGCTGAGCCACCCCGGCGCCCCTCTCTCTGTTTTCTACTTGGCCCTCTCCTCTTGGCCATCCCTCCTGGACTGGATTTTCGAACACTAATATTCCTGACTCCATTTAGAAGTTAGATCTGACAACTGATCGTTTTACTGTAGTCTGATGCTTTCTGGCTCTGTGCTCCCACCACCCCCCTGTTCAGGGCATGCTCAGCAGTGTGTCTAGTGTCGTGTAGAAGAGTGGCTTCAGGGAAAAAGTAAGAAGAAAGTAAAACATTCACCTGCCTCAAACAGCTTGGGACTCAGGATGAAAACAGCAAGGACAAAAACGACAGCCACTGTAGCAGCAGCAGCAGCCTTTAGGGAGTGCTTCCTGTGTGCCGGCCCTTTGTGCTCAGAGTTTGACAGGGACTTGTTTCATTTAATCCTTACAGCCACCCCATGAGGACCAGGGCCCTGTTTGCTTGCTCTGGCTATACCATCAGAGGAAATGGGTGGTGGGGTTGCTGATTGTTTTCAGCGACAAAGTTCCGATGAAGATTGCCACTTCTCTGGCAGGGCTGAGTCTGGGCCTTGAGGCTGAGCAAGAACACAGGCCTTATGAATGGCTGGAAACAGAGGCCCAGACTCCTTCCACATGTTCAGGAGGGAGGGGTGGTCTCAGAGCTGAAGCTCATTGAATCAGCGTGGCCCAGGCGCAGAGACTTCTGATGAGTCAGTCACTTTTAGCCACTGCGATCCGGGGAACCTGCCTTTGGTGGTAGGTCTTGGTGGGGGGTATTGTGGGGGGAATCACTGGTTCTCATGAAATCAACCTATGATTCACTAAGAGAGGAAAGGGGAACGGGCTCTCATGACTCCCCGGGCATGACTTCCTAAAGAACAGATCCCAGCGGCTTGTCTCATCCTCTGGGGTCATGGGCTGCCCATTCACCGGGAGGGGGCCTGCTGTTATTTATTTCCCATCTGGCAAGGCTTTCTATTGTGGCTACGAGTTGAGTCGAGGGCTCCTAGGCAAATACATGCTAATTTGAGAGTGAATGGGTGGAAAAATGGATAGCCTGGGGAGAGTTTTCAAAAATAATTGGAGGTGCCCACACCTCCCATGGTCCTCTTCTCTAGTCTCACTCTTCCCGAGGTCTCCCCCTGCCTCTTCCCCCAACCCCAGTGAAAATCGATGGCATTTATGTCTGGAGTTACCCCCCTGATCGATGATTCCCATGGAAACTTTGAGAAGGGAGACAGAGACTGAAAACCTTTTGAGCTATGCTTCCAGTAAGGCAGTAAAGGTTGGGGGGCGGGGTGTGTGTGCTCACATCTGGCCAGGGAAAGAGCCACCGTGAGCTGAGACATGGCCAGGCAGTCCTCGCAAGGGGAGGCCTCCTGGTTGCCTCGTGGATTCTGAACTGTGAGGTCTTCTGAGGCCAGCAGCTCCTGGCTACCTTCCTTCCATTATAGACAATGCATGGCTGGGGGCTGCCCCAACTCAGAGGTGGCCTTGGTAGCTCAGGGCCAAGCCGGGAGCCACTGCTGTGATTCCCACGACACGGTCCTCGCGCTCACTCAGTGAGAGTGTCAGTCAAGTCAGAGCCTGGGGCCCAGAGGTTCCTCATGGGCTGGTAGCGGCACCCCACTTGGGGAACTGTGGATTTGGGAAAAGCCTTTGAAAGTTAGACTCGAGCTCTGAGGAAGTCTGGGGCTTCCAGGATTCCACATGTGATGCTGGTGTTTTTAGGAGAACAGTGGAAGTTTAAATTGTCACAGGCACTGTTTCAATGCATTTGCATGTTTTATAATGGAACTCAATGCATAATTTGGAGATGTGAGCTCGGTTGCTTAAAAACACAAAATATAACTGATCCAGGCCAGTGCCTTTCAATTTGCTCCACTGTATATCTATGGAGCATCTCCTGTGAGCAAGGATCGGGGCTGGACGGGGCTGGTTGGGGCTGGACGGGGCAAGCCTCAAGAGGCTTATTAAAATCTATTGGGTGGCAGTGTTGTCAAGATAGATAGATGAACAATTGTAACGTTAGGAGTTACGAGTGAAGAAACAGGCTAAGAGGAGATGCATACTCTCCCAAGGCCATGTTAGCAGTGGTGACTCAAGGAGGACCGCAGTCTACTGATTGCACGCTTCCCTCTTCTGTTAGCTCCCTCCGCCCCCTGGTGAGGCCCTGAGATGGATATCGGTAAAACGTGATTTTTTAAAGAGGTAAAAGTACGTTACCATACAAGTGTAACACGAACATGTGTCAAAGATTTTATTCAGCTTAATTAATGAGGGAGTCAGGTTAATTCAAAAGAAAATTCAGGGAAGGGAGGGGCGCCTGGCTGGCTCAGGCCATAGGACATGCGACTCTTGATCTCAGGGTTGAGAAGTTCAAACCCCATGTTGGGTGGAGAGATTAATTAAAAATAGTTTAAAACAATCTTTAGAAAATTCAGGGAAGGGAGATTTATAGTTGGTAGTTGAAAGGAACGCTGAAATCAATTACCTAATATTTTCAAAATTGGTTAAAGGCAATAAAACCAGACAGAAATCATTTGCATTGCTGTTGGATAAGAATCATATCCACTGTTATTATCAAGAATCATTTCTTTTTGTTTGTTTATTTTTATTTATTTTGGGAAAGATACAGAGAGCAAGCAGGGGAGGGGCAGAAAGAGAAGGAGACAGAATCCCAAGCAGGCTCCATGCTGTCAGCGCAGTGCTTCGTGCGGGGCTTGAACTCACAAACCATGAGATCATGACCTGAGCTGAAATCAAGAGTCAGACACTTAACCGACTGAGCTACCCGGGCACCCCAAGAATCATTTCTATTGTTACTGTTTTTCTACAAGTTAACCTCTACTTTTATAGAGTTCTAAAATGTCCTAATCAATAGAAGCCAAACAAAGGTATGCACTCCTAGAAAATCAGATAATCCCTAAGTATGGTGGGTCTACTTGTCAACACTGGATACAACAGATAACAATGGATAATTTTTCTTGACAATATTCTGTGTGTGTGTGTGTGTGTGTGTGTGTGTGTATGTGTGTGTATACACACATTTTCTGGGTATGTTTTGTCTAGGTGTTGGAAGGGAGTTCAGACATGTTATAATAAAATAGACTTGAGACATTCAGCTTGATAGGAAGTTTTGGGGGCACTGAGAAAACGATCTTTTTTTGATCAGGCTGATTTCCCTAAAAGATTTGCTGGTCTTACCAGCCAGGAGCAAAGGGACTACTTTAGGAAATTGGATGAAGGACCTGGGTCATGGAGAGGAATGTATCTTCCTCAGTATGTTCCTTACACTGGAAAAAGCCTTCCTGGGGACCACTGCGGAAGGGAGGAGGTTTACCTGGCTGAGCCCAGAAAGGCTGAACTAGGGAAACAGGGAGGATGAGAGCTTCCGCCCAAGCCAATGCCTGGGGTTTGCTTCCTGGCTAGGCTTCTCTGGATTATTTCGGTCTCTGTGCTGGTCTCTGCTCTTCCCCCTCCCACCCCACACCCCAGGCTTTTCTCTGTCCCGTGACAATGTGAAAACTGTTCACATTCAAATGGCATTTTGTCACATGCCGAGTGCTTCTCCTTCACCTCCCTGAATTCTTTGCACAAATCCTGTGAGGTGGGTGTTACCATTTCATAAAGGTTAACTGAGCAGCTCAGTTAGTCCTGGTACAGCTAGTAAAAGGAGCATTCAGAATTCAAATACAGGGGTGCCTGGGTTGCTCAGTTGGTTAAGTGTCTGACTCTTGATTTCGGCTCAGGTCATGATCTCGTGGTTCATGGGTTCAAGCCCCACATCGGGCTCTGCTCTGACAGCTCTGACATCGGGCTCTCCCTGCTTGGGATTCTCTCTCCCTTTCTCTTTGCCCCTCCCCTGCTGTCTGTCTCTCTCTCTCTTTCAAGATAAATACATTAAAACTTTTTTTATATGTTTGTTTGTTTGTTTATTTATTTATTTATTTATTTATTTATTTATTTATTTTGAAGGAGAGTGAGAGAGACAGAGCACAAGCGCGGGAGGGGTGGAGAGAGAGGGAGACACAGAATCCAAAGCAGGCTCCAGGCTCTGAGCTGTCAGCACAGAGCCTGATGCAGGGCTCGAACCCACGGAGTGGGAGATCACGACCTGAGCTGAAGTCAGATGCTCAGCCGACTGAGCCACCCAGGTGCCCCTGAATATGAAAACTTAAAAATTAAAAAATAATTCAAATACAGGCCTTCCAACTCCAATTCCTGCTCTTCCAGCTTATCTCACTTAGCCTTTTCTGACATTTGTGGCATTCTCCCTGGACCATTCTACACCCTGACACCTTGATATATGTATTGGGAGTCTTGAGAGGGCTTCAGAAGATTTGCTTTGTCCTGGAAGGCCAGTGGAACACTGCCTGGCAGTGACCCCCACCATTGCCCCCCACCATATTTAGGCTGTGTGTTAATGTTAGTGCATCAGGGCCTGGGATCCCCACGTAGTGGCTGTGAATCCGTCACACGAATAATTGGAGAGAGGGTACACTGCATTGCTCTGGGCCTCAGATTTTCCTGTGCACAATGTGGGTGTCAAACCAGTTGTTAATGAAGCCTTTCCATCTGTTATGATCTGACACTGTGGGTCCATCTTGCTCCAAAGCTTGTCATCACTGGGGCCTCATCAGTGAGGGTGGCGATGAGTTTCTCCTGACCTTTCTCGTTCTCTTTCCTCCTTACCAAACAGCTTGTGTTTGGTGAATGTCTATGGTATGGTCAGACCTGCTGTGTGCATCTGAGAGCGATACATCTGAGCATGTGGGGAAGTTGGGAAGGATGGGGCAGGCCAGTTACCCTGTCAGGCCAAGTCGGTTGCTAACGCCTTTGTCTCCTTTGCAGTGTCCAACATCTGTACCACACGAGGCATCCACTCCTGCCAGGAGTGTCTGGCTGTGAGTCCTGCGTGTGCCTGGTGCTCAGATGAGGTAAGGAGAGGACATCTGACCTTCCTTCTTAACCCAGGCTTCGCTGCTTTTGTGCAGGAATGGACCCATAGGGTTATCTCCTCCCTGCTAAGCACACAAGCCCCGTGTCCCTTCTGAGCAGAACTAGAAGGAAGCCTTCAAATTGGTAGATGTCAACGTGAGCTGTCATGGGGTTGTTGCCGGGAACGCCGTCCAGACTCTGCGGTGTGGCCCCCAGCACGAGCCAATGTGGTCAGGCTCCTGGCGTCACTGTAGCCATTGTCTCCCTTTGCCACACTTTGATTGCTTTTTTGTTGGGGTGGAACACCCCGGGAAAGCAGGGTATCAAAAAAGAGGCAGCAGAGGGTTATTGGTATAGAGGGGATGCTGGCATACAAACATCCTAGAGTTTTTAAAAGACCGGTAAAAGAAGAATCTTACACTTAACGTGACAGCGGTGGGGGACGTTCAGTCAGAAGAATTTTTCTCTTCCCTTTTCCTCTGTGATGTCTGGACCCCCGCAGCTTTACCTGCTCCTCTCTCTCTTATTTTCCTCCTTCCTTCCCTCGCTTAGGTGTCAATGAGGGAAGGCGCTGGGCCCATTTGGTGAGGATACAAGGGTGACAGGAAAGGGTTAGCTGTGTCTAGGCAGAGGGTTTGTTGTGTCTGGGGCCCTAGGGAATGAGTGTGTCTGAGGGAATGGCTATGTTTGTGGCTGGGACGGGAATTTGGAGCTGGTGAGAGCTGGGGGGTGAGTGTGGCTGGAGGGACTCCAGTGATTACAGACCGAGACTGAGTCATTGGCCTGGCCCCCGGCAGGTGTTTACCTGAACTCCTGGCCTGGCTGCTTCCCCACTACCTGAGGCGCCCTCTCTGTCACCACAGCACCTCTCTGCCCTCTGCAGTTTTCTGACTGCTCTAACCCAGCCTCCTCGTCCCTTTGCTTCTCTTCCTGATCTGCTGAGTTTCCTAAAAAGGCAACCTCCCTGGCAGGCTGGTGGGGGTGTGGGGAGAGAGAGTGGGAGCTGGGAGGCTGTGTTTATCCTTAGACAGGACGCCTGCCAGAGCTGCGGGGGCCAGCCCAACACACTACTTTGCCTCTGTACAGTTCAGCACAGGAACTGCTTCCAGAGGCAGCTGCCCAACATCTGGGCCACATTGACTTCATTTAGCAAACGAAACATTCCCTGGGGCTGGGAGGGAGAGGTGGGGAGGGGGCGGGTGAATCCATCCCCCCTCCCCCCACCCCCATAGGTTCTCCACCCCTCTGGGCTGAGCTGGCTGCTCCAGTGTGATGGGGCCTCCTCCCTTGTCCTTTGCCATATCCTCCTTCCCTTGGTTGCCATCATAGTATCACTCACCCGCTCTTGTAAGGAAGTTGGAATTCTACAACTGCATCCCAGAAGAAGGGAGAGCTGGATGGGGCGGATGCCTCCTTCTTGGATTGGATGGCCTGAAGCTGGCTGGAGCAGATGGGTAGCCAGGGGAGAAGCCCTAGTGTGGCTCAAAGGATGCTCCCATCCCCTTTCCCTCCTTTTCAACCCAAAGTGAGAGAAAATGAAGGCAACTGTGGCCAAGAGGCATCTGGGGAAAAAGAAAACATATTCTTGGAGTGTCCGTCACCCCTTTTGCTCTGCATAAGGACATGCCCTGTAGCTGAGGTATGTTGAGGCCGAACCGGACAAAGCCCGTAGGTCACGTGACCAGATTTTGGAAATGCAAGTGCAGAATATTTATGGATGACCGTGGTGAACTTTGTCTCCTGGGGCAGACCAGGGGAGGATGGGGGGAGCGGGAAGGTGAGGGTAGGATCAAAGCGTAAGGTAGGACCTGCCTAGGAATGGTGGTGGTGGTGGGGGGGGGATGGGGTGAGTCAGAGAGGAAATGAGTGTATCAAGGACCAAAGAAAACTAATGAGTGGAAGTAGAAGGTCCAATAAGATATTCTCTGGGAGAATGGAATATAAACAGGAAAGTGGGGGAGGCCAAGGGGTTAGAGAATGACTACAACTATCTCTGAGAAAGGGGGAGGAGGGGAGGAGAGATAGCGGAGGAGCCCAGTATGAGGCAAAGTGTGTCAGCCAGGGAGGAGTGGGGGGTGGGAATCCCAGCCTGTAACCTGAGCAAGACTGCTGGTGGTGGTTGTTGGTTTTTTTTTTTTTTTTTTTTTTTTTTTGCCCGAGGGCTTCCCCTACACAGGCCAAATTTAACTGCTGAAAGTGTCTTGGCTGTCGGCTTAAAAACCCAGAAGTGAACCATCTGGGCCATTTTGTATGTGACTTGTTGAATAATTGACCCTAGAGGGCCCTCTGCCTCTGCCTCCCTCACCTTAGCCATTGCAGGCAGGGTTGGCAGTGCCTGGAAAAACAACTGGTTGGGCTCAGCTTTCCCTTGGTCCTAGAGGACAGCAGCTCTGGGTGTGTATCGCAAGTGTTTGGCCGGGTAATAGGAAAACATAGCCAAAGTGGATGAGTGCAGTTTTGGGTCCATCTGCAGAGGGTGTGTTCCTGGAGGATTGGATACTGATACGGGTGGGGGCGGTGTACTGTCTCTGGGATGTGAATGTAACAAAGAGGCCAAGCTCCCCCAGAGATTCAACTCATGGTCTCGGCCTCCGTGGCGCCATGTTGGAATCTAGAACCTTCCAAACTTGCCTCCTTGTAAGAACCACCTGGGGTGCTTTTTAAATATAAAGGTTCCCCGGATGGATCCTGGACCTTTTGCACCAGCATGGGTTCTTATAGTAGCAAGTTTGGCAAATACTCCTGATCAAAGGGGCTGATCACTGGGGTCATGGTCGGTGGAGGTGGATGGAGTTAAGGCAGCCAGCTAAAATTCGAGACACCCAGTAAAATTAGAATTAAATAACAAATAATTTTTAATGTACGTATGTCCCAAATGTTTGCTATATTTGGCAACTCTAAGTAGAGGGGAGGTACGAGAAATTCTTCTGTAGTCCTGAGTTTGCATCAGAAGGTGGACCAGCTGACACTCAGCCTGACAACCGAGGATGAAAGAAGAGGAATGGGTTTGGGTTTAGCTAAGTAGAAGACTCCAGTAGAGGTGACTTATTTTCTTCTCTGCATCTGTCGGGGAAAGGTTTGAGGCTACTATTGAATTCTTTTTCAGTCGCATTATAATTTTGTTCTCACTTCTCTGCTGCTTTTTCTTTCTATTTTTCTTTTAATCTGGAGGGTAAATGTTCATCTTGAGAGTTTTGCTAAATGTGTTATCGTAAAAATAAAGGTATAATATTGAAAGTGTTCCCCTTCCCATAAACAATGGGGTATGGATACCAATAACCATAAGCTAAAGTGCTTTTCTTTTCCTCTCCTTCTTTCTGTCCCTTCCACACTTTTGTCACTGTATGGCCAAGCGATTTCTTGTCCTCACTGGATGTCAATCAAGAAAACAATGTTAATTTATTTGGGTTGGAGGCATTTGGTAGAAAAGAGTCACCCTCTTTTTTTTTTTTTTAACTTTATTTGAGAGAGAGAAAGAGAGCGAGAGAGACAGTGTGCGTAGGGGAGGGGTAGGGAGCGAGAAAATCCCAAGCAAGCTCCGCTCTGCCAACGCAGAGCCTGATGTGGGGCTTGAACTCATGAAACTGTGAGATCATGATCTGAGCCAAAGCCAAGGGTTGGATGCCTAGCCAACTGAGCCGCCCAGGTGCCCCCCAAACAGTCACCTTCTATTTGCATTTATTGGTTTATATCATATCAAAAGAATTTGAGTATATTTGACTTCTATTGAGATTTTTCATATTTTGAAAGCATTTCATGTTCACAGTCTTATGTTATCCCCTGACCAAGCCTGTGAGAGAGGTAGGATGATGAGAGGTATTCATGCTGTACTTTTCCCAGTTTCCAAATCAGGATGAATGAAGAATAGGACTAATAGCATGCATCAGTCTCCCAGGAGAGGGAGGGAATTCAGCTCACACGGCATGTGGGCTGGAACCTCCCACCCCTGTGCTCAGGATCTTCCCCTGGGTCTTGATTATTTCTGCCCTTTTTGTGTCACATCCGGTTTCACCAGGAACTGGAACTTTAACCTTCGTCCTCCCTCCTTTCAGTTTTTTTCTCTGAGTAACCTAGAGACATTCCTTCTACCTTCCTAATCTGGGTTATTAAGAAAGGGAATGTTGCCCAAGTGTGTTGAGGTCACCACCTTGGTATCCTCCCGGGACAGGAGACTCTGGGAGAGCGTGGCTGAAGGGCCCGCCTGTTATGTTCCTGACCTCTGATGTCAGTGACCGCAGAAGGAGGGAGGGAGACAGTTTTTGTTTGTCAGTGTTTGTATTTCTAAGGAAATTCATAACAAACCATAAGGACCATCAGCAGGGCTTAGTACTTCAAACCTTCTCGTAATAAGCACTGTCATATTGGGAAATGGGCAGTCAAGAAACCCCGCCTTCAAGGGTGCAGCTTAAAGACCCACGAAGGCCTTGCTGCTCTCCTTCAGTTCCCTGGTCTCCCCTTTGCTCTCTCCTTTGGCAAATGTCTTAGTACTGGAAAGGGTCAGCTCCTCCGTGCATCTTGGTCTCTCCAGTCATTGCCTTTTTTGGAAGGTTTTCTCCCTGGGGCTTTGTGGGTAGCTGGGCTCAGAGATAAGGTAGGGAGCACTGTGAGCAGGAGGATGTTTCCTGGGGGAGAGGGGTTGGGAGAGATGTGCAGGGGCAGCCAGAGAAGATTGGGCACAAAAACTCCAAGTGCCCATAAGTTCATTCCGCCATCTGTCCTTGGCCAGGGCTGGGAGCGGAGAGGAGATTTTCATCTATCCCAGAGATTTGGAGGATCTGTGATGTCCCCGTTGGAATCTTTTGGGCCAAGAAGGTTAAGTCCTTTGCACTGTTTCCCACTGCTGATGTCATTTAATCACCTCATACTCATGAAGCTGAGAGGGAAAGAAGGAAGCTGCCAACTTCCAGAAGCTTTTTCCACTTTTTGCCTGGGCCAGGATGGTCCTCATTCCATTTCTCTTAGTCTATTCAGGCAGCTATAACAAAAATACCATAGGGGGGCCTGGGTGGCTCAGTCGGTTAAGCGTCCCTTGGTTTTGGCTCAGGTCATGATCTCACGGTTTGTGAGATCGAGCCCTGCATCAGGGCTCTCTCTCTCTCTCTGCTCCTCCCCCCACCCCCATGCTAACTCTTTCTTTCTCTCTCAAAATAAATAAATAAACTTAAAATACCACAGGCTGGATGGCTTGAGAACAAACATTTATTTCCCATAATTCTGGAGGCTGAGAAGTCCAAGATCAAGGTACCAGCAAAATTTTGTGTCATAGTGGCTGTCTTTTTGCTATGATATGGCAGAAGGGGCCAGGGAGCTCTCTGGGACCCTTTTTCTTAAAAAAACAAAAATTTTTTAATGTTTTATTTATTTTTGAGAGAGAGAGAGAGAGTGTGGGGCACAGAGAGAGGGAGACACAGAATCCGAAGCAGGCTCTAGGCTCTGAGCTGTCAGCACAGAGCCCGACACGGGGCTCGAACTCACGAACTGTGAGATCATGACCTGAGCCGAAGTCAGATGCTTAACTGACAGAGCCACCCAGGTGCCCCATGGGGCCTTTTTTTAAGGGCACTACTCCCATCATGAGGGCTCCACCTCAAGACCTAATCACCTCTCAAGGCCCAACCTCCTAATACCTTGGGGTTTAGGGTTTAACCTGTGAGTTCTGGGGGGGGGATACAGGCATTCAGTCTATAGCATTATTGGTTTCATGTTTCCCTCCACATGGGGAAGACTTTCAGTCTATCAGGCAAGGGCTGGGCATGAGAGGGAGAGAGACTTCAAGCATCAGGAGGAGTTTTAGGCTACAGAGTCCTGATTTTTTGAGTATGGATGGTTCCTTGTGGCCACATCCCTCCCTTGGCAATATGGCTACTAGTCACCTGCAGGGGCTAAGGAGGCAGAACATTATCTATCCTTCCTACACCAGCCACATCCCCATCCTGCATTCTGTTCCCTACCCGGGGAATTCTCAGGTGTGACTCTTCCCAGGACCGTCGCTTCCACACTCCTGTTTCTCTGCCTTGTTCCTCACTCTATACAGAATTTAATACAAACTATCACTTTAAGAGGATAATTACAGTCAGATAATCTAGTTAGACCTCTCTTCTGCCATTCTTAGCTCTGTAACTTTGGGCAAGTTACTTAACTTCTCCAAGCCTTAGATGTCTTTCCTGCAAGATCGGGTTCCTCATTTGTGAAGCCTCCGGGCCTCAGGTTTTTCATTTAGAAAATAACAACAGTTCCGGCACGAGGGAACTGTAACCAGAGCTGTGTCCACATAAAGTGCGTGTCGCTGTGCGGGATATGCAGTGAGTTCTCAGTAAATGTTAACACCAGTTTTTCTGGGATATTGGTGCGGGCTGTTCAGCTGACTTCTGGAAATGGTTGTGAGAGGGAGTGGGTAGGGATGGGGGTGAGGATTGAGGGCCTGAAGGCCTAAATATTGTGAAATAGGTTCAGGGAAGGGCTTTCCGGCTTTCCGGCCAGTTCTCCCAACCTGGCAAGGAGCCCTCCTGGATCTGTGCCCACACAGTGCTGGCTAAATGTGCTGGACGTCAGGGCAGGAAGGAACTGAAAACACCGTGTCACCTGACCCCCTCGTCCCACAGGTGAGGAAACTGAGGCTCAAAGGCGTGAAATGACTTATCTGGGGTCACGTGCTCATTAGTGGTAGACCTAGGATTGAGCCTGTTTCCTGATTTCTTTCCAGTGCAGCATGCCCCCCCCCCCCCCACTCAGTACTCCAGTGTAGACACACACAGAGCTTCCGAGAGCCGTGGGATATACGCCAGGGTTTTTGGAAGGGCGCTCAATGCCCTGTGTCCAGGGTAAGGGAGGAAGCTTAAAGTGATAGGGGAGGCTCTGGTCAGTGCCTGGCATCATGGGATTTGCCCCAGCTTGTGGAGTTTATTTATAACCGACTTATCCAGGAACTATTTATAGAGCGTCTCATAACAATAGCTACCTTTTATTGAGCACTTATCCTCAGGCAGGCACTATACTCTGTGTTTCATGTGCATTGTCTTATTTAGTCCTGCATAACATCCCTGTGTGGGGGGCTATTATTATCTTCACATGACGGCTGAGGAATCGAGGCATGGAGAGCTTCCATGACTTGCCCTAGGAGCCAGCTAGTAAGAGGCAGTGCTGAAGAGTCTCTGCCAGTCTACTCCTGTGCTCTGTACTTTATTTAATACATTGATGGTTGAGATCCTCTACATTGATTTCTGGGACTCACGTGCGGGTTGCATTTCTGTTTGAAAACTGCTTGTCTAACAGGCATCCTACTGTACTGGCCCTCTTCCTAGCTACCAATCCACGACCAGGCGCTCGCCCAGCATTTCCGGTGCCTCAATTTCCCTCTTCTGTACAATGGGCTATCTTAAGAGGGACCACCCGAGTTCATTTATGCTGGTTTAGCTCCGGAGTGCTGGGTAAACTCTAGGCTGTTGGGAGTTGGCAAAGCCTGCAGGACGCAGAGAGCCACATGGCTCTGACCACAGGGCCTCACCTTGGGCTCTTGTCTTACAGGCCCTCCCTCTGGGCTCGCCACGCTGTAACCTGAAAGAGAATCTGCTGAAGGATAACTGTGCGTTGGAGTCCATCGAGTTCCCCGTCAGTGAGGCCCGCATCTTAGAGGCCAGGCCCCTCAGCGACAAGGGCTCTGGAGACAGCTCCCAGATTACTCAAGTCAGCCCCCAGAGGATTGCGCTCCGGCTCCGGCCAGGTAGGGATGGGGCTCTTTCTGGGGAGAGATCCCGGACAGATGGGCACAGGGTACAAGGTGGAGGCCTGAACCTTGGGGATGTAGCTCACGATGGAAATGAGGTGGGAAGAGAAGGATGTTGGGGGTGGTATGGGCAGGAGAACAGAAGAAAATGAAAGGTATTGGGACTTCAAATCAGAAAGATCTGAGTTTGAGTCTTGACTGCCCCATATATTAGCTATCTGACCTTGCGCAAGTTACTTAACTCTTCTAAGATAGTAGGAACTGGAAAAAATGTTTATTTCTTCTTTTCCCAATGCTTGTTTTACCTAACTTATAGCTTTGTGTTGAGGCTCCGATGAGATACAAAATGAGAAAGTAATCTGTAATTGTAAGCCCCCTTTCCAGGTAAGATTAGGGCAAAGGCATGGCGGCAGATAAAATAGGGGCAGGAGACTTTCGGGGGACAAGGATTAGGCTGAGACAGGCTTTTTGAAGCATTGATTTAGACTCTCCAATTACATCAAGAAGAATTTTACCAAGTACCCTCTTCATGCAAGGCATGTGTTAGGTGCTAGGGGGTTCGGAGGAGGGTGGGACATAGTTCGTGCCTTTTACAGAGTTGAAAGTGTTGTGACTGCCAAAACCTCTGTGACCCTTGGGACCTAGAGGGTTAGACAGTTGGGCATTTAGAAAGGGTGGAGAATTTTAGGTGGAAAAAAAAAAGAGGTTAAAATAAGAGGATTGGGGTGCCTGGGTGGCTCAGTTGGTTAAGGATCCCACTCTTGATTTTGGCACAGCTCATGATCTCACGGTTGTGGGATCAAGCCCCGTGTCTGGCTCAGCGTGAAACATGGAGCCTGCTTGGGTCTCTCTCTCGCTCGCTCGCTCGCTCTCTCTTTCTCTCTCCCTCTGCCCCTCCCCTGCTCATTCTCTAAATAAATAAATAAATAAATAAATAAATAAATAAATAAATAAAATAAAATAAAATAAAATAAAAGGATCAAGAATTGTAAGAGGAATAGAATTAGGGGGAGAAGAGAAAGGACCAGGGCTTTCCAGTCTGGTTTGATCAAGAAGTTACTCAATCCCAACTGTGTCCAATCCACTTATTAAGTCTTGGAGGGGGGAAAGGAGAAAAACAAACATCCTCTTGCCTTCCAGATGATTCGAAGATTTTCTCCGTCCGAGTCCGGCAGGTGGAGGATTACCCTGTGGACATCTACTACTTGATGGACCTGTCTTACTCCATGAAGGATGATCTGTGGAGCATCCAGAACCTGGGCACCAAGCTGGCCTCCCAGATGCGCAAGCTCACCAGTAACTTGCGGATTGGCTTTGGGGCTTTTGTGGACAAGCCTGTGTCACCATACATGTACATCTCCCCTCCAGAGGCCCTCAAAAACCCCTGCTATGAGTAAGTCCCTCTTCGAGAAGCCAGGGCAGCATCACTTGCCTTTGTCTCAGGCAGGTGCAAGTCCTGTTGCCTGTTTCTGGCTCTGGGGTAGATTCGTTGGCTGCCGTCTGGCCAAATCCTGTCTCTTTTCTACCTTGGTCTTCCTGTCTGGCAAGTGAGCTGGCCTGTTGATCTGGAGCATTGTGGCAGTA
The DNA here is from genome assembly GCF_016509475.1 of Prionailurus bengalensis. Taxonomy (NCBI): domain Eukaryota; kingdom Metazoa; phylum Chordata; class Mammalia; order Carnivora; family Felidae; genus Prionailurus; species Prionailurus bengalensis. The sequence goes on from NC_057347.1 coordinate 44,234,624, forward strand.
GAATCCAAGGCTGTTTGGAGTGTAGTAACTGCCAAAATCTTTGTGACTCTTGGGAAGAGGATTAGACAGATGGGCATTTAGAAAGGGTGGAGAATTAGGGCGCCTGGGTGGCTCAGTCGGTTGAGTGTCCGACTTTGGCTCAGGTCATGATCTCACAGTTCGTGGGTTCGAGCCCTGCGTTGGGCTCTGTGCTGACAGCTCAAGGCCTGAAGCCTGCTATGGATTCTGTGTCTCCCTCTCTCTCTGTCCCTCCCCGGCTTGCACTCTGTCTGTCTGTCTCTCTCTCTCAAAAATAAAACATTAAAAAATTTCAAAAAAAAAAAAAAAAAAAAAAAAGGGTGGAGAATTTCCAGAAAGAAAACTCATCAGCTTCTTGGTCTTGTTACAAAGAAGTAGGAGACAAGAGAAAACAAGAGGGAAAGGAGATAAAAAGTAGAGAGAAATTTATGGATGAATAAATAGAGGAATTATAATTTCGGAAGGATTGATTCCATTGTCTCCTCATCATCAAGGTTATGAGTACTACAGGTTAAAATGCAAGGGGGATTAAGTCCTGGAGGAATATAAAAAGAGTGGAAATGATATTTATTGAACTCTCTAATAGTCTGAAAATTGATATATGTGTTTCTGTTGACACTTTGGCTTATAACTGAATGGCTTATTTAATTGGTAAAGACTCTGAACATCCATGGAGTGTAATCATTTCAAAGGATGGTTACTGAGCCAGACAATGGATGAATTTACCTTTTCGTTTTCAGAGTTATACGAGGTACCCTTTTGACTTTCTGTCTGGGTTGTTAAGTTCCCCAGTAAAGATGTCAGCCATCAGTTAAACTGTTGGTTGGTTTAGTCTGGTGCAGATCTATCAATTTGTTGGTGGTTCACGGATATGAAGTTGTTGATGAGCTTTTGCTTTATTGTTGTGTCAGTGTTACCTTGGAGAGGTGTTAAGTCCAAGGTGGTGGTAACAACTGGAGCCTCACTCTGATATAAGCGCTTTCCATGAGTCAACTCGTGGAAGCCTCACAATAACTCTTAGGAGATATGACCTATCATTTTGACCCTCTCATTTTGACCTATCATATGACAGTCTCATGGCTAGTAAGTGGAGGAGCTGGGACTTGAACCCAGGCAGACTGGTTCCACAGCTCACTATCTTATCTTGGAGGCCAGCTGGAGGCAAAGCCACCATGATTACTTGGGTCATTAGAGGGGTTTGGAGTCTGAACAGTCTGGGTAGCGGCGGTTGTATGGAATCGGCCTGGGCCTTGTGCTACCCATGCTTGTCTCCCCCTTTCTCCCTCTTACTCCTCATGCAGCCTTTTCCAGTTAGGGTTTCTGCTTCAATTATCTCCCTCCCTCCACCAGTATGAAGAACACCTGCTTGCCTATGTTTGGCTACAAACATGTGCTGACACTAACTGACCAGGTGACCCGCTTCAATGAGGAAGTGAAGAAGCAGAGTGTGTCGAGGAACCGAGATGCCCCAGAGGGTGGCTTTGATGCCATCATGCAGGCTACAGTCTGTGATGTGAGTTTGGACGGCAGGGAGTGGCGGGTGTGGTTGGCGTAGATTAAAATGGGGAAGAAGGTGGTCCAACTGTGGGGGTTTCTGTGTGAAATAAGAGAGAGGAACAAAGAGTTTTGTATAGTATGAACAGTACATTTCTCCTGTTATGCAGCCTTTGTTTGGATTGTTCCCTGGCCACAGCAGACGTTTTTCTGAACCTCAGTGATCCCAGATGTTTTCTGGGAAGAGCATCTTCCCACCTTTTCTAGAAGGGTGTCAGAGTCAAGGCTGGATTAGCTTAACCTTAGCAAAGCGGGCAGGTGTTCAGTTGGGATTTCTCTAGCCCAGCCCAGCTTGTACTTGCTGGTGGCTTTCTAGATGGGCCATGTGATTATCACTGGAAAAGTTATATTTGGAGTTGAAGTAGGTGTCTTTCAGCTGCCTGAACTAATCAGCTGAGACTCTTTTCCTAAGAGACAGAAACCTTCAACTTGGAAAAGCTCTGGCTTGTGTTCTGAGGACTGGGACTGAGGCCCCTCTTCGAGACGACTTGTTCAGCCCTTCACGCATGGAAGTCCTTGAATCTTTGTTTTCTACCAATGATGTGGCTTAAGTTGCTTTCTTTCTTTTGCTTTTTTTTTTTTTTAACAGGAGAAGATTGGCTGGAGAAATGATGCCTCCCACTTGCTGGTGTTTACCACTGATGCCAAGACCCATATTGCGCTGGATGGAAGGCTGGCAGGCATTGTCCAGCCCAATGATGGGCAGTGCCACGTTGGCAGTGACAACCATTACTCTGCCTCCACTACCATGGTGAGATTCTTGGTACCACCTATGGTCCCAATTCACTCTGGCCAAGGCTGCCCTAACCCAGGCAGAGTCTTTGTGTGAATGTGGAAATGGCGGCACTTCCCCTGGGCAGGGGGCAAGGCTTGTTTCAGCCTGTCCTCCCGCTGCCCCCCATACCAACTGGACACCCTCACCCCCGGTACGGCCTGCACAGCCATTATAAGCGGTCCTGGCTGTGGCGTTGTCGCCACCACCTCCCCTGCCTCCAGCAGCAGAAGCAACAGCAGCGGCAGCAGCATGGCATCCAGAATGGACCCAAAGGACTTTTGCAGGTCCAGCTGGGAAGCGGGCCTTCCTGTCTACTGTGCACAGATTAGCCTCTTCTTGGAATACCGGGCTCACTTGTGATTATTGGAAGAAGACAGAGGAAAAAGAGACAAAGATCATCTGAAGAATGGCGATCTGTTCCTGTGAGGAAAGGTTAAAGGGACAAAAAGGAAGAAGGTGAAAGGATGATGTAGCTGATACAGAAGACGACTTCTTCTAAGTTGTTTTCTATGGCCTTAGTAGGTCAAGTAACAGGAGAGGAGTTAAGTGGCTGTAAGCCAGGAAGAAATGTAAGACCCTCAGAATACTGATACCTGGGCATCTGGGGGGAGGTGTGAACTCTATGTCTCTTAAAGACAGTATAGCCCCTCCTTGTCTAGGTGGCTTAACGGTACACCTGTGTAAAGGCGGGAGTTCCCCGCCCCCCCCCCCCACCCCCAAGCTGGATGATCTCATGAGTTCTCTGCAAGGTCTAGGATCCCAGGGACATGTTCGCAGTTCACCAGCATCCCCATTGTGGCTTGGGTTCTTTGGTGTCAGCCATGTCCAAGTGGGCAGGACCGGGCACTGGGTGAGTCAGTAATCATTGACACCTAATGTATGCAAGGCACCTTACCAGGGGCTGAGGAGGATAAAGGGACTACGTAAGGTCCTACCCTTTTTGGTTTAGTTGAGGAGACGTGCTACCAATAATACAAGATGCATGATTGATTAGTGTGCAGTGGGGTAGCACGCTCAATAAGGGCTTTAGGTATTCAAAGGGGGAAAGCTCATCATGAACTGGGATAGTCAAGGAAGGACTCCCAGAGAAGGTGGGACCTGAGCTGGGTCCTAAGGAAGGAGGAGGGTTACCAGAAAGAAGGCCAGTCCATGGCGGGGAGTGGGGGGCCAGCTCAGTGGTCAGTGGAAGAGGGAGAGAGGTGTATGCCGTGTGGACCAGAAGGCTGAGACCACGTTGGGGAGGATTACGCACGCCAGGCTGAGGCGTTTGTCAGTAGTTGCAAAACAAGAAGAAACTTCAAAATGGGGCTTGACACATGCTGGATGGAGAGCAGTGGGTAGGGAGACTCAGAGTTCTGCCTTGCAGCTCCCTCCTTCCTTCCCGCTCGTCACCCGCCCCTCTTTCCTCGGAGCCCCAACATTCCCTTGCGACGCCCCTCTCTGCACTTTGCTTTGTGTTGTATGTACCTGGCTTCGGCACTAGACTCTGAGCTCCTTGGCAGCAGAGACTGTAATATGTGTATCATTCAATGTTTGTTAAGCGAATTAGTGGGGGGGAAAAAACGAGGCCTGACAACTAACTGGTATGAATGCATCAAAGTCCAGTAGGAAGAAAGATGCTTGGTTTCCTTTCTTCCTTTCTTTCTTTCTATGCTTATTTATTTTATTAAAAAAATTTTTTTAATGTTTATTTATTTTTGAAGGAGAGAGAGACAGTGTGAGCGGGGGAGGAGCAGAGAGAGAGAGAGAGACAGAATCGGAAGCAGGCTCTAGGCTCTGAGCTGTCAGCACAGAGCCCGACGTGGGGCTCGAACTCACGGACCGTGAGATCGTGACCTGAGCCGAAGTCGGACGCTCAACCGACTGAGCCACCCAGGCACCCCTATGCTTATTTATTTTAAATGTTTTATTTATTTTTGAGAGAGAGAGAGCGCGTGCGTGCGCATGCATGTGTGGGGTAGGGGCAGAAAGATGGAGACAGAGGATCAGAAGTGGGCTCTGTGCAGACAGCAGCAAGCCTGATGAGGGCCTTGAACTCACAAACCATGAGATCATGACCCCATCAACCAACTGAGCCACCTGGGTTCTCTTTAATGTTTATTTATTTATTTTGAGAGAAAGAGAGAGCACACGCAGTGTGCAGGGAGGGGCAGAGAGGGAGGGAGGGAGCGAGAATCCCAAGTAGGCTCCACGCTGTCAGTGCAGAGCCTGATGCGGGGATCAGTCTCATGAACTGTGAGATCACGACCTAAGCCCAAATCAAGAGTCGGACACTCAACCAACTGAGCCAGCCAGGTGCCCTGAGATGCTTGGCTTTGACCAGCCTTTGCCTCTTCATCTGTCCCTGGAGTTCACAACTGGGTTTGTGTTGCCACTTAGTCCATTGGCTCACCTTGATCATGGCGTGAAAAGGTTTAAGCATCACCACCATCTGGGCCACAGCCCAAATCAGCCAAGTTCTAAGGTGTAGAATTCAGGTGAATTCTTAACTGACTTCCACATCCTCCCATATTACAGGATTATCCCTCTCTGGGGCTGATGACCGAGAAGCTATCCCAGAAAAACATCAATTTGATCTTTGCTGTAACGGAAAATGTAGTCAGTCTCTACCAGGTGACTGTGCCTTCAGGGATTTCGGGAGTGGGGTCTGTATTGGGTGGAGCTGTCTCTGGGAACCCAGGCACACTAGCGCGGGCCATGCTTCCCAACCAAGAAAGCCCCTCCTCCAGCCTATTCCCAGGGGCAAATGGTTCCTTTTTATGGTCTCTCTCCTCCAACCTTGAACCTCACGGGATGGGTGTGTTGGTGTTTGTGGTGCTGGAGGGGAGTAATTTATTGGGTGAGAGGGGTGTGAGAAGTTCTTTATAATTTTGCTCAGGGCTGCAAAACTGCTATATTTGTTCCTGGAAGTGACAAGTAAAATATCCCATCCTTCCCTCAATCTTCGTTTCAAGACCCTCATTCTGATTTGGGGAGGGCTTTTGAGATCACCCTCTTCATTTAGTCAGCCTTGCACATCTCTCTGTCTTACCTTCTAGAACTATAGCGAGCTCATCCCAGGGACGACAGTGGGGGTTCTGTCTGCCAATTCCAGCAACGTCCTTCAGCTCATTGTTGATGCTTATGGGGTAAGTGTCTCGCACTGGGGTTGGGTCTGCTAAGAATCCACCTCACTTGGCATTCCCCAGGAGGGAACGCAGACTTTGGAGTCCTGGATGTGAGTCCACTATGCAGCCTTCACTGCCTTCCTCTTATTCTTCTAGAGGCTGGCTGATGGCCAGCATTGGGAGGAATGCAGCCTTCTGAGAGGGAAATGGCTCAGAAAGAAATGCCAGGGAGTGTCAGGAGCAGTGGGTGGAAGAGCTTAGAGAAGGTGGAAAGGAAAGAGAGGTTGGGGATGGTGATGAAGAAGGACAGGGTGAGGGATAGGGCTCCAACAATAGAGAGAAGAGGGAGCTGAGCCAAGGGGAAGATGAGGTTGGTTAAAAATTAGGTAAAAAAAGCTACTATCCAAGGTGACCAGTGCTAGCCCTCCCTTTTTGCATGTCTCTGAGGCTTGCAGGAGGGTGTGGCTGGTTTAGATTTTACCCAGATTCAACTAGACAGCAGGGGGGACAGAGAGAGAGAGAGGAGCAGGCCTTGGGCAGGAAAGATTGTAAGAAATAGGCTCCTAAGGATGCTCTCCTCTGGCAGCTTCTAAGCAAACCCCAGCACCCAGCACTGCCGCGGTGAGTCCATGGCCACCTGATATTTTACTTGGGGTGGAATTGGTTCCTATCTACTTCCTCTCGGCTCATCTCCTTAACCTTCTTTTGCCCCCTTTCTGCTCAGAAAATCCGCTCTAAAGTAGAGCTGGAAGTGCGGGACCTCCCCGAGGAGCTGTCTCTATCCTTCAACGCCACCTGTCTCAACAACGAGGTCATCCCTGGCCTCAAGTCTTGTGTCGGACTCAAGATTGGAGACACGGTGAGGTGGGCTGGGCTGGGCAGGGGCTGAAGCTTCAGCTCTGACCCTGGCCTGTGCCCCTGAGCGTCTGTGGGCACCCCTTCCGTTCCTCCCCTGCACCTTCTTCCCGAAGGTCATTACAAGTTGGATATAATGGAGCTGCCAACCTTTTCCTCTGAGACTCCTGTTGTCTAAACTTCTCCGCTACACGGAGATTTTTAAAAAACTTGTGTTTAGCTTACCTCTGTTTGTTTATGCACAGTTGATTGCAAATGAAAATATTTCTGACCTTTGGCCCAGTCTCCAGCCTCCCCTACGGTAATACCTGTCTTTCCTCTACAATGTGAAATGGCAGTCACATCTACAGATAGTTGCTGAGCGCCAACTTTGTGCCAGGCATCATTCGCTGCTGGAGATTCAACAGCAAATGGAACAGGCAAAAATACCAAATACCCACTGTCATAGACTTCCAGAACGCAAATGTTCATTTTGCCCCTCAGGTCCCTCTGTGGCCTCTATGGCTTTCTTTCCTTACTGGTTCTCTTCTGCTTCTGCTGATGGGGGGAGGGGTTGGTGAAGAGGGAGGGAAGCAGAAAGGAGGATAGCTATATCTCTATCACCGGTATCATCTGTATCTCTATCATCTGTATCTCTATCATCCCTATATCTAGGTCCATCCATCTGTCCGTACACCTATCTATGTTCTAGAACATGTGCACATATCCTGTCTAAGAAATATTGGCCGGAAAGGTGTTTGACTACACAAGTGATGATGTACTATATGGAAATTAAACAGTAGATCCTGAGCCTTTGGTCACTGTGTGGCATTGTGTGGTGCCATATAGTGCTTTGTGTGTCTGGCTGACTGACCTTGTGTATAATCAGTCCAGCTCGCTTCGTTGCCAGAGAAGAATTTTTATAAGATCACAGGTTCTGTTCTGCTTGAGCTGGCTTATTTCACAGGTGGAATTAAAACACACACACACACACACACACACACACACACACACACACACATATCCAGGGGCACCTGGGTGGCTCAGTTGGTTGAGCATCCAACTTCAGCTCAGGTCATAATCTTGTAGTTCGTGAGTTCGAGCCCCACCTCAGGCTCACTGCTGTCAGTCTGTCAGCGCAGAGCCTGCTTCAGATCCTCTGTCCTTCTCTCTGCCCTTCCCCCACTTGCAGTCTCCCAAAAAATAAATATATATTTAAAAAAAAAAAACAACCTCTCTCCTGACTGTAAATTATGTCTGTGCACCCAACCAGATATAACTGGACAACTGTCCCCAGGCTTTTCTTTTTGCTTTGCAGACCTTGGTCATTTGGAGGCTGAGGAACTGCAGGTTGCTGGGGGATGAGACACCCAGTTTGGATATTCCCCGGGCAGGGCAGGGTGGGGCAGGGCAGGGCTTCTTTCCCTCCAGGGCTGGAGTGATAACAGAGTGCGCCTGTGTTTGAATGCGGTCTTCCTTTCCACCCAGGTGAGCTTCAGCATTGAGGCCAAGGTGCGAGGCTGCCCGCAGGAGAGGGAGAAGTCCTTCACCATCAAGCCTGTAGGCTTCAAAGACAGCCTCACCGTTCAGGTCACCTTCGACTGTGACTGTGCGTGCCAGGCCCATGCTGAGCCTTACAGCCGCCGCTGCAACAATGGCAACGGGACCTTTGAGTGTGGGGTGTGCCGCTGCGGGCCCGGGTGGCTGGGGTCCCAGTGCGAGTGCTCTGAAGAGGACTACCGCCCCTCGCAGCAGGAAGAGTGCAGCCCCCGGGAGGGCCAGCCTGCCTGCAGCCAGCGGGGCGAGTGCCTGTGTGGCCAGTGCGTCTGCCACAGCAGTGACTTTGGCAAGATCACGGGCAAGTACTGCGAGTGTGATGACTTCTCCTGCGTCCGCTATAAGGGGGAGATGTGCTCAGGTGAGTGAAACTGCACACCCTCCCGCCCCTGTACCCGCGCACGCTCGCTCACACATCCACGGCCTCTGGGAACATAGGCCCGGGCTTAGGTGGGCACAGGAAGGCCCAGCAGGCAGAGCCGAGTGGATGGTCCTTCCACTCCAACGGCAGAAGACAGGAAGGAGGTTCTCTGTAATTCCGCTCTGCTCCCCGCGTCCTTGCTCCTGGGGTACACAGCGGCAGTGAGCCTCTGCTCTCCTGGAGCATGGGAACGAGTGGGGGAGCTTGAAGGTGAAGACCGTTATTTTCTTTTCTTCCACCTGCCATTCTGCTAATACTTTAAATCACTGGCTCTTGATCATTTCAAGGATGCGGAACAACTCCCTTGTTAGGTTAAAAAAAAAAAATCTCTGGCTGCTGGCAATTAGATTTTTAGTAGTTACAGATTCGGAAACTGCACGGTATCAGAATACGTAGTAAAGTTGGTAGTAATTATTTTACATGAATTTGTCTTTTCATGACAAGACCTGGAAAATAGTAAAAAAGCAAGGCAATGGAGCACGTTTAACAGCCAATACACTCGGAACAATGAGTGGAAAATCATAAGCTCTTTTTACATGCTGGCACTATTTTGTTATCGCTATTGGCACTATAACGTTTTGGATTCTAGATCTGTGCTGTCAGATATAGTAGCCCCGTGTGGCTATTTATTTGTAAATTAGTCACATTGAATTGTAACTTAAATAAATTTAAGTTAAATGAAAAATGAGGGGCTCAGTAGGTTGAAGCTCTGACTGCACTGCCAGGGTGTTGACTGCATAGAGCCTGCTTGGGATTCTCTCTCTCTCTGCCCCTCCCCCATTGGAGGTTTTTTTTTTTTTTTTCCCCTCTCTCTCAAAATAAATGAACTTAAAAAAATTAAAAAAATAAGTGAAAAATGAAAAATGAAAAAGTCATTTCCTCTGTTGCTCAGGAGCTCCACGTGGCTCGTGGCTGGCATGCTGGACAGCACAGACATGGGAAAGGATTGCCATTGAGAGGCCCAGCCTGCAAACTGGGGGTTACGATTTTGGCTCCTTCTACCTGCAGGATACTTTTTGTCCTTCTCATTACAAAATTCAGTGAAGTCTTGAGGCCCACTGAAAATCTCAACCTGGTCTTTCCTTGCCCTAAAGACTGCTCCTAGGCTACTTCCCCAGCTAGACCAAGTGGAACTAATGTGAATGTCGTCTGTATGTGCTGACAATACTCGCAGAGGCAACTAGGCAGCCTGAGTAGTTCCTGGGGCACTGGGGATAGGTTTTCGCTGGATTGTGGTCTCTGAGGCTTGATTCCTCTTGTGACAGAGAGATCAAAGACATTTGCCAGTTGTTTAGGATTGGTTTATGGGTGTGTTGTGTGGTGAATTAACACAGATTATAATTGGCTTCTTTGGTGATCAAATCTATGGCGCAGATTGGCTTCCTTTGCAATGGGGCTTAAAGGAGCCAAACTAATCCAACCAGATGTTCACTTTAACATCTGTCTTTAAGAAAGCTTGATTAGAAAGGGCTGCCAGTGTGGTTCAGATGGTTAACTGACTCTTGATTTCGGCTCAGGTCACAATCTCAGGGTTTGTGAGTTTAAGCCCCACGATGGGCTCCTCACTGACACTGTGGAGCTTGCTTGGGATTCGCTCTCCCTCTCTCTCTGCCCCTCTCCTGCTTGAGCTTGCTCTCTCTCTCAAATAAATAAACTTTAAAATTTATATATGTGTATATATATATATATGTATATATATATATACATATATATATATATATATATATATATATATATAAGAAAGCTTGATTAGAAAGGTAAATCTATGTCATTGTTTTAAAAAAAAATTAAAAAGGGGGCACCTGGGTGGCTCAGTTGGTTAAGCATACTACTTCAGCTCGGGTCATGATCTTGCGGTTTGTGAGTTTCAGCCCCGCGTCGGGCTCTGTGCTGACTGCTCAGAGCCTGGAGCCTGCTTCAGATTCTGTGTCTCCCTCTCTCTTTGCTCCTCCTGTGCCCATGCTCTGTCTCTGTCTCTCAATAAGAAATGTTAAAAAAACAATTTGATTCTAAAAACATTAAAAAAAATGTTTTTAATGTTTATGTATTCTTGAGAGAGAGAGAGAGAGAGAGAGAGAGAGAGAGAGAGAGAGAGCATGAGTGAGGGAGGGGCACAGAGAGAGAGAGAGAGGGAGACACAGAATCCGAAGTGGGCTCCAGGTTCTAAGCTGTCAGCACAGAGCCCGACATAGGGCTCGGACTCACAAACCATAAGATCATGACCTGAGCTGAAGTCGGAGGCTTAACTGACTGAGCCACCCAGGTGCCCCATAAATCTATGTCCTTCTAAAGCATGCCCAAGTCACATAAAAAAGACTTCTTTTTATTATCTACAACATTGTTTCCTTTATTCATGTCAGCAAAATTTGACAGAGATTGGAAAAAAATGGTAGCAGGGAGATCAGGGGAGAAAGAGATCAGGCATGGACCCCCCACAGCAGTTTGAATTAGAGGGTGAGGGAGGAATTTCAGCTCATTTTACTAGTGAATAGTACTTACGTCATATTCAGAGTACCAAAAGGAATGGTAAGTTTGATGTGGGAGACCACGGGGAGTAGGCTGGGGCTGAGGGGAAGAGGGTTGTCCTACGTGAGGCCTACAGATAGCCCCTTGGGGGCACCAGGGACAGAGGGAGGGCCACTTCTCCTCCAAGCCTCATGGTTCCTGGTCTGGTATGAGGCTGGGTGGGAGGGACCTCGGGCAGAGTGTGTTTCCTTCAGCTGCTGGCCCCACTGATGCTGCGAAACAAAGCCGTCGGGTTCAGCAGCCTGCTTCCTGTCTCTCACTGGTGCAAGCACAGCTCGTCAGCAATGCGCTCCACCCCGTTCACGAGGGAACCCCAGGCAGCCGCTCAGAGGCCTCCCTCTCCCACTGCCAGCCCGGGTGTTGTGTGCCTACTGGCTGCAGGTCTGGATCCTGTGGTGCCGCCGTCACACTCCCCAGTGACGCGTGCTCAGGGACACACACTTATTGAGCACCTGTTCTGTGCCAGGCACTCAGTCCACACGGGTGAACAGGGGGCATGCGTGATTCCTGACCACTCAGTTTGTAGACCAGTTCACCATTGTCTCTTCCCTGGGCTGCTGGCCTGGTCTGTTCTTTGCTGCAAGCAGTGGCTCACGTGGGGGGCATGCTATGACTTAGCCATTTCCCCAGCCTCTGGCCTTCCCCCTCCCCGGTGGAGGCATGGTCTTTTGTGGTCATCTGTTATCAGCACCTCGGTCGGAAACATCAGGGAGTGCATCCTTCTCCCCGAGGGACTCTTCCGCCTACCACATCCATGAGCATAGATTGATCAGACACCCCTGAGCCAGGTTCTGTGCTGTAGTGTTGTGGGATAGGGAGGCATGAATAAGACAGTTTTGCCCTTAATTAACTTACCTGAGGATAATTCACAACATGAGGCAGAACGTGCCAGATCTTAGAAGTGAGGTGTCCTTGGGGCGCCTTGGTGGCTCAGTTGGTTAAGCGTCCAACTTCGGCTCAGGTCATGATCTCGTGGTTTGTGAGTCTGAGCCCCGCGTTGGGCTCTGTGTTGACAGCTCAGAGCCTGGAGCCTGCTTCCGATTCTGTGTCTTCCCCTCTCTCTGCCCCTCCACCCACTCTCACTCTGTCTCTCTGTCTCTCAAAAATAAATAAAACATTTTAAAAAAAATTAAAAAAAGAAAAGAAGTGAGTTGTCCCTGGGGAATGTTATAGGAGTCTCCTGGAGAGAGACTCAGTGTGGACAGAGGAGGCCTGGGTGGCTTCATGGAGGAAGTAGGATGTCAGACAAAGGGTCGGCTCATAAGGCAGAGAGGAGTGGGGCTGAGCACCGGCCTGGGGGTCACCCTCTATAGGGAGAGGTCATTCCCTCTGACCTAAAATACTTGCTCCTCCCTTACCCCTCCCCCTCCCTCATCTCCACCCCTCCCCTGCTGCCTTCTTTTCTATTTCCCTCCTCTTTCTTACACTCTGTCTTCATTTCTCACCCTCCTCCTCTGACTTTGCTGTGAACCCAGGCTCAGCCACCCTTTTGCTGGAGGGATGCCAGTCCTGTGACATTACCACACTGTAGCTTCCTTCTGAGGGCTGACCCTGCCAGGGCTCGGGCTCGGCCTGCCGGCTCCGGCCCGCCACTCTACTTCCAGCCTCGCTCCGTGGCTGGCCTGGCAGACCATCTTCTCAAAGGTTACTTTGTTTGGCCTCACAAAGGAAACACTATGGGACAAGGGTTTCTGAGGAGGCGGAGGCCTCCGGGTGCTGCCAGACCTCTGTGGCGTCTGCCTTTCCCTGTTTGGGAGCCATCACTGAAAGCTGCTTGTAGTAGACACTGTGGGGCCCCTCCAGCTGCTGTTAGGGCTGCTGATAATGGCTCACAAATGCCCCTTCCTTGGAATTATCTTCAGCTGACAGGAGCCGTCTTGCCCTCAGACCTTGGCCAATGACTGGTGGACAAAGGTTACACAAGACCATTCCCTTTGCCTCCAGGTGGAGCGGGCTCTACTCTCCAGATATTTGGAGCTGGGGCAGCTGACCTTGTGTTTACCATCCAGAAAGAAGCAGACATCTCTTTCCAAGGCAGCGAAGGTGTGTCTGAGTCTTGAATACCAGTGTATTCAAGTATAATTCAAGTACAATTCAAGTGTATTACTAGAGGATGGTGCTAGGATCACTGGCAGAGAGACTCATTGACCAAGGGCCGCTAGTCAGACCCACTGGGGTCCCTGGGGAGCAGAAGATGCCAGCTAGTGTCTGTTTGAGCCTATGCACCTCGCTCTCCTCCACCATCTTGGGGCCCATCCGCTCACACAGTGACATGATTTTCAGACCCGTTGAGGTTACTTCCCCTTGGCTCCCTGCCTTTCCTCTGATTAACAGTCAGATTTTTATTATTCATCCACTTCTTCCCGATTTGGAATCCTTGAGAATGAGTCACCTTTTCTTCTGAGTTTGGGAGAGCCAAGTTTTCAAGCCTTGTTAAGTGATTAGGGGGATGTAGCACTGAGAGTTAACACCTGCATTTAACCAACCTACCCCCCACCCCAATCTCTCTTTCCCATTCCTACATTCATGCAGTAAAGTGAGTAGGTCTTTCCTACTAGGGCTGATGGCTCTCTGCAGTACTGTGATAATACAACACAGGGCACATGCTGGTGAATGTGTGTGGTTCCCAGGATTTTTTTTTTCTTTTTTAATGTTTATTTACTTATTTTGTGTGTGTGTGAGAGAGAGAGAGGGAGAGAGAGAATCCCAAGCAGGCTCCAGGCTGTCAGCCCAGAGCCTGACGCAGGGTTTGACCTCACTAACCAAACCATGAGATCATGACCTGAGCTGAAATCAAGAGTCAGATGCTTAACCAACTGAGCCACCAGGCACCCTACCCAGGAACTTAACTAGGACATAAGTTCCATGGTAATAGGGACCTTTCCTGTCTCATTCACTGCCGAATCTCCAGTGCCCAGTGTGAGCTCAATAAATATTTGTTGCATAAATGGATAAAGAAACATTAATTGCATGCCTACTGTATTTCAGACGTTACGCTAATCCCTACCGACGGACAAATTGATATGTCCTCTCTCACTGTGGAGCTCAAAATCTAGAAAGAGAAACAGATAGGCAAGCAAATGGGCTGGTCATGAGGGTTAAGATAGAGGTATATGTAAGTGCTGAGAGAACACGTAGTAGACAGTTAATTTGCTCTGGGGAGGTCAGAAAAAGTTACGGAGAGGAAGGAACTTTTGAGTTGAGCTTTGAAAGGTAAGTGGGAGTTTGGTAGCGATCACAGGATGAAAGGGCGTCAAGGCAGAGCTAGCAGCATGAGGCTAGAAGGATAGAAGGTGGTGACGCTTCCGTGGGGGTGTTAATGAGTGGCCGTGGGAGGAGGGTGGATGAGGGTAAAGCTGGAGAGCAGGCTGAGCCGCGGGTTGGGGCCCCTCACCTGCTGCCCGCCCCCTCGGGCTGTGTGCTTTCAGGTCACGGGCAGTGCAGCTGTGGGGACTGTCTGTGTGACTCCGACTGGACCGGCTTCTACTGCAACTGCACCACGCGCACCGACACCTGCATGTCCAGCAACGGGCTGCTGTGCAGCGGCCGGGGCAAGTGTGAGTGCGGCAGCTGCATGTGCATCCAGCCCGGCTCCTACGGGGACACCTGTGAGAAGTGCCCCACCTGCCCTGACACCTGCACCTTTAAGAAGTGAGTGGGCAGAGAAGTGAGTTGGAGCCAGTCGGGTGCTAGAAGGAGGGAGGGGGCCCCCCAGGCTAGAATCCCCAACCCTCCAGGTTCTTATTCGCCAAAGCTTCAGGAGGAGGCGTCCGCTGCAGCTAAGAGGCTAGCTTTCCTCTTCCCACGGAAAAGTTTGGGCAAAGGTGGAGGTAGAGCCAACCATGCAGGGGCCAAAGTAGCACCCGCTGGACTCCAGTTGGAGAAACCCCTCTCCTGGGATGGCATCCTGAATCCCTGAGTTGGGAGGAAGGCTAAACCAGGGAACTTCTGGGGAACGTTTTCATGTTCCGATCCTGGGGGAGAGTTGGGCTGGAGTTATGAAGGATTCTGTGAAACAGGAGATGTTCGCTAGTACAAACTCCACTCATCTGGGGTCAGGGGAAGCTCCTGCCATTTCTCTTGCCACTTTAAGCAGGGCTGGGCTCATAGGCATGCGACCTGTGCATTTGTACAGAGCCCTGTGCTCAGAAGGGCCCCATGCTTGGTTTACTGCTCTGCCGGCACTGTCTTGTAATGCTTAGGGATTTTTGAACAAGGGGCCTGACATCTTCTTTTGTGCTGGGTCCCCAGATTACATGACCGGTTCTGCCTTTAAGGCTCCTGGAAGTGGCACACGCCTCACCTCCTGTCACACTCTCGGATGGGACATGAAGAAGTTTAATGAGGGGACTGGGGCCTTCTGCCTGCCAGGCCCTGCCTCTGGGTGAGGAGGAACTCCCACCCCTGAACTCCAGACCCGACCCTCTGGGTCCCCCAGAATTGTCTTACAGGGGTTTTTGTTTCGGTGTTTGTTTTCCGAGGTGGGGCAGCTTTCTGGTGTGTGGAGGTCAGAGCTGGACTGACACACACGTAGGTTTGCTCCTCTCTCGTCTTTTTTGTTTATTTATTTTTGAGAGAGAGAGGGAGACAGAGTGCAACTGGGGGAGGGGCAGAGAGAGGGACACATAGAATCTCAAACAGACTCCAGACTCTGAGCTGTCAGCACAGAGCCTGACGCGAGGCTTGAACTCGCAGGGCTCGAACTCAAAGACGGCGAGATCATGACCTGAGCCGAAGTCGGATGCTTAACTGACTGAGCCACCCAGGCGTCCCTCTCCTCCCTTGTCTTAATCTCTGTGTCGTCTCTCTTTTAGGGAGTGTGTGGAGTGTAAGAAATTTGACCAGGGAGACCTACATAAAGAAAATACCTGCAGCCGTTACTGTCGTGATGAGATTGAGACTGTGAAGGAGCTCAGTAAGTTCAGCATGTCTTAGAATCGCGCACATATGCGGCTGCTGAAGTTTTCAGTTGATCCCAGAACGTGTCTATGTCTCATCAGTAAAATGGAAGAGTAATCCCTGCCTCAAAGGCATGTTGTACAGACCTGATGCACACGAGGCACTTAATAAAGGCCAGCTTCCCTGAATCCTCTTGTGCCCTCTGCTAATTTGTTCCACAGTCCCTCCCCATTCTGCTGCTTCCTGGAACCCACAGACTCAGCAAGACCCTACAGACAACTTTTAAAGTATGTAGAAATCAACCCTAACTTGACCTCCCCAGGGAAAGGAAGACAATGCATCCCATTTTACGGATGAAGAAACCTAGGCTAGGTGACGTCAGTTTAGGAGGCTAGTAACCATTTACTGAGTTTACTTAACTGAGAGTGTTCAGCAATGCCCAGGCATACTGCTCTGCTGGTTTGGAGGGAAACCTTCACCCTTATGGATTTTAGCTAAAATCATAATGCTGTAGCCTTTTTTGGCTCTCTGGAGCCCTTCCTAGAATAAGACAGATAAAAATACAGTGGTGAGCAAAACTCTTGCCTGCAGTCATTCTAGTTTGAATTTCACCTTGACCGAAAAGGGGATAATCTTTGTTGCTGTCAGCGCATCTGATGTGGTTATCTGGGTCAGCTAGGCATTGGTTGGTCTAGGGAGATGGCAATCTCTCCTGAGATAGCTGTCTCTCACGAAGGCAGGAAACATGTTTTCAGTGAGAGCCACAGTGAGACACAGCCAGTCAGTCAGCTGGGGGCTGGGGGTGTTACAGAAAAGGGTCAGCTCTCTGGATCCTTTGGCTAATATCAGAAGTGGGGCTGGTGGGGGTGGTGGTGAGGGGCGTGATTTGGGGATTGAGTTTGAAGAGACGGCTTTTCCTCCTGAGGAGAATCGGTATGCTGTGATTAGCTCAGGCAGGTGAGACTGCTGAGAGAGATGTGAGATGTTTTTATTACCTAGACCAGAGGGGAATCTCTGGTTAGTTGAACGTATTTCTCTTACCCCCTACCCCCGTGCCATGATAATCATAAAGATAAATGCTTGTTTGTATGGAATTGTGTAACTTATAAAAGTTAGGCAAGTATCTTTTCATACACATGATCTTGTCTTTTTCTCAGCCACCTAGTAGAGTAGAACTGTGGTACTATTGTTATCTTCATTTTGCAGATGAGGAAACTGAATCTCAGGAAAGCTACATAACTTGCCCGAACAAGTTAAGCTTAGAACTGAATCTGGAAATCCTTACTCTTCCCACTGTACTCTTATACCACTGGTTTTCGGGAGGCTCATTGAGTTCAAGTCTGATACTATACTTGATCTTAGCCAAAAGGCCGAGAAGCAATCATTGAGTTCAAGTCTGGTATGCTCTGAGACTCCTGTTTTAGTTCTGTTCCATCACGTACTTGTGTTGACCTTGGTGCATTTGCTTAACGTCATCGTGTGTCAGTTTTACCTGTCTGGTTGCATCACTATAGGACGTGGTGCAAATGATAGAGGGGCACCTATAGTTTCCCTGTCAGAATAACAGGCTTCAGAATTAGAAGGGGTGAAGCCTACAAAAAAAGTGATGGGAGTCAGAGAAGAGAGGCTGGCTCTGGAGAGGAACACTGGATCAGACGCAGAAACGGAAGAAATGTAAGGGCTTTGCCAACAAACTATTGAGAATAGTTGAGCCAGGAGGGAAAGGAAAGAGAGGGAAGGGAACACCCTTCTGTATTAGGTACTGTTCACTTGACGTCATTTAGTTCTCCACCAGTGTTGTGAGGTGGGTTATCCTTTTCCTTTCATAGATGAAGAAAGAGCCAGTGAGGTCAAGTAACTTCCCCAATATTACGCAGCTGACAGGTGCTAGAGCCAGGCTTTGAATCACACTGTGTCATGTGTTCTGTCATGTCCCTTCCAAGGGAAGGAATACGAACCAAAAAGGGTCTAGGAGGGACAAAATTCAGCAGCGAGGGTCATCTAGAGGCAATTGCCAGGCACAACAGCCATCTCAAATCTAGGCATCTTGCCTAATGTCAGGCATAGGGTTTCCTGTTGCATGCTTTCTCAGAAGTCCCATGACTGGGGTTTGGGGATGGCCCCGTCTTCCAGGAATTGCCTTGTTTTTCACTCTCCCATATTTTCCCCTTCCTCAGAGGATACTGGCAAGGATGCAGTGAACTGCACGTACAAGAATGAAGATGACTGTGTTGTCAGATTCCAGTACTATGAAGACTCCAGTGGAAAGTCCATTCTCTATGTGGTAGAGGAGCCAGGTGCGTGAACCATCAGGGCCCCTGACGCTGCACCTATAGGGAGAGGGAGAGCCACGTTAGGCAGCAATTTCCACCCATTATGCCTCTTACACAGAACAGCCAAGTTAAGACTACCTTACAAGTGGTAAGTTAGGGCCTGTCATCTGGGTGTGGGAGATATTTAAATACCAATCTTAGTGAGAAAGTGACTTGCTAATTGAGGAGACAGAAAAAGAAGGTGGGTAAGGAAAGGAAGAAGGTAGATATGGATCCCACGAAGGGACAAAATACATCCTGGCATTTTTTTGAGGTGACAGTATTAAGAAGTGAGGAATTTAAAGTCTGGGACTCTTCAGCGTCCGCTCTACTTAAGGTCAGGTGGTTGCCAAGGGCAACCTGTTCGCTGCTTCAGAGGAAGGCCTGATGCTTTGAGGTGTTGACCTTACCAGGGTCACCATGAGACACAGTACTGGGTTTGAGGCACCAACCCACGGTGTTCTGAGCACTGAAAAGATAGTGCTTGCTCTCACAGCCTTCTGGAAGCAGGGGGAGCTCATCCGTCATACACAGACCAACCACAGGTTTGTCGCCATCCAGCGTAGTAGATTAGCTCGCTTCCCCTTACCACCCCCGTCTCCTTCCTTTCTCTTACACAACAGACGAAGCTATGAATCACTACACAATATTTTCGAGTACTTATTGTATATCAGGCAGTAGACTAGGTGCTGGGAATATAACAATAGATAAAGCAGATGTGGCACTCACAGGCCAGGGGGAGAGGGACATGTAAATTGATAGTGATACTGCTGAGGGACAAGGGCTGTGCCAAGGCGGGGGGTAGACAGGAGCTTCTATGAGTGAAGGAACAATGTCTGAAGGCAGAGACTAAGTCAGTTGGTTGCTCGTCAGTTGATTCCTACAGCTGTAGAAATTTCTTCAAATCCTCCTTCAGACCAGGGTCCAGCAAACACTTTCTGTTCAGGGCTAGGGGTTAAATATTTTAGGCTTTGGCGGCACCTGGGTGGCTCAGTTGGTTAGGTGTCTGACTCTTGATTTCAGCTCAGGTCATGATCTCACGGTTCATCGGTTTGAGCCCCACATTGTGCTCCGCACTGACAGTGTGGAGCCTGCTTGGGATTCCCTCTCTCTCCCTCTCTCTCTCTCTCTCTCTCTCTCTGCCCCTCACCCACTCGTGCTTTCAATCTCTCTCAAAATAAATATTTTAGGCTTTGTGGGCCTTGTGGTCTCTGCCATGACTACTCTGCCATTGTAACAGGAAGGCAGCCATAGTCTATATTTAATGCACAAGCCTAAGTATATTTAGAAAGACAGGTGGCAAGCCACATTTGGCTCCCAGACAATAGCTTGCTGGCCCCTGCTTTACAAAAGTGGGTCTCAAACTTTTCTATGTTCCCCTTGTTAAAAAATCGAGAGTCCTGAGCCCCATGCTGCTTCCATGAGCCTCTATGTTCTTTTTATTTGATTTTTTATTACATTTTTAAATGTTTATTCATTTTTTGAGAGAAAGATAGAGCACGAGTCGAGAGAAAGATGGGAGGGGCAGAGGGAGAGTGAGACACAGAATCCGAAGCAGGCTCCAGGCTCTGAGCCCAATGCAGGGCTCAAACCCATGAACTGTGAGATCATGACCTGAGCCAAAGTCAGACACTTAACCGACTGAGCCACCCAGGTGTCCCCAGCCTCTGTGTTCTTGAATAGTGCTCCTGGCAGTTGTGAGACGCCCCAATATTTGAGTGCCTCTGCTTTGGACACATCACTTCCCCTAGTGAGCCTTCTCAGACCTCCTCCATCATCCTTTCTTCTGATTTGGTTGGGTGCTCCTGTTTGAGTCCCAGAGCAGTTGTGTTTCCCTTAGATGGGCCTTCATTCCACCATTAACTTGCTTCTTTAATCACCCATCTCCCTCAGTAGATCACGTGCTCCACGAACACACGAACCATCTGTCTTATCTATTGTTATATCTCCATACTTGGCTCAGTCATCTACAGAGAAGATACTTAGTAAACGGGTTTTGAATGAGTTACTAGGACTGATTATTCGAGTTGACAGGCGGGCTTGCATACCTGTTGATACCTGCTCGGAGAACTTTGGCTGCTTGGAGAAGGAAGCAGGTGACAGTGGAAAGAAGCTCTACTACATCCAGGTCAGCCAGGGTGTTGCTGGCTGCATGGGTACCGGAGAGCATGGCGCCCCCTACCGTGATATTGTTCACCTGCCTTTCCCAGGGCTCTCACCCTTCAGGAGGGAGAAGGAAGGTAAAGGAAAGGGTATGACCTTAGTTTGATTTAGCGACTCAAGGGAAAGCTGACATGGGAAGGGGAGAGGGCAGAGTCTGGGTATGTATCTGTGGGGGAGCACATGTGGATTATTTGGCCATGACCCCTCACATTTTCCCGCCCACCTGTGTTAACGCGTTTCATGGATTTTTCCACACCCGCCCTATTTGCACCTTTGTGCTTTCTCATTTCTGAAGGGCAGTACGTTCTTGCTTTGGGGTTTAACGTTACTTCATCTCTGCTATAACAATCCTTGCAGGTGCTTCTGCTGTAACACCAAAATCTTTTGGCTTGATATTCTTAGACTGGAATCCACTACCTGGAATTATGGGGCAGAAAGATGGTGATAACCTGAGCTGTACAAATAACCCCCCAGGGTGGGGGGTGGAGTAGCTTTTCTGATGTAGATCCCATCCTCCACATGAGGAGATGGGCCCCAGACCCATATTCCCTATCTTGTTGCCCTGGAATTCTGAATTTGACCTCTCTTCTCACCTACCGCCCCCAACTATTTTCAGGGGTTCTGGCTTTGTGCAAAATGTGTCATCTGAGGTCCCAGGGCATAGGAGGGGATTATTCTCATTCTCTTCCCCAACTCATGCCTTTACGGATGGTCTCCCTGAAGGGCTGGGCCACTGTAAGGCAGTAGAGACAGTACTGCCAAAGGGCTTGGCCTTGACTGGGTGGTGTTCAGCCTACTATGTGGAGTGGGCTCCGCTGAGCTGGGTCCTTATCACTCCCAGGTAGAGTTGCCTCGTCGAATACAATATGTCCCATTCAACATTTAGTACCTACTTAGGCTGAAAAATTATTGTTTATCTGAAATTCAAGTTTAACTGGATTTCCTGTGCTTTTGCCAAACCTGCTAGCCCTGCCCAGTCTTTCCTGACCTTGGGTCGCCACGATGGGTCCTCATCACCGTGGCTGAGAGATCTCTCTAGAGACCAGCTGATCTCGTCATCTTCTTCCAGGAATCCTGCCATCTACTCCTTTCAGGACAAATGCTTAATAGATGTTTTTGCCTGAAGACCTCTTGACATTCTACCTGTCCCGCCCATACTGACATGCAGAATTGAAGAGATTTCACTCTGAGGTTTGAGGGTCAGCCCTCTCTTCCCAAGAATTCATGATTGTTGTTCCCGGAAGAGCTGGTGCCCTTCACTCCTGGGAACTCAGACACTGGAACCTCACAGCCTCTCTCCAGATGCTCCTTTAATTATAGACGGGTTATAATTTGGTAGCTTGGGAAATAGCCAGCTTGGGTCTGCATCGGTGGTTGTTTTTGGGTCATGTGTGGTGAGCATAGGGTGTATGTTTAGAGAAGAAGGTGGGAGACAGTGTGGAAAGTGGGCATGACCACCTCTCCAGACCCATCAATACCCATATATCCAAACACCTAATTACATAACACCTGAGAAGTTACTGGAGTGAGGTCACCCATCAGACACCTGTGGTTTACGGGAAGCAGAGCTCTGCAGAGCACAGTCCGCTTGGTCTTCAGAGGGGTGATGCACCTCTGTCTGTGTTGGTTGTTGACTAGGGTTGAACAGGAAGTCGGCTTTCAATAGGGTTAGGATTAAAGATGACGAAATATTTTGGGAAGGAACCCAAAATATTGTCTGGGTTGGCAGGCTTCCTGGTCTCTAAGTGTGCTAACAAGGTCATTAGGTTCCCAGCCCTCAGAGATGTACATATCCAAACCAGAGAAACAAATACAAATGCCTAAGGAGCTAGGTAAATAAGTTAGTGAAAACAGTCAGGTGTAACAAGAACACGAGTAATAACAGTAGCTGATAGTTATTGAGCACTGAGTCTGTGCTAGGCAGAGTTCTGAGTTCTTTAAATATATTTAACTTATTTATTTTTACAGGTTTCTTTTTTTTAAATATTTATTTTGTGGGAGAGAGAGAGAGAATGTGCACGAGTTGGGGAGAGGGGCAGAGAGAGAGAGGGAGGGAGAATCCCAAGCAGGCTTCATGATCAGCATGGAGCCTGATGCCTGGTGGCTCAGCTGGTTAGGTGTCCTGCTTCAGCTCAGCTCACGATCTTGCAGTTCGTGGGTTCAAGCCCCTATAGGGCTCTGTGCTGACAGCTCAGAGCCTGGATCCTGCTTCAGATTCTGTGTCTCCCTCTCTCTCTGCTCCTCCCCCACTCATGCGCACTCTCTCTCTCTCTCAAAAATAAATAATCATTAAAAAAATAAATAAGTTGGGGTGCCTGGGTGGCGCAGTGGGTGTTCGACTTCAGCTCAGGTCACGATCTCACAGTTCGTGAGATCGAGCCCCGTGTTGGGCTCTGTGCTGACAGCTCAGAGTCTGGAGCCTGCTTCGGATTCTGTGTCTCCCTGTCTCTCTGCCCCTCCCCCATACATGCTCTGTCTCTGTCTCTCTCAAAAATAAATAAACGTTAAAAACAATTTTTAAAAGTATATATTTAACTATTCTTCATAAGTTTTGGAATTCAGTGCTATTACTTTCTCCATTTTAAACATGGAGAGATAGGAAACAGACACCCAGAAAGGTTAAATAGTTTATCAAAGGTCACATAGCAAAGTAAGTTGTCAGCCAGGATTCGAACCCTGGCGGTCTAGCTCCAGAGCCCACAGTAGCACAGCCTCCATGACAAGTTACATGTTGCCTCTGTTTAGTGGAGAAAAGAGGGTGGTGGCAAGTCTGGCAAACTAGAAAATGTGTCCCATCTAAAGGGGACAGCAGCTACTCACATCTAACCAGGGCTGCCCTGTGGGTGCAGTGTTTCCAGACCTTTTCATTTATGTTTAAAAAAATTTTTTTTTACTTTTATTTATTTTTGAGAAACAGAGTGAGACAAAGCATGAGCAGGGGAGGGGCAGAGAGAGAAGAAGACACAGAATCTGAAGCAGGCTCCAGGCTCTGAGCAAGCAGTCAGCACAGAGCCTGATGCAGGGCTTGAACCCACGAACTGTGAGATCATGACCTGAGCCGAAGTTGGACACTCAACCGACTGAGCCACCCAGGCGCTTCTATTTATTCATGTTTTTAAAGGGAAGAAGAAGAATCTGAAGTTTTAGGGGGATAATCTCCTGATTATTTAATGCTGCCAACAAAATAAAAATTTAATCAAGCTTTTGTTTTAAATCCAGTAGAGTTAACATAAAATCAACTTTTTAATAAACACTTAAGTAGGTTAGATTCTACCGGGGGTGACCTGCTTATGACCTCTAATTTAAACTACTCAGGACAGATTATTGCTGTCTTAAATATTGGTACCCCCCCCCTTTTAAAAATTTTGATTTATTTTGTAAGCCCTGTTTCCCTCAGAGAGATTTCTAGTAATTTCTTACTTGGTCAAGTTGCCTTTACAACATCCCTGCTCTGTGCTCTCTCCTGACAGAGTGTCCCAAGGGTCCTGACATCCTGGTGGTCCTACTCTCAGTGATGGGGGCCATTTTGCTCATCGGCCTTGCTACTCTGCTCATCTGGAAGCTCCTCATCACCATCCATGACCGGAAGGAGTTTGCTAAATTTGAGGAAGAGCGAGCCAGAGCAAAATGGGACACAGTAAGAGCCGGGGCTGGGCATTTTCTTAAGTCATTGGTTTGAGAGCCTCAACTGGAAATAGTAGGTACTTAGGGGAGCCAGGTTCAGCCAGCACCATAATTTCCCAGTTAGTCTCTGTTGTGGAAATTGGGAGATGGTCCTGTTGTCTTTATTCCTGAAAACCACCTGAGTCTCTCCCTGCCACACAGTGACCATAGGTCCCATTGGTGAGAACTGACTGAGTACAGGTAGGGCCCAGCTCTGCTCTGGACACTGACATAATCAAAAGGAAACATATTCTCTAATTGAGGAAGACAGGACAAATGATGGGGGGGGGGCGTTATTATTGCCAGTTTGTAGATAAGAAAACTGAGCACAGAGGTTCAACGGCTTGCCCAATTGTGGGAGGGAATCAAGTTATGATAGAAATTACTCTTTGAGCCAGCCTCTTAAAACATATCCTCTCTGCAGTTTATTCTGATTGCATTCAATCAAGCATCTATTGAGAACTTTCTATATACTTAATTTTGCTCTGTTCTCCTTTGGCTCATCTTCCACATTCTGACTTTTTTTTCTGGACCTTCCAAAATGGCTGTTTGACTCCACGAATGTCTAGCGGGAGGCTGAAAGTTTGTTCTCATTTGATGGTCACCTCAGGCCTTGGTACTCAAGGGTCCCAAGAAACTTGAGATGTTTCTGTTCGTACAGTGTAGAAATCTGGAATCTCAGCGGCACATGAGAATGTGTTGTATTTCTTGAAATGGGACTCCTAAAGACGGCCAGATCTTATGGGATTTATCACTTTTTGTTAGAAAATAATTTGGGCAACCCAGTGAGGGTCTTATTTTTTCCTGCTAACATGACAGTGGGTAGCGCTTGGAAGGATGAGATGAGAACAAATTAAAATTATTTTGAGTGAAAGCTATCCTCTCTGTTTCAGCTACCACCTGCTACATTTCTCGTCTCTGCCCGCATCCCCGAGCATAGTCACAACAAAAGAAAAAAAAAAATTGGGGAAGGGCAAAAGAGAGCATTCAGGAGAGAAGCAGGAAATAGATACTGGCTACAAGTGGTACTGAGGTGTTTGGGGATCACCAAAAAGTAATGGGTTGAATTCAACCCCTTCGAAACAGCAGCACAATGGCATTCCACTTTCTCTCTCCTCTGATTTCCTACCCACTCCCATCTCAGGAGCGAATATGGGGTTACAATGAGCATTGAGCGATTCATGGATGGTGTAGCCCGGAGAAAGGTGTCTTGGGTAAACTCTTCAGGTGAAATGTAATCGTTGAGGGCAGGGAAGAATTGAGGAATTCACTGTAAGACACATTTCTGTTCTCTCCGCAGGCCAACAACCCACTGTATAAAGAGGCCACATCCACCTTCACCAACATCACCTACCGGGGCACTTAATGACAAGCAGTCATCCTCAGTTCACTGTCAGGCTGTCCCAGAATTATGGACACATCTGCTGTCATGTTTACAGGGAATGAAATCTGTGGGGCAGGATCGGGGGCTGGGAGTGGGGTGGGTTACAAGACTGTCAGTATGTGGAGGTGTGGGTTTCTGTGCGTGTGTACGCGTGAGTGTGCTGCATGTGGGGGAGTGTGTAATTTAAAACTTGAGGTGTGTCCAGACACGTGGAGCTCCTCAGCCTTTGTCCGCAGAATGCCTCCTTCAGGGATCCTTCCTGCTTAACCTTAGGGTGACCCATGTAGCTGAGCAGGTACTGTTCATTACCTCAGTGAGAAGCCAGCTTTCCTTTTCTGGCCATTTCTTCCGAAGAGAAGGGCAGGGCTGAGCCTCTCATTCCAGAGGAAGGGGCCTTGACTCTGCCTTGAGTTTACGGTTCTTGGGTCCGACGCTCAGCAGCTCTGATAGCAAATGCTGGGCTCTGCAGCCTTGTTGTGTCATCTGGACTTTGATCTCCTTTGCCTTCCCTCAGGCTGAAGGAGAAATCAGAAGCAAGCGGAGCCATCGGAGTTGCCTATGTCTTTCGCTATCCCCTCAATCCAGTATGGTTCTCTCACAAGGGGAGCCCTTGCCAGCAATTCTGTTGGGAGTGAGGATGGGAAGGCCACTCAGGGGTCATGCATGGCCTGGATGAATGTGCCAGAGTCCCCCAGTTCATAATCATCACCCTTCAGATTTGTCTCCTTGGCACCCCACACTAGAAGTTCGATTGGAGGACGCGTGTTACCCTTAGACCAGCATCACCTCTTTACCTTCTACGTCCACACTCTCACTGCTGTAGACATTTGCTACATACTGGGAATTTCTTTCATGACCGGACGCTTTTCCTCCCAGGGAGAGTGCTGTGATGAGAGCCAGAGACCTGGCCCCACCCTTCAGGCCCTCTGCCCCTTGTCCAAGGCACCCCCCCCGCCCCTACACCCAATCTGGTGCTTCTGTGTGCTACATCCATCCATGGGGCTGATTGCACTTATCTACCTCTTGGCTGTCTTGTGCAGGAATCATTCCCATGGGTCTCTGAGTCTGCTGGGCATATGTGCCACATTTAGAATGATGGGCCAGTTGGATCAGCGTGTGTGGCCTATTCTCCTATGGGCTGGACAACCTCATTCTAACTCAGTCTTTAATCTGAGAGGCCACAAGTGCAGTTTTATTTTATTTTTCTCATTGGGTCACCTGAAACCATGATGAGGCTTGCTTAATCTAAAGGAATACGTACAGAAACACATTTGCATTATATTTTGTAGTTTTATTTGAGGAGGAGGAGGAGCATATTAAAAAAAAAAAAACAACAACAACCCCACACAGACTTGGGATGGATACAGACCCTCCCACTTGGCATCATTCATAGGGAGTTGCTGCCCATTTGCTGGATCTGTAGGGGCTCTCTCATCCTGGGAGCCTGTGGGGATGGCCCCACGGGCATGCTGGGCCATTTCTGAGCAGAAGGGGTACAAGTGGTTCTTTTCTCCTAGCAGTTGCTTCCTTGGTGTTCACATTGGTCTAAACATTAACAACCACCCTCACCCCCCATTCATCAAGAAAAAGGAAAGAGCTATAGACAGTGGTCTGACGATCAGAAAATGTAAGCCCTGGCCACATTGTTGCAGCTGAGGAAGCTTTACCCTTAATTAAGGCAAGCCTCTCTTCCTTCCCTTCGGGGCTCCGTTTTCTAGTTTGAAAAATGATAGTTTGGACCAGCCAGTCTGGAAGGTGTCTTTCCATATCGATAATCTGAGATGCTGGGACTTACTGTGGCATCAGACATACAGTCAAGATTCCGTGAGATGTTGATACTACTTTTTTTGTTGTTAAGTTGGGAGATCTGAGAGACCGGCTTTTGCAAGAGCGGATGTCATTCCACATCACCTTTCTCAATGAAAAAGCCTCATTCTGGCCTCTCTTAGAGCCCCTTCTCCGATGTTTGTTAGCAGTCACATTTCCTATGTAGCACTCAAGCTCCACTTAGTTTATTATTCCTTAGCT
This sequence comes from Prionailurus bengalensis, assembly GCF_016509475.1. Taxonomy (NCBI): domain Eukaryota; kingdom Metazoa; phylum Chordata; class Mammalia; order Carnivora; family Felidae; genus Prionailurus; species Prionailurus bengalensis. The sequence goes on from NC_057347.1 coordinate 44,261,865, forward strand.
CACTTTGCACACGTTTGCATCCACATATAAGGGAGAGGAATCCATTAAGAAGTAGCTGAAATGTGTATTCTGTATTCGTGTGTTAACACTGAGAATAAGCCTTGGAATTAGGAGTAGGGCAAATGACTGAGCCTTGTCTCACCCATGGATTACTCTTTACTGAAAGGGATAGTAATACAGTAGAGGGGTAAATGGGGGAGGGGAGGGTCGATAATGAATCCAAGAAGTTTAGAACCTAACTATACCCTCTGGCTACTGAGACAAGAGTCCATTAAAGCAGTAGTTGGACCTTTTCTTTAGATAAGATGGTTTATATGAAGACACTATATCAAAGGAGGAAGAACATATATTTAAAGGATGAAAAAATCAGTAGGACTCTTCTCTGAGCTTCTGGAAGGAGACTCCTAGGCTTTAAAACGGCGCCGGGTGGTCCAGTTAGGTGTTTGACTTTGGCTGAGGTCATGAACTCGCATTTCGTGAGTTCCAGCCCCACATCAGTCTCTGTGCTGACAGCTCAGAGCCTGGAGCCTGCTTCGGATTCTGTGTCTCCCTCTCTCTCTGTTCGTCCTCTGTTCACGCTCTCTCAAAAATAAATGAAGATTAAAAAAAAAAAAAGACCAATACTCTTTGTATGCGGGGAGAACCTGTAGCTGTGTTTGCGAGACAGCAAATGGCAGTCAGTTTGGGCATCACGTAGGGTGAACATCTAAATAGTATTTTGGTATCAGCACAGCCCAAAGAAGTTATTTATTTGTGCTCAGCTCATCTGGAGAGAATTTATGTTCAGTCTCAGGGTGTGTGGATAGTAATGGGAAGCTTGGGATGCTCCTGACAAGTTGTCACATAACGAATCCCATCTTTCTCTCTCAGATATTCCTAGACCATCCATGATTTCAAGATCCTTCTCTTTGTTAGGTATTCCTGGTTGAAATGACTTAAGTGCCTTCCTGACTTCCTAACCACCCCCTCTGTTTGAATTGTGCAACAGTAAATTAAATGTGCTTTCCAAAAAGAATTGACCTAAGGCTGCCCAGTTCTTCCTGTGTTGTTATTTCTGTTTTCTTTGGGTGAAAAGAGTAAATGTCATCGCCTCAAAAATGATTATTTTAGAACAAGCCTGTTTCCAAATGTAACCAAATGATGACCACCACGGGGACTGAAGTTTACTCCAGAACCCAGAGCGTTTCTTTAGACTTTCATAATGTTTTCAGACTGAGTAGGTTATTGCTGTTCTAAGAGTTGGAGTTTTTTGTCTTTTAATTGGGGATTTTTTAGGAACTTCTGCAATCTCAATAGAACAGACTGTCAGTTTAGCCTAGGTGTTGTTTGCAGGAGGCATAAATCAGTACAATAAAGGCTTGATGGCAGATTATTGACAGGATCATTTAAATGCCCAGCTTTAGGGGGAAAAATGCCCAACTTCTATTTAAGGAATTGGGTCTCAAAATGTGGTTTGAGGACCAGCAGCCTCCATATCACCTGGGAAGTTGTTAGGAATAAAAATGCACAGGCCACGCCCCAGGGCTACTAACTCAGAAAATCTGAGATGGGGCCGGGCCCAGTGTTGTGTTTCAGCAAGCCCTCCCTGTGATTCTGCTGCTGAATCAAGTTTGAGAACCATTGACTTAAGAAGTCACTTACCTGTCCTTCTGGCTTACTAAATTTGCAATTTAGTCATCTCAGTTCCTAAAAGATTATGAATATAGCTTGGCGGGTATATTAAGAGAACCAAATATCTACCCACACAAAATGAAAATCCACTTTTGATCCATTTTCCAAATTAAGTGATCAGAGGCTTCTGGTTCCCTCACAGCCACAAATTCCCATGAAAAACTAAAAGAAGTACTAGATCAAAATCACAGGGAAAGAAACCCAACTAACAGGATACTTGGCAGGCACCTAAGAAAACCTTTTATTCACAGGAGATGGGATGAATATCGAAATTATTAGCATTATCACTTTATAGGGTAAGACTCTAGAATTTGCAACTTCACTTTCTGCTATTTAAAATGTATTGAGCATCGACAGTGTGGGGTTGAAGTACTTTATAGCACACTCATCATCTTTGCCTTTGGGTCTTACATTCCTTAAATAACGTGCATTTTAAAAAAAACATTACAGTGCATGACGTCGTAAAAGGATTATGTGAACACACACTGAGACCTTTTATGGTGAAATTTTGTAGGTACACTGTGTTTTATTTACTTCATGGTAACTGATGAATAAATATCTGGGTAAAATGGAGGACTTTATGTGAAAATGAAATGAAAAGCTATATATCAAATCATATTTGTAATCAATTTGTAACTCTTGGCCTGTATAGTCTGAACTCTATAGTAACAGCCATGTAATGACCACTGGGATCAATTACAAGCAAGTTGTCTTGGAATTACAGTGCATTCATTTTTCACACTGATGTAAGGAAACTAACATGCTGTGCAAGAAAACCATTTAATGCTTGTTGAAAAATAATTTCTATTTGGTTTTGTAACATATCTCTTGAAATATCTATTTCTGATATTTTGTAGTTTGACTAAAGCACACAGGCAGTTTTAAATGCTTGTGATTGGGGTTATCTATATTGTTAAATTTTAAGGGGTGCCTGGATGGCCCAGTCGGTTAAGTGTCCGACTCTTGGTTTTGGCTTAGGTCATGATCTCACGGTTTGTGAGTTTGAGCCCCACATTGGGCTCTGTGCTGATGGTGCAGAGCCTGCTTGGGATTCTCTCTCTCTTCCTCTCTCTCTGCCCCTCCCCCACTTGCTCTGTCTCTTTCACAAAAATAAACTTAAAACATTTTTTTAAAAATCCACTTAATGAGACTATCCAAGAATAGTTAGCATGTGAAAAGAAAATTATAGGTCAGTTAACATGATTGTGTTCCTTGCGATTGCTGCCATAGTGCTGTCTCTCTAAACTTTTGCACAGAGAAGACATTTTCCGTCAGCTGTGTATTTTCTGACAATACACGGGAGAATGCTCACAGAATAGAAGCATTTAGAAAGCAACATTTAGGAGATTTAACAGCCTTCAGGCAAAATCTCCACAGTAAATTGTTCTTTATCAGTGTCCCTGAAAACAGCTTTGTAAGAAAAAAAAAATTTCGCAATTCATTGTGGTTTTTTTTTTTTTTTATTAGTTGGGTTTTCCTGTGACTCATACAATTGGCATGATTTCTTTGGAGAGATCAGAGTGCTGGGTGTGTAAATATCATTCGGTGGCCAATGAAGAGATTAGTTAGGAAAAATGTTAATGGATCTATGCTCAACTTTGCTTCTCCTGACCCTTATAATCCCCCATTGTGCCAGAGGTTGCTAATTGTGCCCCCATATGTGTTTTCCTCTTCTCACATAAAGTCAGAACTCCTCATTTCCAGTTGGACACATGGCTGCCTGGAATAGATACTATGTCTCCAAGCTTCTCGTGCAGCTAGGCTGCCCTGTCCATCTTGTAGACAGATGTAAATGGAAGAGGTGCATACCACTTCCATCGTGAGCCACTTAAGAAGGGAGCATGCCTCTCCTCTCCCCTTCCTTCTTCAGGTAGGCCCACTGTAGAGATAATAGCTAGAACTTAAGCAGACCTCACGGATCAGGATGGGACCTGAGGGATTGTGGTAGTTATCTATTGCTGCATAATAAATTATCCCACGATTTAGCAGTTTAAAACCACAAACGCGATCTTGCAGTTTTTGTGGCATGTCAGATGGCTTCTCCCTAAGTGCAGAAGCCAAGAGAGAGCCAGGAGGAAGCTGCAATATCTCTTGTGACGTAGTTTGGTACGTGTCACATCAGCATTTCCACCATACTCTATTCGTTAAGTAGCCCGCTACAACTAGTCCATACTCAAGAAGCGTGGATCAGATGCCACTTTTTTTTTTAAAATTGTTTTAAATGTTTACGCTTTGAGAGAGAGAGAGACAGAGACAGAGTATGAGTGGGGAAGGGGCAGAAAGAGAGAGAGGGAGACACAGAATCTGAAGCAGGCTCCAGGCTCTGAGCTGTCAGCACAGAGCCCGATGCAGGGCTAGAACTCATGAACCTAGATGCCACTTCTTGAAGGTATGAGCGCTGTGGTAGATAAAATTGTTGCCCCTGCCCATCCCCCTCTCCCAAAGGCACCCATGTTCTAATCCCCAGAACCAGCGAATATGTTACCTGGCATGGAATAAAGAATTTTGCTGATGTAATTAAGGGCAGAAACAGGGAAATTTCATGGATTATGTGGATAGCCTTAACACAATCATAAGGGGGTCAGAGTGAGAATAGGAAATGTAATGATGGAAACAGGTCAGTGTGAGGTTGCCACGAGTCAAGGGATGCAGAAGCCTCTAGAAGCAGGAAAAGGTAAGGAATAGATTTTCGTTTAGAGCCTCCAGAAATGCAGCCTTTGTAAGGCCAATTTTGGACTTCTGACCTCCACAAATGTAATAAGTTGTTGTTGAAGTTTGTGGTAAGTTGTTATAGTAACAAGAAACTAATACACCAAAGAACTTGTGGACATAGTTCAAAACTGCTACAGTCCACCCTCTGGTCACTACTTATTCATAGTTCCCTCACTTGCAACAAGTGCTCCCCCTTCCCAAGGACCCCCCAAGGTCTTGTCTCATTATAGCATTCACTCAAAGTCCAGAGTCTTGTCCTCTAAATAGGTCCTGGGGCAGAGGAGTCTTCTTGGATATAGTTCCTTACATTTGGCCACTTGAGTATAGTGCCTCTTAATCTGAAGTCCTGTGAACTAAAGGAAAAAGCTATATGCTCTCTTCCTGCAACAACCAATTAAAATGGCAGGACAGATAGGGAGACATTCCAGTTTCAAGGGGCAGAAAACAGGTTTGCAGAAGCCCCCAGTCCATAGCAGTTCTGAAAGTCACTTGGTATAGGCTGGCAGTTCCATATGAAAGGCCTGGGAATAATTCTCCATGGATTTTCATTCTATCTTCTAGACTTTTGGTTTTACCCTTGAAGCCATCTTTATCCATTAAAGGTAGCATATATTTACATGGAAATAGTTTTCTCAGCCTGCTTCCTGCTTATAGAGCTTGAGGGTCCAAAGACCTCTTTCCTTTCACGCTCTGACTCCTTCAGCCCAAGCTGGCAGTGTTTCTGACAATTACAATACTCTTTAAAAAAAATTATGAATCTCCTGCAAATCTTGATTGGGTTTCAGTCCCATAAAATAAAAGTCCTACCCATAGATATCTTTGAGCTAAATCTTTTGCTACCTCGGGCTTCTGCAGAAGGACAAAAGCCTTAAGCTTCTTAGAAGCCATATTATTTGAATGAGAGGATCCAAGAAGCATAACCTTAAAATCTTTTGAGAGTCTTTTGCCTGTGATATCTCCCTTAAGCCACCACTGGAATAAATGCCAGTGGAGTTGTAAAATAGAAGACTGTGTCCTTGCAACTATGGTTAGCAATATTCACCCTTGGGTGACCATCTCTGAACCTCTCGAATGTGAGAAATAAAATTCTATCTTGCTTAGGCCACTGTTATTTAGGGATTTTCTGTTAGGTGAAAGAATCTAATCCTAACTACTATACTCTTGGTGCTATTTGGTGAGCGTCTCTGAAACTAATACGGTAACTAACTCATCAATAGACTCAGTACTAACAAACTACAAGTGCTCAAGATTGTGAAGCGTCCACAATCTGGTGATCAGACGGACTGAAACCATTATAATCCTTACACGTTAGAAGTTGATGCCTTATGAATAGATGGAAAATGGGCTCAGCTCATTAACAGAGGTGGACTGTAAACAGTGTGTGTGGGTAGGTGGGGAAGTAGGGAATGGAGGGTGGGGTGTTTACAAAAATAAAAGACATGGTCTCAGCACTCATTACTTACAGACTGTTGAGGGAGATAAAACACGTACATGTTAAAAGTACTAAAGAATGCCTACACAACAGGATTTGAAATATAAATGGGCACAAGTATCTCTGAAGTAATTAAATGTTTTAACATTTTTTGAGCACTGCATAAACATTTTTGAATTATCACAATTCTGAACGAATGAGAAAACTGAGGCTTAGAGAGCTTAGTTTGCCCCACTGCATACAGTAAATAATTAGGATAATTGACTCAGTAATTGAATTTGCATAGATCCAGCTCTAAAGTCCACGCTGCTCACCACAATGTTAACAACGGAGAGCTCAGGTTGGCTCAATCAAGGTGAATTTTACCTTTTTGGAAATTTACCTTTATACCTCAAATCATGAGCTTTAGGGGGAAAATATTTGCAAAACGCTCTCCGCTTGACAGAACATTTACGACTCTAGTGTAGCAAAAACCTTAAAAATGATTAATTTCACTGTCTTGGATTCGTACAACGTTTTAGCGACATATTTGGGGCAAGCCGTGAAAAGTCGCTTTGTGTCTTTTACCAGTAACATTTCATCTGCAGCATGCACACACACAAGACATTGATCTTCGAAGAAACACAAAGCATCTCTTCCCAAAGTAAGCGTTAGTCCTCTGAAGGGCAGCCTGGAACCGATTTCAGCAAAGTGTCGGGACAAAGAGCTCTGCGCTGTTTTCCGGTACAGAGCGGCAGAAACCAAGAAGGATGGAATGTTTTCGAAGGCAGGGCGGGAAGTCTTCAAAGGATGGATACAGGATAATCCTGAAAAGATGTCAGACTGGGGCGGGGCACTGCACCAGGGAACGAAGAGAGCTGCAGGAAGGGTAGGGAGTGCGGGAAGGACGGCGAAATCCAGGTGCCTGGAGGACAGCGCGCGGGGAGGAGCTCGCGTCTGGGCCGCCGACGGGGCCAGGTGAGGTCACAGGCTCTCTTGTGAGGTGGGGTGGAGCCGCGGGGCCGCAGCGCTGTCCAGTCGGCGCGGAGGCGGCGGCGAGCTCAGCCGCTCCCCGCTGCCCCGGAGCCCCTGCGCGGTGGCGGAGGCGGTGGCGGTGGCGGTGGCGGTGGCGGTGCCCTGGGTCCGGTACTCTTCCAGCGCTGGCCGCTCAGTGGGCGGAGCGTCGGCCTCGGTCAGGTGACCTGGGGGCGGGGCTTCGTCGCGTGGGAGCCCGGGAAGGCGGCGCAGCGAGCGCGCCGGGCCACGCGGGGGGGGGGGGGGGGGGGGGGGGGGGGGGGGGGGGGGGTGTGCTGAGCGGCCTGCAGCTAGGACCTTCGGATCCCGTGGGGCTGGGGCCTCGGCCCGTGAGGCGGGAGGAGGGGGACACCCTTGGGAGCCCGAGGGGGTTCACGGTGGGACCCCCCCCCCCCCCGGGGGACACAGGTGGAGAGGCAAGACTGCCGAGGAGCGTGCCACCCGATGCGAGGGACAAAGTAGAACAATTACGGAGATGGACGAAGGTTCCAGAAGGGGCAGCGATGTGACTGGGCGGGCCGGGCACTAAAGGGGCAGACGCGGCTGGATCCGATGGTGCCTCAGAAATGGTGGTGGTTCTAGAAGGGTGGAGGGCATGGTGGCTGGGAAGCTTCCTTGCCTCTTGAGCAAACCCTCAAACCTCTAGTAGAGCACTTGTTTTCATCTGGTGAGTAGTTTAACGGGTTCACAGGTCTACTCACTTTCTTCGCCAGAAGGCTAAACGAGCAGGGCCTGTTGGAATGTTCCACAGCACAGGTTCTTCCATGAAGTGGAAGTTCAGTCAGTATTGTTAAAGGCGGCAGTTGGGGGTGGTGCTGGTCGTGTGTGAACGTTAAGGGCAACAGGTGCAGTGAAGAGGTGTCTGCAGTTGCTGTTAATGGACGTTTGCGGTCATCGCTGCAAGGGAAGTGAGGGAGGAAGTGAGGGGGCGGCTTGGAAGGGAACCCAAATGGAAAGAGTAGAAAGTACTTTGCAGAAGGCTGTCGCCCTTGGGTGATGGGAGGGAAGCAGATGTGGAGGTGGTGGTAACTCAGCAAGTGAGAAAGTGCAGTTGTGAAAGCGCAATGCAAACATCAGCGCACTAAAAACAAAACAAAGTTAGATTCTCCATATTTCTGCCTAGCTGTGCCTCTGGGTTTACTAAGCAGCAGTGTAAATTTAGTGAAAGTATCCCTGGAGTTGGGAGTCAGGGACCTGAATTTTGCTACTATTTTGTGTACGTTGTGTGAGCAAATCACAATCTTTCTGTGTATCAGCTTCCTTATATATAATTAAGGTATTAGACCAGAAAGATTTCTTTTTTTTAAATGTTTGTTTATTTTTGAGAGAAGGAGAGTACAAGTGGGCAGGGCAGAGAGAGAGGAAGACACAGAATCTGCAGCAGCCCCCAGACTCTGAATTGTCAGCACAGAGCCCGATGTGGGGCTCGACCCCCCCCCCCCCCCCCAGTAAGATCATGAACTGAGCTGAAGTCAGAAGCTTAACCCACTGAACCACTCAGGCACCCCTGACCAGAAAGATTTCTGAAATCATCCTAGCTCTGTTGTGGATTCTATGATTTCATGTAACAATAAGCACTCCTCCCCAACTTCATTTACGGCTTTTAAAGTTTGTTTATTTAAATTTCAATATAGTTAACATAAAATGTTAGTTTTAGGTGTACAATATTCAGCAATTGTATACATTACTTAGTGCTCATCATGATAAGTGTACTCTTAACCCCTTCAGCTATTTGACCCATTCTCCACCCACCTCCCCTCTTGTAACCATTAGTTTATTTTCTATAGTTAAGAGTGTTTCTTGGTTTGTCCCTTTTTTTCCCTTTGTTTCTTAACATATGAGTGAAATCTTGTGGTATTTGTCTTTTCTGACACATTTCACTTAGCATTATACTGTCTAGCTCCATCCGTGCTGTTGCAAATGGCAAGATTATTCATTCTTTTTTATGGCTGAGTAATATTCCAGTGTGTGTGTGTGTGTGTGTGTGTGTGTGTGTGTATGTATGTATACCACCTCTTTATCCATCCATCTATCAATGGATAGATGGGCTGCTAACACTTGAGCTGCTTCCAAAATTTGGCTATTGTAGATAATGCTGCAGTAAACATAGGGGTGCGTATAGTTTTAAAAAAAATTTAATGTTTATTTTTGAGAGAGAGAGACTGAGCGCAAGCAGGGGAGGGGCAGAGGGAAAGGGAGACACAGAATTTGAAGCAGGCTCCAGGGTCTGAGCTGTCAGTACAGAGACCAATCAATGTGGAGCTTGAACCCACAAACCATGAGACCATGACCTGAGCCAAATTGGTTGCTTAGCTGACTGAGCCGCCCAGGTACCCCCATATATCTTTTTGAATTACTCTTTTTGTATTCTTTGGGTAAATATCCAATCGTCTGATACTGGATCATATAGTAATTCTATTTTTAACTTTTTAAGGAACCTCCATACTGTTTTCCATAGTGGCTGCACCAACTTGCATTCCCACCAACAGTGCACAAGGATTCCTTTTTCTCTATATCCTCACTAACATTTGTTTCTTGTGTTTTTTTTTTTTTTAACGTTTATTTATTTTTGGGACAGAAGGAGACAAAGCATGAACGGGGGAGGGGCAGAGGGGGGAGGGGCAGAGAGAGAGGGAGACACAGAATCGGAAACAGGCTCCAGGCTCTGAGCCATCAGCCCAGAGCCCGACGCGGGGCTCGAACTCACGGACCGCGAGATCGTGACCTGGCTGAAGTCGGACGCTTAACCGACTGCGCCACCCAGGCACCCCTGTTTCTTGTGTTTTTTGAATTTAACCATTCTGACAGGTGTGATGTGATATCTCATTGTGCTTTTGATCTGTATTTCCCTGATGATGAGTGATGTTGAGCATCTTTTCATGTGTCTGTTGGCCATCTGTATGTCTTCCTCCCCTCATTTTAATGTATGTATTAAATTATAAAATTTTGAAAATTCTATACTCTGCCAAGGAATGGAAAACCCTTTAATAATAATATGATAGCTTGATCTACATGGGGACTGAATCAGTCATGATACTTAAAAAAATACTTGTGATGTATCAGACGGTTTTGAATTTCCTTCTTTTTGGGAGTTTTTGAAGAATCAGATAGTGACCACCAAGATGTAAGGGAAAATGAGGAAAGACTGCGTATCTGGGAACGTGGTGGGCAGAACATAGGTATGGCTGCTGGTGGTGGTTTTCTCTGTCGCTCTCCTAGTACTACTGGGACTAGAGGGTGAGTAGATGACCCCTTCTTGATTCTCATAGGTGCTTCCAGACATTCCTTCGTTCCATTTTCAAAATGCTCAGTTTTGCATCTCGCATTATCAGATTATACCACCCACTACCACTCCTTGTTGCTTTAGTTAAATTTCAGCTCCTGGCTTTCTGCTGCTCTAACTGTACTCCTGCCATGATTCTTGTGACTTTAGCATTCATGCAGATGATCCTTCCAGTACTCTGATCTCTCAGTTCCTGTCTTCCTACGATTATTTAACCTTTCCTCAGTCACTTGTCCCTTTTTCGTATTCTCAGTATGAAAAATTAATTCTCAATTTATTAATTATTGCTAATTTCTTACTGTGCCTTATTTGGAAATTAAACTTTATCGTAGGTATTTGTGTTTAGGTAAAAACAATATATACTGGGTTTGGTACTCTGTAGTTTGAGGCTTCCATTGGGCGTCTGTGAACAGGTCTCCATGCATAAGGTGGGGGAATACTGTGTGTGCCATTCTCCAACCATCACATTCCTGTCTTTCAGGCTCACTCTGACTCTAATAGTCCTTGGACCCCAGCAGGATCTTCAGTCTACCTTTTTTTTTTTTTTTTTTTTTTTTTTAGATGTCACTCACCGTCTCTCATACTTATTTCCCACGCACCTACTCCGTTTGTTACATGGTCAATAATTAAAACCATTCCCTTTCATTCCCCCCCCCCCCCCCCAGTTTCCTTATCACATTTTCAGTTCATTTTACTTTCTTGGCTAAGTCATAATCTTAGATTAAATCTAGATCTCTGCATTGAACACAGCTAGAGAAAAAAACCACAACCATGCTTCCTGGTTTCACTTTAAATTCACTGTCCTTTCCTCAAGGGACCCTTGAGGCTGCCCAGCAACTTTATCAGGTACCCCTGGGCTATTAATTCTTCCATTCTCCTAGATGACTGTTATATAACAATACCTCTATCCTCAAACCTCTAGCATCTTCTCTCACATCTTTGTTCTCAGTTGATTATGCTGCTTCCTGTTTCACTAAGAAAACTAAAGCAATCGAGAGCAGCTGGCTGGCTCAGTCAGTAAAGCATATGAGTCTTGATCTCAGGGTTGTGGTTTCAAGCCCCACATTGGGTGTGGAGCCTACTTAAAAGCATATATATATATATGAAATAATAAACGCTTATCTATATATCAAGTAATAAAAGAGAACTCAGCAATCAGATGATTTCCATCTTAAAAGTTTATATATATAGGGGCGCCTGGGTGGCGCAGTCGGTTAAGCGTCCGACTTCAGCCAGGTCACGATCTCGCGGTCCGTGAGTTCGAGCCCCGCGTCGGGCTCTGGGCTGATGGCTCAGAGCCTGGAGCCTGTTTCCGATTCTGTGTCTCCCTCTCTCTCTGCCCCTCCCCCGTTCCTGCTCTGTCTCTCTCTGTCCCAAAAATAAATAAACGTTGAAAAAAAAATTAAAAAAAAAGTTTATATATATAATATAGATATTAAATAATAAAAGAAAACTCACAGCCATCAGATGATTTTCACAAGCCTCTACAACCACATCTACTTACTTGGTCTTCATGTAATTAAGCCCAATTACTCTGTCATGTCTCCTATTATTATAAGTATATTCTCAGCTAAGGACAGACCCTGCCCTTGTGCCCTAAATCTCATTTCCTTTATCCTACTTGAGAATATTGTTTCAGTAATTCTCCCCTCCAGTGTGATCATTTTTTGCTTCTCTACTAGATTATTCTTATCAGCGTATGAACATGCCTTTATTTTCCCCCATCTTCAACCCTTGTAACCCCTTTGCCCCTCAGCTACTACCTCATTTCTTTTCCCCTTTAAAGCATACTCTTTGAAAGAGTCCTCTCTTCTGTTTGTCTCTGTTTTCTCTCCTCTGTTCTCTCTTGAACTCACTCCAAGGACATTATTTCCTTACCATACTACCCAAATGGCTCCTCTTAGGGTCGTTGGTGTCCTCCATGTTGAAAAACCTAATCAGCCATTCAGTACTCCTCTCACTTCACCTGTTGGCAGCATTTGTCACAGCTGATTACTCATTCTTCTTTTTTTTGAAATTTATTTTGAGAGACAGAGAGAGCGAGCAGGGTAGGGGCAGAGAGAGAGAGAGGGAAAGAGAGAATCCCAAGCAGGCTCTGCACTGTCAGTGCAGAGCCTGATGAGGGGCTGGACCTCATGAACCTTGGGATCATAACCTGAGCTGAAATCAAGAGTCAGACCCTTAACCAACTGAGCCACCCAGGCAATTACTCATTCTTCTTTTGGAGTACTTTTTTCCACTTGGCTTTTAGGAATCTAGCCCCACCTGGTTATCCTCTTTGTGACGACTAGAGTGATCCTTTCAGAAAGGACTTTACATCATGTCATCTCCCTTCTCAAAACGGTCTCACGGCTTCCCATCTCAGAGCACAAGCCAAAGTTTTTACAATGATTTAAGGGCCCTCTATTTTCTGCCCCCCTTCCTTGACCCCTCTGGTCGCCACTTCTTTCACTTTGCTTTTTCTGCTTCAGCTTTATGGGCTTTCCCACTGTTCCTTGAACAATGAAGCTCCTTCTTACTTCTGAGCCTAGGTACTTGGCTTTTCTCTGGCTGAAATGCTGTCCCCTAAGATATTCATTGGCTTCCTACTTTCATGCCTTCAGATCTGTATGCACAAGTCTCCCTCTAAGTAAGGTCTTTCTTGGCTACCCTATCTGTTCCCTGCTTCTCTTCCCTAACACCGTACTTCACTTTTTCCCCCTACTTTACATTTTTTTTCCCCTTTAGTACTTATCACAGATAACATACTACATATTTTACTTATTTATCTATTTTATTGTCTCTCCTTGACTAGGATGTAAGCTCCATGAGGAGCCGGATAAATAAACAGGATTTATTTTTTCCTGCTTTTTCACTGCTGTATCCCTGTTGTCTCTGTTTTCAGCCTGGAGGAGAGCTTAGTACATAGTAAGCATGCAGTATATATGTGTTGAATTCATGGATGGAGAGACAAACGGATAGATTGGACAAGAGAAATACAAGTTCATTTCTCTTGGTTTGTCCTTGCAAGTTCATATATGTATCATAGGATTGAAAGACTCGAGACATCTTTTGTCAGATTTATGGGGAAGGGACTTCCTGTACTATTTTTTCCTCTTAGCTTGGAGAGGGTTATGTAGTATTTGATTCATCCAGCAGATTAAAACCAGTCAACTTTTTGATAGGTCAAAAAATTATGAAACAATTCCTCCTTTCATGGTTTATTTAAATAAAGCTTACAGTGCTTAATTAGGTACTTTGATAACTTAAGAAGCTGTTGGTGAGTAATCTCCATAAGGAAGACATGCCTTCTCTCCTTTCCTTTCCTTTCCTTTCCTTTCCTTTCCTTTCCTTTCCTTTCCTTCTTCCCTTCTCCCTCTCTTCCCCCTCCTTTCTTTCTTTCCTTCCTTTGTTTTATACATATAGCATTGTGCTTGTTATTGTCAGGAATAATTCAAAGAATGATAAGATACCAATCCATTTCTTTCAGTCCATCCATGAAATATAAGTTATAGTTGATATAGGAGATGTATATGTGGCACATAAAAATACAAGGCAAATGATTAATGCCAGTTGAATAGTGAAGATAGTAACAATGGTGGAGACCATACTATACCAAATAGTTGCTAAGTAAAGATTGAGCTCATTAGAGAAGACCTCGAAGAGGTAACATCGAGTGGGTTGCTGGGGAAATCTGCATAGCCACCTAATGTCTTCTGAGATGGCTATTTGTCACATGGTTTCATTGGATTTTTAACATGGTTTGAATTCCAGGAATGTTGGACATACCACATTCAGCAGTAATTAGTATAACATTTCAGAAGTAAGTGATTTTAAAGTACTATCTCTGTTAAGAATATTAATACTTGCAGTTAAACTTCATGGTATGAAAATGACCCTGATAATTGTAACAATGTAGTATAACTAGCAATGTAATAAATAGCACATCCACTGTAACTCAGATATAAGTAAAAAAAGCCTGTGAAAATGCGAGGAATTTTGAAAATTGGTTGGTATGTGATGTGGAAGTCTTTGATTTAAAACAGGCTGAGGCATCTTTTGTTTACAATAGTATTTTTTTGAGAGGTGATGTTATAGGGTGCTGAAGACCACGGCTCTTGAGTTAGGCTGTCTGACTTCAATATCTGACTCTGCTATTTGTTGGCGGTTTCATCTTGGACAACTTGATCTGAGTCTTTATTTTCCTCATCTGTAAAATAAAGATAATGATAATTCCTTAAAAAATATCTGTAAGTAATAAATGAAATAATTTATGTTAAAGTGTTCATCATAATGTCTAGTATATAGTAAGCATTTAATAACATTGGGAATTGCTATGTTAGTAGTTCTGTTTCTCTGGGTTTATTTGAATAAATAAATATAACTGGATTTCTCTGCCTTTTATGTCATTTGTTTTGGATTTCTCTACTTATACCACAAAAGGTAAAATTAAGGGACGGTGTGATCTCCTGTGAATTACAATCTACTAACTGCTTTTTCTAGTTTTTGTACACATACATGGCTTGGGGAATATCTATTTGGTATTATACTGTGTTACATTACAGGGATAACCAGGTAGGTAAATGTAATTAAGTCTCTTAAGCAGGCATATGATTTTTTTCTTATCTTTTTTTTTTTTTTTTTTGGCAGGAAATCCTTTTGTGCTCATTCATACTTGTTCATCAAGACCTTTGAGTCCTCAAGGGCCGAATTTACCTCTAAACTGAAAAATGGAAAGTAAAGTACCTTTATTCTGCCAGGTATTTTTTTCAAAAATAGTTTCTAAAGGCTGCTGCTGCTGCTGCTTCTTCTTCTTCTTTAAAAATAGTTTACATTAAAAAATTAGTTTATATTTATCTCACACCCATAATCAGTGAGCAGATTCATAGAGCAATATAACTATAGGATCTTTTAATAACTAAGGTGAGTTTTGAGTTCTTTTAGTGGGCATATAATGAACTTTCATCCCAGCAATATCAAGAGGTATGTTGAGAGTATTTTGCGGGGTAGGGGACTGGGATAATTTTTTAGGAGAATAAAGGATTTAAACCTACATAAACGGTTGTAGGTAACATAATTAATGATGTGGGAGTCTAACCAGAAGGTAATCTAAAAGATACCAAGTGTCTCTAGCCTTCTTCCCTGTGATTCAGGGGATGTTCTTATCCATTGGCCAGTATTGTGTCAAACAAAAAACAAACCCGGACTTAGTAAGGAGAGACTATATTCGAAAGGATTATTCCAAGGGAGGAAAGGGACTATTTATTGAAATAGGAGAGAGAAGGCTGTGACCATAAGATCTTCAAGGAGCTCAAGGGCTAGGCAAAAATGGCTTTTCTTTCATGGAGAGGAGTCAACAAGGCTAGGAACTGGATTTGGAGAAGTGGGATGAAAGAGTGGCATGATGAGATAAACAGATCAGAGAATATTGTAGGGGCCTGGAGGAAGGAGGAAAGCTTAATCACAGTTTGGCTAATAATCCTTTTGTTCTAATTAATCAGTGGGGTTAAAACAGTTTAGCTAATCATTTCGTAGAGCAAAGAAAAGGAATTTTGAAGGTATTTGGCCTCGTCACAGGTAAACAAGGGGGGCATCTGTGAGTTTTATCTAAAGCTTATGGGGGGGAAGGGTGATTCCTTGCAGCAGGCCATTTTCCAGAACACAAAACGGTAAAGGGATTCCTTTAATCTTCACTGTTTTCCAGGAGCACAAGGCTCAGGAAGAATTCAACATTGTCAACTGAGAGTCTTAACCTTTTAAATTTATGCTTTCAATGGATCCGGTGCTACCATATGACATGTACCTATACTGTAATCCGAAAGAAATTTAAAAAAAAAATTTTTTAACGTTTATTTATTATTTTGAGAGAGAGCACATGTGCTCTAGAGAGAACATGAGTGGGAGAGGGGCAGAGAGAAGTAGAGAGAGGATCCCAAGCAGGCTCTGTGCTGTCAGCAGACAGTGTGGTGTGAGGCTGGATCTCACAAACTGTGAGATCATGACCTGAGCTGAAATCAAAAGTTAGGGGCACCTGGGCAGCTCAGTTGGTTAAGCATTCGTCTTTGGTTCAGATCATGATCTCATGGTTCTTGCGTTCAAGCCCCACGATGGGCTATGTGCTGACAGCTCAGAGCCTGGAGCCTGCTTTGGATTCTGTGTCTTCCTCTCTCTCTGCCTCTCTCCCACTCATCTGTGTCTCTTTTTCTCTCAAAAATAAATAAACATTAAACAAATTAAAAACAAAAGTCAGATGTTTAACCAACTGAGCCACTCAGGCGCCCCCCCACCCCCACAAAAAAAAAAAAAACAATTTCAAAGCTTCTTGCTAAGTACCAAGATGTGTGATATGTCTACTAACCTGTTCCACTTTTTTATACCTAATACTTAGTTGATTATATCCTCATGAGCTGATTTGGAAGAGCTGTTTCTTAAAAGTTAAAATAATTAACAGTATTAATATATCATACCAGTTTGTCTTCCTTAGGCTGTGTAGTTTATACTTCACAGACGGTCCACCTTTAACCACAGAATTTCAGAGATTATTTTCTTCCTTTTCTGTATCATCAAAGTTTCTGTTCACTATTTGACTGCTTCTGTTCATCTGGTCTTTGATAACAGGTTTTTGTGCCTCTCTGTCTTTTTAGATCTTCCTCCTTTTATTTTCCTGGTTTCTGTTTTGAGTCATTTTTCTCAACATCTCTAGGAAACTTTTCATCATTCCTAATAAATATTAGGACAGCAAATCAGATTGCCTTTTTGAAGCAGGTTGTTAAAGGTGTGCCTCTGTTGTAAGATGAATGTATGCAGACCCTAGAAGTCATTGAAATAGTTCCCTTAATTTACATTTTGTGTAGAAATAGAGATTCTCTAAACCCCCTTAGTGATCTGCTTTATACATTGCCTTTGTAATTTGTTCAGGGGTTAAAAACTAATGTACCTTTGATCAGCTAGATGCAGTCCAGTTGTTTTAAGCAAGCAGCCATTTTTTTTTTTTAAGTTTATTTATTTTTGAGAGAGAGAGAGAGAAAGTGAGGATGAACAGTGGAGGGGCAGAGAGAGAGAAAGAGAGAGAGAATCCCAAGCAGGCTCTGCACTGTCAGCAAGGAGCCCGATGCAGGGCTCGAATTCGTGAACTGTGAGATCATGTCCTAAGCTGAAACCAAGAGCTGGATGCTTAACCCACTGAGCTACCCAGATGACCTGCAAACAGCCGCATTTCAAAAGAGTATATTTCTCACTTCGTTCCTCTTTTTCTAAACATGTTCATTGCTCCTAGGCTCTAGTTCCTTTTTGGGAGGGGGAGGTGTCTGTTTAGAAGCAATATAGCTGCTTTATTTTTTTTCTCGATAGACTTTTATTTTTTAGAGCAGTTTTAGATTCACAGCAAAGTTGAGTGGGGAGTTCCCATATACTCCCTGCCTCTATACATGTGCAGCCTCCTCCACTATCAACATCCTACACCACCGTGGTACATTTGTTACAATCAATAAACCTACACGGACATATCTTTATCACCCAAAGTCCATACTTTACATTGGGGTTGATTCAGTATTTTGCATTCTGTGAGTTTGGACAAATGTATAGTGACATGTAGCCATTATTATAGTGTATAGAATAGTTTCACTGCCCTACATATCTTCTGTGCTCTGCTTATTCGTTTTCCCCCTCCTCCACAGACTACCGCTGGTCTCTGTAGTCTTCATAGTTTAACCTATTCAGAATGTCGTATAGTTGGAATCATATAGTATGTAGCCTTTGCAGATCGGCTTATTTTACTTAGCGATACGTATTTAAGTTTCCTCCGTGTCTTTTCATGGCTTGATAGTTCCTTTCTTTTTAGTGCCAGATAGTATTCCATTTTCTAGATGTACCACAGTTCCTGTACTGAATCTACTGCCATTCATCTGCTGAAGGGCACTGTTTTTTTCCCCAAGTTTTGGCAATTCTGAATAAAGCTGTTTTAAGCATCTGTGTGCAGGTTTTTGTGTGGATATATGGTTTCAACTCTTTTGGTAAATACCAATAGGGTGGAATTGCTGCCAAATACGGTATAAGTATGTTTAATACTGTCTTTCAAAGTGGTTGTACCATTTTGCATTCCCACCAGCAATGAATAAGAGTTCCTCTTGCTCCACATCCTTGCCAGCATTTGGTTTTGTCAGTATTTTGGATTTGGCCATTTTAACAGATGTGTAGTGGTATCTTGATGTTTTAATTTGCACTTTCCTATTGACATGATGTTAGCAAATGATCTTTTCCTTTGCTTGTTTGCCGTCTGCACGTCTTCTTTGGTAAGATGTCTGTTAAGATCTTTTGCCCACTTTTAAGTTGGGTTGTGCTTTTTCTTATTGTTAAGTGTTCTTTGTATATATTTTTGAATATACAGAATAACAGTACTTTGAGTACAGCCCATTATCAGATATGTCTTTTGTAAGTATTTACTCTCAGTCTGTGGCTTGTCTTCTCATTCTCTTGATAGTGGATGTAGAGAAGAGTTTTTATTTCTTTTTAATTATTTTTTTAAATTTTAGTTTATATATTTTTAATTTGCATCCAAGTTAGTTAGCATATAGTGCAATAGTGATTTCAGGAGGAGATTCCTTAATGCCCCTTACCCATTGAGCCCATCTCCCCTCCCACAACCCCTCCAGTAGCCCTTTATTTGTTCTCCATATTTAAGAGTCTCTTATGTTTCGTCCCCCTCCCTGTTTTTATATTATTTTCACCTCCCTTCCCTTATGTTCATGGAGAAGAGTTTTTAATTTAATGAAGTAAGTTTAAAGATGCCTTAAGAACTAGCTTCCCCAACTGTTAGGTATGTTCACGAATGCTGGGCATTTTATAGCTGCATAATGCACTAAGGATAGTTGGTGACATTTAGAACATGTACCTAATCTGAATGAATGCACTGATAATTAAATCCTTTTCAACAAAATTCTGTCTGGTAGCATCACTTTAGAGAAAATATTTATCTACGATGAATTATTTGACCTGGAAGGTCATACTGGACTTACTTGTGCAAAGAGAACACGGTTGACTGTGGCTCTTGGTTACTCCCCAGGCAGAAGAAAATAGCGATTTATCAGATGAAGGCTGTAATTCTCTTGCAACCAACTTGCCATCGAGACATATTGACAACAAGAAAGACATCAAGTTTTCTCAAATGACACAGAAGACAATTTCACATGAAATTAGGGGTTTGAGGCTAGAGCACAAAAAAAGGTAAGTTAAACTCTGAACTCACTTAATTGAATTATACTGCTGCAAGCTTGAGAGAACCAAAAATGTAGCTCCTATGTTCTCATAAGGTGCTAAATGTGGAGGATCTTGCATATTTGTGGCCTTTCTTTTGGTATAGTTTTAACTCCTAGGTAGCCGTTCTTTTCATTTTTTTCCTCATTTCTCTCACAGCTATGTGGAAGCCTCTAAGCCACCATGGGCTTCTAGTTATAGCAGAGCAATTATCCATATGCCTGCAAGTTTGTCTTTTTTGACAAAATAATGTGTTTAAGTCTACAATGTGAAGATTTGATATATGTTTACATTGTGAAATGATTACCACCTTTTACTCATTTCACATATTTACCTTATTTACTTACTATGTTGGTGAGAACACTTAGGTTCTACTCTCTTAGCAAATTTCCATTGGGCAATATAGTGTCATCAACTATAGCCATAATGTTATGCATTAGGCCCACAGACCTTATTTATCTTTTAACTGAAAGTTTCTACCCTTTACCAGCCTCTCCCTTTTCTTATTTCCCCCACCTCCATCCCCGGAAACCACCCTTCTACTCTCTGTTTCTATGAATTTGGCTTTTTTAGAGTCCACATATATATAAGAGCATCCAGTATTTGCCTTTCTATGTCTGACCGATTTTACTTCACATGATGCCCTCAAGGTCCATCCATGTTGCATGGCTGGGTAGTATTCCTGTGTGTGTGTGTGTGTGTGTGTGTGTGTGTGTGTGTGTGTGTTTGTGTGTGTGTGTGATGACACATCTTTAGCCATTTATCTGTTGATTGACATTTATATTGTTTCCATACCTTGGCTGTTGTGAATAATGCTGTGATGAATCTAGGAGTGCAGATATCTCTTTGAGAGTGTTTTCATTGCCTTCAGATATATAGCCAGAAATGGAATTGCAGGATCATATTGTAGTTATATTTTTAATTTTTTGAGGAAACTCCACATTGTTTTCCATAGCAGCTGCACCAATTTACATGCCCACCAGCAGTGCACAAGTGTTTCCTTTCCTCCACATTCTTGCCAATACTTGTTTCTTGTCTCCTTGAAAACAGCTATTCTAACAGGTGTGAGATGATACGTCATTATGGTTTTGATTTGCATTTCCCTGATGATGAGCGATTGTGAGCCATTTCATGTACCTGTCGGCCATTTGTATGTCTTTTTTTGGAGAAATGTCTATTCAAGTCCTTTTAAAATTGGATTATTTATGTTATTGAGTTGTATGAATTCCTTGTATATTTGAATATTAACTCATCAGATATATGGTTTGCAAATATTTTCTCCCATTCTATAGATTCCCTTTTCATTTTGCTGATGGTTTCCTTTGCTGTCCAGAAACTTTTTAGTTTGATGTAGTCCCGGTTATTAATTTTGCTTTTGTTGCCTTTGCTTTTTGTGTCAAATCCAAAACATTATTGTCCAACGTTGAAGAGCTTACTATGTTCTACAAGTGTTACTATTTCCTTTTCAAAATTGCTTTAGCTCTTTGAGGTCTCTTGTGATTCTATACAAATTTTAGGATTATTTATTCTACTTCTGTGCAAAAAATGCCAGTGGAATTTGGACAGGAATTGCATTTAATATATAAATCACTTTGGGTAGTATAAGACATTTTAAAAATATTAATTCTTCCAGTCCACAAACACAAAACATCCTGCCATTTATTTGTGTCTTCTTCAGTGTTTTTCATTAATGTTTTATGGTTTTCGGTGTACTCATCTTTCACCTCCTTGGTTAAATCTGTTTCTCAGGGGCGCCTGGGTGGCGCAGTCGGTTAAGCGTCCGACTTCAGCCAGGTCACGATCTCGCGGCCCGTGAGTTCGAGCCCCGCGTCGGGCTCTGGGCTGATGGCTCAGAGCCTGGAGCCTGTTTCCGATTCTGTGTCTCCCTCTCTCTCTGCCCCTCCCCCGTTCATGCTCTGTCTCTCTCTGTCCCAAAAATAAATAAATGTTGAAAAAAAATTAAAAAAAAATAAATCTGTTTCTCAGTATTTTGTTTTTTGATGCTATTGTAAATGGGATTGTTTTCTTAATTTATCTTTCTGATAGTTTCTTGTTAGTGTATAGAAATACAACTGATTTTTGTCTATTGATTTTGTAATCTGTTTGACTTGGGTACAGATCAGAGGTTCCCATGACCCCTACTCAGGTTTAATTAATTGCTAGAGCATCTCACAGAACTCAGGGAAACATTTATGTTCAGCAGTTTATTAAAGGACATGACTGAGTATACAGAAGAATAGTCACATGAAGATATTCATTGGGTGAGGTTTGGGAGGGTCCCAACCACAGGAGCTTCTGTCCCCATGGGGTTGGGGTGTGTCACCCTCCTAGTCTGTGGATGTGTTCACCAACCTAGAAGTTCTCCAGAGAGGGGAAGGGGACTGGAAATGGAATTAATAATTGATCCTACCTACATGAATAAGCCTCCATAAAAATCTCAATAGTATAGGCCTGTTCAGAGATCTTCCAGGTTGGTAAACACATCCACATACCAGGAGGCTGATGTCCTCCCAAATCCTTGGGGACAGAAGCTCCTGTGCTAAGATCCTGCCAGACATTGCCCTATGTATCCCTTCATCTGGCTATTCACCTGTATCTTTTATCATATTTAAAAAAATAAACTGGTAAACATATGTAACTATTTTTCTAAGTTCTGTGAGCTCTTCTAGCAAATTAATCAAATCCAAGGAGGGTCTTTTGGGAGCCTCTCATTTATAGGTGATGAGTCCAAAGCACAGGTCACAATCTGGAGTTGTGATTGGCACAAGTGGGGTGGGAGCAGCCTTGTGGGACAGATCCCTTAACCTGTGGCATCTGACAGTATATCCAAGTAGATAGTGTTAGAATTGAGGTAAATTGTAGGACCCAGTTGGTGCCACACCCAGTTGGTGTGGCAGAGAATTGCTTGGTGGTGGGGAAGAATACCTCACACATCTGGTGTCAGAAGTGTTGTGAGTGTGGTAGTCGTGGAGGAGTAAAGGAGAAACACAGAAGAAGAATGGGTTTTTCCCTATCACATTTGGGGTATCACATGTGGGGTATCACATTTACTGTTTTGCCTATTTGAACCATCCTTGAATTCCAGAAATAAATCCCACTAGATCATGGTCTATGATCCTCTTAATGTACAATTGAAATATTAGTATATTGTACTAATACTGTACAATATTAGTATTGTATTGTACTAATTAGTATTAATATTGTATTGTACTAATATTGTACTAATATAATGTACTATTGAATTATTGTGTTGAGAATTTTTGCATCTATGTTTATTAGGGATATTGGACGGCAGATTTCTTGTAGTGTCCTTGTCTGGTTTTGTTACCTGTAATGTTGGCCTCATAAAACAAGTTTGGAAGTGTTCCCTCCTCTTCAGTTTTTGGGAAGAGTTTGAGAAGGATTGGTGTTAATTCTTAAATGTTTAGTAGAAATCACCAGTGAAGCCATCTTGGACTTTGTTGGGAGGTCTTTGATTACTGATTCAATCTCCTTACTAATAATTGGTCTGTTCACATTTTCTATGTCTTCGTGATTCAGTCTTGTATGTTTCTAGAAATTTGTAAATTTCTTTTAGGTTATCTAATTTGTTGGCATATAATTGTTCATAGTAATTTCTTATGAGCTTTAGTATTTCTGTTATCAGTTGAATGTCTCCTCTTTATTTCTGATTTTGAGACTTTTCTTTTTTTCTTAGTCTAGTAAGATTTGTCAGTTTTGATTATTTTTTCAAAAGACAAACTCTTAGCTTCTTTTATCTTTTCTATTGTCTTTTTAGTCTATATTTCTGAGCTTTGTTATTTCCTTCCTTCTATTAACTTTGGGCTTAGTTCCTTTTTTCCTTCCAGTTCCTTGAGGTATAAAATTAAGTTGTTTATTCGAGATCTTTCTTTTTTCTTTTTTTTAAGTTTTATTTATTTATTTATTTATTTATTTATTTATTTTTTTTTTTTAAATTTTTCAACGTTTTTATTTATTTTTGGGACAGAGAGAGGCAGAGCATGAACGGGTGAGGGGCAGAGAGAGAGGGAGACACAGAATCGGAAACAGGCTCCAGGCTCTGAGCCATCAGCCCAGAGCCCGACGTGGGGCTCGAACTCACGGGCCGCGAGATCGTGACCTGGCTGAAGTCGGATGCTTAACCGACTGCGCCACCCAGGCGCCCCTAAGTTTTATTTTTTAATGTTTATTCATTTTTGAGACACAGAGACAGAGTGTGAGTGGGGGAGGGGCAGAGAGAGAGGGAGACACAGAATCCAAAGCAGGCTCCAGGCTCTGTGCTATCAGCTGTCATGTGAGATCATGACCTGAGCCGATCGGACTCTCAACCAACTGAGCCACCCAGGTGCCCCTCTTTCTTCTTTATGTAGGTGTTTATCTCTATAAACATTTTTCTTAGAACAGCTTTTGCTGCATCCAGTCAGTTTTGGTATATTGTGTTTTCATTTACTTTGTCTCCAGGTATTTTTTATTTCCCTTTTGATTTTCTCTTTGACCAATTGGTTGTTCAGGAACATATTGTTTAATTGCTACATATGTGATTTTTTTCAGGTTTTTTTCTTGTAATTGATTTCTTGTTTTATACCTTTGTGGTCACAGAAGATGTTTGATATGATTTCAGTCTTCTTAAGATTTTAACGACGTGTTTTGTGGCCTAACAAATTATCTATCCTGGAGAATGTTGCATGTGTGCTTGAGAGAATGTATATGCTGCTGCTGTTGGATAGAATGCTCTCTATATGTCTGTTAGGTCCATTTGGTTTCCAGTATAGTTGAAGTTCAATGTTCTCCTTCATTTTTCTCTAGTTAGTCTATCTACTGTTGAAAGTGGGGTATTTAAGTGTCCCTTACTATTGCTGCATTGCTGTCTATTTCTCCCGTCAGATCTGTTAGTATTTGTTTTATATGTTTAGATGCTGTAATATTGGATACATAAACACTGCAGTTGCTATATCCTCTTGATTAATTCACCCCTTTATCATTATGTAATGATTCTTGTTTGTCTCTTGTTATAATTTTTGGCTTAAAAACATACATTGAGGGGCACATGAGTGGCTCAGTCGGTTGAGCGTCCGACTACAGCTCAGGTCATGATCTCACAGCTTGTGGGTTTGAGCCCCGCATCAGGCTTTGTACTGACAGCTCAGAGCCTGGAGTCTGCTTCGGATTCTGTGTCTCCCTGTCTCTCTGCCCTTAACCCACTTGCATTCTGTCTCTGTCTCTCTCAAAAATAAATAAACATTAAAAAAAAAAAAACATACATTGATGGGAGCACCTGGGTGGCTCAGTCAGTTAAGCGTCCAACTTCAGCTCAGTTCATGCTCTCATGGTTCGTGAATTGGAGCTCCACATGGGGTTCTGTGCTGACAGCTCAGATTCAGATTCTGTGTCTCCCTCTCTCTCTCTGCCCCTCCCTCAATCATGCTCTCTCTCTCTCTCAAAATTAAACATTAAAAAAAAAAACACGTATTGAGGGGTGCCTGGGTGGCTCAGTTGGTTAACTGACTGACATTCGCTGAGGCTGTGATCCCATGGTTCATGGGTTTGAGCCCTGTGTTGCTCTTTGTGCTGACAGCTCAGAGCCTGGAGCCTGCTTTGGATTCAGTGTCTCCCTCTGTCTCTGCCCCTCCCCCGCTCACTCTCTGTCTGTCTCTCTCTCTCTCTCTCTCTCTCTCAAAAATAAACAAACATTAAAAAAACAAAAAACAAAAAATATTTATTGAAATTTATTTTGTCTAATATGAATATAGCTAGATTTGCCCTCTTTTGGTTTCCATTTTCATGGAATATCTTTTTCCATCCCTTGACTTTCA
This sequence comes from Prionailurus bengalensis, assembly GCF_016509475.1. Taxonomy (NCBI): domain Eukaryota; kingdom Metazoa; phylum Chordata; class Mammalia; order Carnivora; family Felidae; genus Prionailurus; species Prionailurus bengalensis. The sequence continues at coordinate 44,287,021 of NC_057347.1, forward strand.
GTCTGTAAGTGTCCTTAAAGCTGCAGGGAGTCTCTAGGAGGCAGCAGATATTTGGGTCTTTTTTTTTTTTTTTTTTCTTTTAATCTATTCACCACTCTGTCTTTTGATTGGAGAATTTAGTCCATTTACATTGAAGGTGATTATTGAAAGGTACGGACTTACTATTGCCATTTTGTTGCTTGTTTTCTGGCTTGGTTGCTTGTTTTCTTTGTTCCTTTCTTCCTCTTACTCTCTTCCTTTGTGATTTGATGATTTTCTCTAGTGATATACTTAAAACTATATTTTTTAACTTTTAAGTAATCTTTACAACCAATGTGGGGCTCAAACTTACAACCTCGAGATCAAGAGTCACATGTTCCACTGACTGAGGCAGCCAGGTGCCCTTCTAGTGATATACTTTGATTCCTTTCTTTTTATCTTTTGTATACTTACTGTAGGTTTTTGCTTTGTGGTTACCATAAGGCTTAAATAAAACATCTTATAAGCCTATTTTAAACTGGTAACAACTTAACTTCAAATGTATACAAAAGTTCAGCATTTTTACACCTTACATTTTGTTTTTGATGTCACCACTTACGTCTTTTTATATTTGTGTATCCATTAACAGATTATTGTTGTTATAGTTGTTTTAAATACATTTATCTTTTAACCTTTATGTGAGAGTTATATGTGATTTACCTTCCACCATTACAAGATCTCAGTATTCTGAATTTAACTATATGTTTACCTCTACCAGTGAGATTTACACTTTCATTTGTTTTCATGTTACTAATTAGCATCCTTTCATTTTAGCTTGAAGAACTCCCTTTAACATTTCTTTTTTCTTTTTTAATGTTTATTTATTATTTTTGAGAGAGAGAGAGAGAGAGAGAGAGAGTGTGAGCAAGGGAAGGGCAGAGAGAGAGGGAGACACAGAATCTAAAACAGGCTCCAGGCTCTGAGCTTTGAGCACAGAACCTGACGTGGGGCTCGAACTCACGAGCTATGCGATCGTGACCTGAGCTGAAGGTGGACGTTCAACTGACTGAGCCACCCCGGCACCCCCACTTTAACATTTCTAATAAGGTCAGTCTCTCTAGTGTGATGAACTCCTTTAGCCTTTTTTTTTTTTTTTTTTTGGTCTGGGAAACTATCTGTCTTTCGGTTCTGTAGGACAGCTTTGGGGGGTAGAGTACTCCTGGTTGGCAGGTTTTTGTTTTTGGTATTTTTTGCCCCCAGGATTTTAAATATACCATACCACTGCCTTCTGTCCTGCAAGGTTCCTGCTGACAAATCCGGTGATAATCTCATGGAGAATCCCACTATTCCTTTATGTTCAGTGACAAAAGGCAAAATAATTATTTCTAGAACATCGCAATAAAACTTGTCACCTAGGAAGGAATGGGAGATGGTGGAAGTGTTCCTTTACATTCTTTCATTAGCACTGTATAAACTAGGTTACCTGGGAGACAAAATGCCCTAGAAGAATAGGGTACAGAAAAAATATTTTCACGTATTCATTATTTATAGTAAGTCATCCCAATTCTGTAAAATGTTTGAGGCAGCTCATAACATAAACACACTTATACTTTAGAAAAATAATAAAGGATTTGAAAAATCATGTAGTAATGTGGAAATCATAATTATTCCAGAAATATGAAGATCTCAATGGAGATATATGGGGAGAGGATGGGTGATATAAAGTAGCAGTAGATTCTAGATTATGACTCACTTGTGTGTTATAAAATCAACTTAGGAGGTCACTAACTGGTGACCTTTTGTTTAAAAAGAAATTCGAATAGTATTGAAGACACTAGAGTGTTTTTCACATAATAAGTATTACTTTGTGAAATTACTTCAGTTCTCTCTCTTTGTATATGTGTACTACATCTCAATAGAAATGTATTTTATACTCTGGGTCGTAATCAAAAGAATTAAAGTCATTCCCTTTGTGAGTGGAGGACTGCAGAGGAGACTAATAATAGGGCAGATTCAGGGGAGCTAAGAGCAAGGTAATGGCACTCTCAGGGCAGGAATTCATGGGATTGGACTTAAAGGGATAGAGAGTCAAAAGGGCAAGGTACCTGCTAAGGAAGGGCAGTGAGGTAGGTGCATGATAAAAATTACCTCTATATCACAATTTTGCTTGGGGCCAAATTCATCTGAAGATGTTATAGATTCAATCCATTCACTGTCCTTTGTATTACTTAAGTAGCCCTTGTATAGCAGGTTACTCTAAAAAGAAGGAGCCACTTCTGCTAAAGAGCTTTTAGTTTTGCTTTTAGTTCCTTTATAAGGAAGAATAAGGTATTTCTTATAAAATACTGAGTTATAGACCAATTGATGGGAGTTCTGAATAGGAGCAAGCCTGTGGTTGTTTGCATAGTGACTATCAAATTTATCTACACGTTAAAATCACCTGGCTATCTTTTTTAAGTTTTAATTTGAATTCCAGTTAACATATAGTATAATATTGGTTTTAGGTATACAATTCAGTGGTTCAACACTTAATCTGTTGAAGTTAATCTGATCAAGTCTTTAAAATTCTACAACCATGGTGATATAATTAGCAAAATCCAGACTGTGGAAAATCTATAGGACAAATTGCCTGGCAATAGTGATAATGAGGATGATAAAAGACATGGAAAAAGAGCCTATAGATAAAAAAGAGATCTAAAAGACACATCAATCAACAAACTGTAATGATGACCTTACTGAATCCTGATGCAGAGTGTTAATAAATTTTGACATTTATGAAACAATTGGAAATTTGAACACTGATCATGTTTGATGATACTAAGAAATTATTGTTAACTTTTAGGGTGCCATAATTGTGTTTTAAATGTGTTTTTTTAAAAGAAAAAACACCTTGGGGCACCTGGGTGGCTTAGTCAGTTAAGCGTCTGACTTCTGCTCAGGTCATGATCTCGCAGTTTGTGAGTTCGAGCCCTGCGTTGGGAGCCTGGGGCCTGCTTCGGATTCTGTCTCTCTTTTTCTCTCTCTCTCTCTGCCCCTCCTCTGCTTGTGCTCTGCCTCTCTCAAAAATAAACATTAAAAAATTTTTTTTCAAAAATAAAAGAAAAAATACCTTGTAGAAATTAGTATTAAAATTTTCACTCATGAAATAATATGATGTTGGAATTTGCTTCAAAATAATAAGAAATGGGAGTAGGGATATAGCTGAAATAGGATTGCCTATTATTGAAGCTGGGTGATGGGTACATGGGAAGATTGTCACATTATTCTTTTTAATGTCTATTTATTTTTGAGAGACAGAGACAGAGCATGAGTGGGGGAGGGACAGAGAGAGAGGGAGACACAGAATCTGAAGCAGGCTCCAGACCCTGAGCTGTCAGCACAGAGTCCAATGCGGGGCTCCAGCCCATGAACCATGAGATCATGATCTGAACCAAAGTCAGACACTTAACCGACTGAGCCACCCAGTCGCCCCAATCATCACATTAGTCTGTCTACTTTTGTATATGCTTGAAATTTTCTATAGATAAAAGATGAAAAAAAGAAAAAGTAAGAAAAAAAGCAACTCAGGAATTATTCTAATTTTCTGTGCAATTTAGGTATGAAACATCAATATTCCTCTGTGGAGAAGAGAAATCCTCTGATTTTTCAGGAGAGAAAAAGTTCAGAAGAAAGAAAAGTTTACAAGTACAGTTGCATACTGAAAGAACTGAGGTACATATGATCTGAAAATATTTTACTTTTGAGCGTTGTTTTTAGCTTTCAAACATTCCATCACATTTTAGTCCAAGTATTGAAATGTCACATCAATCAAAATCATTTTTTTTTTTTGAGAGAAGAGAGAGAGTGCGAGCAGGGGAAAGGGGCAGAGGGGCAGAGGAAAAGGGAGAGAGAGAATCCTAAGCAGGCTCCACACCCAGCATAGAGCCTGACATGGACTTGATCTCATGACCATGAAATCATGACCTTAACTGAAATTCGTGCAGACACTTAACCTACTGAGCCACCTAGGTACCCCTGAAATGTCACAATCTTAAATATTTCTTCTTCTTTCTCTTCTTCCCCTGTTCCTCCTCTTTTTCTTCTTTTTCTTCTTCTTCCTCCTCCTCCTCCTCCTCCTCCTTCTTCTTCTTCTTCTTTTTTTTTTTTTTTTACAAAAAATGTAACAAGGAACCCATTCAGAAGAATATGACATTTTCCCCTTCCTTCTCCATTAGATCTTTATTTTTATTACTATGCTCTCTGTTAACACTTCTGCTGTTGTAACAGTGACCCTGAGCATTCCTTGGCTGTGGCAGCATAACTTTAATCTTGGCCCCCATCTTGCTCTATATATGGTCTTCTCCCCTGTGTTTATATCTCAAGTCTCCTTCCATTTTTATAAACACTTCATTGTATATCTCATCTTGAGATCCTTAACTTTGTTCCCTCTCCACAGACCTTTTATCCAAATAAAGTCACATATACAGGTTCCAAGGATTAGGATATGGACATATCTTTTTGGGGCCACCATTCAGCCTGCTTCATTCACTATATGATGTACTTAGATATACTGTCTATCTCATCTGGGTAATTTCTCCCATCTGCTTTCTAGTTTATCTTTCTCCAGCTGAATCTAATCTCTAGTTTAAACTGTCTATTGAGAATTTAATTTCAGTGCCTATATTTTTTACCTCTAGAAACTTTATTTGGTTCTTCTTTTTTTTTAATTAAAAAAAATTTTTTTTAACGTTTATTTATTTTTGAGACAGAGCAAGACAGAGCATGAACGGGGGAGGGTCAGAGAGAGAGGGAGACACAGAATCTGAAACAGGATCCAAACTCTGAGCTGTCAGCACAGGGCCCGATGCGGGGCTGGAACTCATGGACCGCGAGATCATGACCTGAGCCGAAGTCGGACGCTCAACTGACCGAGCCACCCAGGCGCCCCTGGTTCTTCTTTTTAAAAAGAATTTTTTTTTTTAACATTTATTTATTTTTGAGAGACAGAGACAGAGCATGAGCAGGGGAGAGGCAGAGAGAGAGGGAGACACAGAATCTGAAGCAGGCTCCAGGCTCTGAGCTTTGAGCACAGAGCCTGACGCGGGGCTTGAACTCACAAACCACCAGATCATGACCCGAGCTGAAGTCAGACGCTCAACCGACTGAGCCACCCTGGCACCCCCATTTGGTTCTTCTTATAATCTGCCTTATGTCATGTTTTTTGGTCATGTTCTTTAGTTGTTTCAAGACTGATACCTGATAAATATAATATAAAGTCCCTGGGGGATCTAAATCTTCTGTTTATTGCTTTGTCTGCTTCTCACTCATTAACTTATGTCCTTGGGTGCTTTGTACTTTTTGTTTATTTTCTCATATATTGTTGATCTAACTCTGTGGGAATCTTACGTGAGTCTGGATCTAGAGTCTTCTCCTCCAAGAGAATTTGAATTCTCTTCTGCACTGCACTTCAGAGATGTGATGAACATGGGACAACTTTAAATGACTTTTTTGGCTTCTATTCTCCTACCCCACGTATTTAGTATAGATTTGAGTTCTGTACTCATGTGTGGATAGATCTATCACTATAACTAATCCAGAGGAGTACTCTTTCTTCTCTCTCTCTCTCTCTTTTTCCAGCCTGGAGCTGAGACAAAGACAGATTTTACTCTGCATACTTCTGTGCTTCAAAAGGGGCCTAGACTCCATGTAAACAAGGTTCTAGACTCCACGTAAAATGGAAGACACCTATTATTACAGTCCTCATTTTCTAAAGTGATGCTTTTCTGTCTACCCAGCTACTTGCCACTTTTGAATCATGCTTATGCATACATGTTAAGTGGATACTTTTCTCAATCATGAGGATGATTTAAAGCATAAGTACCTGTGTTATTTGAATAACTGTGTTGATTCTCCACATTATTTTGCTCATATAGTCAAAGCCCGTATATGTAGCCTAGAATCTGGTGGTCTTCTCTTCACTATACCATAGATTTGCCCTGCTTTGTGAAATCCACTATTTTAAATTGACACGACTTTAATTAGATGATTTAGTTGCATACTTAGAAAAACATGACTCTGCAAAAATATTCTATAGTTTATTTAAAATTTTAGTGTATGGGGGCGCCTGGGTGGCGCAGTCGGTTAAGCGTCCGACTTCAGCCAGGTCACGATCTCGCGGTGCGTGAGTTCGAGCCCCGCGTCGGGCTCTGGGCTGATGGCTCGGAGCCTGGAGCCTGTTTCCGATTCTGTGTCTCCCTCTCTCTCTGCCCCTCCCCCGTTCATGCTCTGCCTCTCTCTGTCCCAAAAATAAATAAACATTTAAAAAAAAATAAAAAAAAAATAAATAAAATTTTAGTGTATGTAAACTCTAATTCCATTACAAAAAGCAATTTTACATCAGCAAGGAACCCAGATATGATTAGCTATCTTTTTAAGAGGTTTATTTTCCAGTAATGCTGGTTTACCAGTGTGATCTCAGGCACCAACATTCCTGCATTTGGCTCTAGATTGCCTCTTCCTCAGTGAAGCTGTTGAAGGAGAAGATGACTAAGAAAGAAAGGTCTTCACTCAAGTTTCCGAATCAGTACAGTGTTCACAAGACTTTATCACCCCTTTGTACATCTTCCTCAATTATTCGGTATTTAAATCACTGTTTTTTTCCCTTAAATGTTGCATTAAGATTTGGGTTTTTCTTTTCAGAATCATCTATCATTTCCACATAAAGTATGCAAAATAGTTTGTGCAAACTAAGACTATGCTCTAGGGAGGGTGGCGTAGAGCTAAGATCACTGTATGTGGAATTCACAAACTTAACGTTGAGTCCTTATTGACCTCACTTGCTAGCTTAGGCTCTTGTACAATTCACTTTATATCTCTGGGCCTCAGTCTCCACATCTGTACAAGAATCTTGTACTAGACGGACCCTTGAGATTTCTTCTAACACTAACATTCTATGATTTGAGTTATTTACGTGTTAGGGGATTAGATAAATCATCTTTTCAAAAAATTTTTACTGACAGGTTGTGGAATCTGGGATTCTTTGCTATTTAAAGATACTCTTGTTTTTCCTTTCTATAATAACTTTCTATAAAATTTGCTGTGACTTGAATTAAGAGTAGCAAAAATTGGACGACAGCCAAAGGATAGTGAATCATGGGCACTACTTACTGACCAGGGTAAATTCTGCTCCATAGAGAGATGTCTAAAAGAAGCAAGGTGGGAATTCTGGGATGAAGAGTATATAATTCACTATCACTTGGATGGTCTTTTAATAAAGGTTTTTATGGAGTAAGAGACTGGAGAGTCTCAAACTGTTGATAGGCTTGCTAATATTTTAATGGAAAAATGGCATAAATATTTTGTGTGTGTGGTGTTTTGTTTTGTTTCGTTTTTGTGCTGCTTTCTAATGTGGCTGTTTCTTTGACAGGAAAAGGGAAATGCTTTCTAGCCTCTGCAAGACATCATATAATGAAGTTCCTCAAGGACACTTACACTCACAAGAATTAAGCGGTAATAATAGATTCTAGAACTTCTTGAATAAATTACCTGATTGTGTACATTTTAGAAATTGTTTCAGTGATTAGTGTCGCTTTCTTTACTCCTAATGGCATATGATATCAACTAATATTACATGATGTGACAAGTGCTGTAGTCTGTGAGTAAGCATAAGCAAACTAGGTAAAATAAGTATTCATAAATATCTTTTTTTAGAAATATCTTCTGTTATATTGATAGGCAAAATGTAACATATGTGCTTATTTTAGTTAAAATATTTCGGGAAAAAAGTCTGAATATTACATCCAATGAATATATTAGTAAGCACTAGAGTCACTGATTTTACTAGGATTTAGTTCTTGGTACATAGTACCCTTCACTTCTTTTTTTCCCCCCTTCACTTCTTGACACTGAACTCTCCCGTATCTTGGGTCTCTTCTTTATATTTATGGAGTCATTTAGCATATTTTTCCTTTCTGATCATCATATTAGGCATCTTTTTATTTTTTTTTCATAAGTAATCTCTGTGCTCAACGTGGGCCTTAAACTCACAACCCTGAGATCAGAAGTTGCGTGTTCTACTAACTGAGCCAGCCAGGTGCCCCTATGTTAGGCATCTTTTCTTTTTCTTTAAATTTTTAATGTTTATTTATGTTTGAGAGAGAGAGAGAGAGAGACAGACAGAACGTGAGCAGGGGAGGGGCAGAGAGAGAGGGAGACACAGAGTCGTAAGCAGGCTCCAGGCTCTGAGCTGTCAGCACACAGCCCAATGTGGGGCTTGAACTCACGAACCACGAGATTATCACCTGAGCTGCAGTCGGATGCTTAATCAACTGACTCACCCACGTGCCCCAGACATCTTTTATCCTCCAGTTTTATTGGGATATAATTAAGATGTGGCACTGTGTAAGTTTAATGACTTGACTTACATATATTGTGAGATGATTACCACAGTGTTTAATTAATATCCATCATCTCCTATAGATACAGAAAAAAAGGAAAAAAAGTTTTCCTCATGAGGAGAACTGTTAGGATTGTAAACAACATCCATAGCCTTCCCTATTTTCTCATTGGAGAAGATTCCCTTTCATGTCACTAATCCCTTCACTCTTAATTTTCTTTCATTGACTTTTCTTCTGCTTCCTCAGGGACTGTGTCAGTATTATACTCTATGTTTTTCAGAGAAGCTTCTTGAAAGAGTTGGTTTCCTTAATTATTTATTTACTTCCCATTTCACTGAAACCTGGTTTCCACCCCTAATACTCTACTAAAACTCCTGTTATTAAAGCCATTGTGGGGCGCCTGGGTGGCTCAGTCGGTTAAGCGTCCAACTTCAGCCCAGGTCATGATTTTGCAGTTCATAGGTTCGAGCCTCACATAGGTTGTACTGACAGCTCAGAGCCTGGAGCCTGCTTCAGATTCTGTGTCTCCCGCTCTCTTTCTGCCCCTCCCCAGCTTGCACTCTGTTTTTCTCTCTCTCTCAAGAATAAATAAACATTAAAAAAAAAACATTGTTATCAATATGTTAGTCTTTCTCTGGTATTTAGCACTGTCATCTAGCACCTCTTTTTCTGAAAACTAAGGGTAGTACCCACTGAACTAAATTCAGTTTAATTCAACAGACACTTTTTGAGGATCTGTTCTGAAGTACGCACTGGCACTTGAAGAATGAAAAATCTTGCCCCCTAGAGCCTGATAGTTGAGTGAGGGATATTGACATGCAAGCCATCACAATACCAATAGCTTTGTCTGAGATATGTACCAAGTGATATGGGAGCATGGAAGAAGGATTTAAACATTCCCAGGGAAAATTTGACTGCCTTTGCTATGTGAGCTTTGCATGACTTTTCTCAGTTTCTGAGAGTTATTTAGGAAACTTGTAGACTTGGAGGTCATTTACTCTAGATATACCTAAAGAAATCATGAGATTGATTTTAAAGCAAAGAATTAGAACACAAAGACTTGCTCCTCTTTCTTCCTTTACTGATCATTTTTGTTTTTTCATTGGGAGAGAGTGTAGCGGGGATGACGATAATTATTCGTTTGAATTAATTAACTGTTTTGTCGTGTGTATTTAGCACTTCAGAAGGCCTGTAAAATTTTTAGCAAAATTCAAAGTGGTAAAATTTATGTGAATGATCTGCCAATGATCCATCACACCTTGAAGATTTTTATAAGTGATTCGGAAATGCAAAAGGCACTAAAGACCGTTGATATTGATGGTAAGTTTTGTGTTTTCATTATTAGTTTAAGGTTTGCAAACATGGATGTAAGTTATATGTTGGTCAGATTAATTACAAATCATAGGAAAGCTAAGCTTTATAATATGTTCTAAAAACTTTTTTTGCACATTTACGATAATATTAAAAAATTGGGCCTCCAGTATAATTGGATTGATTGATTACCAGATTTGATTATGACATACTTTCATCAACATCTGATATTTTTAGACTTTTAATTTTTGCTACTTGCATACGATAGGGAAGATTTCTTAAGGCAAAGTGTTTGAGTATAAAAGACCAGATTAATATATTTAACTATGTTAAAATTAAGAACTTTTATTTATCAAAAGACACTTTAAAGTAAAAAGACAAGTTATGAACTTGGAAATATTTGCAATTCACAGAAGTGACAAAGGATTAGTTTTCAGAATGTGTAAAGAACTAATACAAATTAGTAACAAACAATGGAATAGAAAAGTGAGTAAGACACATGGATAAGAATATCACATAAAAGAAAATATATGTAGCCAATAATCATATAAAAATATTTTCCATCCTCAGTCAAAAAAATGCAAATCAAAATCCTAATAATTTTATTTTAAAACATCTGGAAAAGTAATTGTTCTTTTGTTGTCAGTGTCCAATACTTTAATCAAAGAAGTAAATAATAGAGAACTGATTACATTTACAGACCATTCCAAGCTTATTAAGGAGGAGAGATAAGTTTAGAATAAAAATGGTATAGATAAGTTGAAGGATTGGTCAGAAATAAAATAAACTTAATACACACAATGGCACAGTCATACTCTGAGGTTAAAAGCATCAGGCTACTCAAATAAAAGATGTGGATTGGTTATTATAAAAAATTTGTAGATGGAGAATACTAGGAGTCAAATGGACCACCAATAGAATGTTACTTAGCAACCTAACAGGAACTGACAAGTTGCAATGGTGTCATTCGTCTATCTATCCGAGTCACCCCAACATTTTTTGAGTGCCTACTGTACACAACTTTCAGAGGGTATAAAAATAAAATAATAAATATAAATCTAACTTTTAGAAAGACTAAAAAGCAACTCTATTTTTTCTGACATGTTTATTTATCCATATGTTAATTCTCTTGACATATAATTTTTTGGAGATTTATTATTAAAATAATTATTCAAAGTGGAAATAACTTTATTCTCTGAAAGCATAGGAGAATAGAAAGGAGAAAATAAAACTTATGTGTAATCCCACTACCCAGAGCTGAACTTTGGTATTTTTACATATATTTTTCTAGGATTTTTCTAAGCATGTGTGTGCGTGTGTGTGTGTAACTGTGGTATATACATATGCATAAACACATAATTAGAAAAAATATATGTTGACTCACATGCATACAATTTTGTTACCTTTTTCTATTAACTTTATGTTAGGCAACCTTCCATGTAAATAAATATAGATCCACACTGCCTTTTTAAATATTTAATTTTTAAAAAAATATTTATTCATTTTTGAGAGAGAGACAGAGCATGAGTTGGGGAGGGGCAGAGAGAGTGGGAGACACAGAAGCAGAAGCAGGCTCCAGGCTCCGAGCTGTCAGCACAGAGCCCCGCGTGGGGCTCGAAATCACAAACCGCGAGATCATGACCTGAGCCGAGGTTGGATGCTTAACCGACTGAGCCACCCAGGCACCCCAACACTGCCTTTTTAAATGGCTGTGTGCCGGGGTCCAGCCCCAGCAGGTCCAGGGGTTCCCAAAGGATGCACGGCGTTGGTGAAAATAACAAAAGTACACGGACAACAACAGTGTGTTAGACTGGCCGCTTTATTGCGGCAAACGTGGCATTATATTTGTTAGCAATTTCCTTGTAGCGTGCGTCATCTATGATTCTTGGCTTTACCTAATTCTAAAAATGTTCCTTTGTGTAATCACCCATTAAGGGACAACATGGTTATTTTCTTGTAATGTTACAAGAAATTGATTAATTTCTTCATATTACTTTCATTATGTATCTATGTTTATTTATAGTCTATAAAGCGTTTGCTTTGCTATTTTCATGAAAGGTCATCTATCTCTCAACACCTCAAGTGGAACATTTACAGGGACATGACTTCTTAATTGTTTCTTTGAACCATTTGCGTATAAGGAACAAAAGTTATTCGCTTTGGTCTGGGGTGCTGGGAGGGAGCCAAGAGGGCCCTGGGAACCCATGCCTTATGCGCTCCCAGGGAGACAATGTATACCTAGGAACTAATGAACCATTCTGTACCTTAACCCACCAGGTCCAGTTGTCATCTGGAATGCCTCCTGGGGGCCAAGTGGGCCTAGGGGTTGGAGTAATTTGTATCCATAGATACATTCCTTTGTTGCCAGGGTGGGGATTTCAAATCCATTTGTCCCCCTCCCTGGCTGGGAAATATATGGGGCTATCCTTCCTTTAGGTAGAGGAGTCTTTACAGGGGGTGGCAAGGGCTGGATTTGGGCCCGCATAATTTCCCTGCGGAATCTTATTTCTTTCCCCCGTGGTCCTTTTCCCAGGGGGCCTGTCATGGGCAATTCCCCAACCGACAAATCCCCAGGTACTTTCATTGGTAGGGGGGCTGCCCTGGCCAATGCTAAGACCAAATCACATAAAAGCAGGGGTACAAGAAGCTTCACTGTCGGTGGGCCACCATGCAGTCCCGATCCATCCATCACCCGGGCCCTGCCATCAGGCTGGTTGGAGAGCTTGGCTTTTGGCAGCTGTGAATTATTCTGGGAACAGATCAAAGCACAAAAACAAATTGTTTTGAAAAATAAGCTATGTAACAAATAATCTAAATAATATGTCATTTCTAATATTTTTGCTGTTATAAGCAGGGTTTTTTCTCTTTATCTCATCAGACAAAAGATAGGTCACTAAAATTGAAATTGCTAGGTCAAAGGATGTGAACATTTTAAGGCTTTTAAGTAATACTGTTATTAGAAATTCAAAGCAATAAATCTTTAGAACTTTAGATTTCAAGACTTCAGATGTAGTTTCTTCCAGTTACCTGGATTTACAGTTGGGGAAACTGAGGGACAGAAAGATAAAAGTCTACTCCAAAGCCATACAACCTATTTTATTTTATTTTATTTGTTTTTATTTTATTTTAATTCCAGTTAGTTAGCATACAGTGTTGTATTAGTTTCAGGTGTACAGTATAGTGATTCAGCAATTCCCTATATTACACAGTGCTCGTCAAGATAAGTATCCTTTTCATCCCCTTCACCTATTTCATCCATCCCCTCATCCACTTGCCCTCTGGTAACCCCCAGTTTGTTCTCTATAGTTAAGAGTATGTTTGTTGGTTTGTCCTGTTCCCCACCCCCGCCCCCCACCAGTTTGTTCATTTGTTTTGTTTCATAAATTCTACATGTGAGTAAAATCATATGGTATTTGTGTTTCTCTGACTGGTTTATTTCACTCAGCATTATACTCCCTAGCTCCATCCATGTTTTTGCAAATGGCAAGATTTAATTCTTTTTATGGCTGAATAATATTCCATTGTGTGTATATATATATATATATATATATATATATATACACCACATCTTCATTTATCTATCGATGGACATTTGGACTGCTCCCATAATTTGGCTATTTTAAATAATGCTGCAATAAACCTAGGGATGCCTATATACCTATGAATTAATGTTTATTCTTTGGGTAAATTCCCAGAGGTGCAATTACTGGATCATTATGGTAGTTTTAATTTTTTGAGGAATCTCCATACTGTATTCCACAGTGGCTACACCAGTTTGCATTCCCACCAACAATGCACAAGGGTTCCTTTTTTTTTCTACATCATTGCCAACACTTGTTTTTCCTTGTGTTTTTAAATTTAGCCATTTTGATAGGTGTGAGGTGATATCTCATTGTGGTTTTTATTTGCATTTCCCTGATGATGAGTGATGTTGAACACCTTTTCATGTGTCTGTTGGCCATATGTAGGTCTTCTTTGAAGAAATGTCTGTTCCTGTCTTCTGCCTGTTTAAAATGGATTATTTGTTTTTCTGGTGTTGAATTATATAAGTTCTTTATATATTTTGGATACTAACCCTTTATTGGATATGTCATTTGCAAACATCTTATCCCATTCAGTAGGTTATTGTTTCATTTTATTGGTTGTTTCCTTTGCTGTACCAAAGCTTTTTATTCTGTGGTAATCCCAGTAGTTTATTTTTACTTTTGTTTCCCTTGCCTCAGGAGATGTATCTAAAAAGATGTTGCTATGGCTGATGTCAGAGAAATTACTGCCTCTGCTCTCTGTTAGGATTTTTATGGTTTTAGGTCTAACATTTAAGTTCTTAGTCCATTTTGAACTTTTGTGTGTAGTGTAAGAAAGTGGTCCAGTTTCATTCTGTTGCATGTTGCTGTCCAGTTTTCCCAAAACCGTTTGTCTAAGGGACTCTCTTTTCTAAAAGCATATTCTTGTCTCCTTTGTTGAAGATTAACTGGCCATTTAACTGTATGTTTACTTCTGTGTTTTCTATTCTGTTCCATTGATCTATGTGTCTATTTTTGTGCCAGTACCACACTGTTTTGATTACTACTGCTTTGTAATATAACTTGAAATCTGGAATTATGATACCTCCAGCTTTCTTTTTATTTTTGAAGGTTGTTTTGGCTATTTGGAGTCATTTCTGTTTCCATACAAATTTTAGGATTGTTAGTTCTAGTTCTGTGAAATGCTGTTGGTATTTTGATAGGGATTGCATTACATTTGTAGATTGCTTTGGGTAGTATGGATATTTTAACAATATTCTTCTAATTCGTGAGCCCGGAATGTCTTTCCATTTGTTTGCATTTTCTTCACATTCTTTCATCAATGTTTTATAGTTTTCTGAGTACAGATCTGTCACCTCCTTGCTTAAGTTTATTCTTGGTATTTTATTATTTTTGGTGCCATTGTACATGGGATTGTTTTCTTAATTTCTCTTTCTGCTGCTTCATTATTAGTGTCCATACAAACAATTTTAGATAACATATGTTAGTTAAAATTTTTATTCCTTAATTTTTACATTGAAAAAGGTGTAGACCTATATTGAATATCTTGGTAAAAATTGCAAATACAAGAAAAAGTTTAATAACTGAATATAAAGGTTTTTTTTGTTTTAAGTTAGTATTTTTAGCTTAAAGAAGTTTACAAATTACAAAATGGAAATTATCTCTTCACCTCAATCTTTCACTACAATTCTTCATAGTACACACTGTTAATAATTTGGTAGGTATTCTTCTTGGATATTTGTTATATACATTTTAATTGGTCTCATATTGATTAATGGTGAAGTTACCTCTAAAATTTTTGCTATTACAAATAATGCTATAAAGAGCATCCTTGTTCATCAATTCTTGCATGTTTGTGTAAATATTTTTATAGGATAGATTTCTAGAAATGAAGAAGCTGGGTCATAGGATATGCATATACCTATAGGAACATGGTTTATGTCAAGTCATGTTATCTTGTCCAGCTTTACTGAGATATAATTGACAAATATAAATTGCATATATTTAAAGTGTACAACATAATGATTTGATATACATATACATTGTGAAATGATTACCAGCTATCAAGTAAATAACATCTCCATCACCTCTCATAGTTACCTTTTTTGTGTGTGATGAGAACACTACTCTCTTAGGATATACTCTCTCAGCAAATTTCAAAGATACAATATAGTATTATTAACTATAGTCACCATGCTGTACATCAGATTCCCAGAACTTGTTCATCTTATACCTAAAGTTTGTATCCTTTGACAAACATCTGCCCATTCCCTCCACCCTCCAGAATATGTCATATACATAGAGATTACATTTTCTTTATTCATCTGTTGGTGAGCATTTAGGCTGTTTCCATTTCTTGGTTATTGTGCATAATGCTGCAATGTTTGAAGTGCACATAGCTCTTTGAGATAGTGCTTTTATTTCCTTTGGGTATATATCCAAAAGTGAGCTTGCTGGATGATATGATAGTTCTCTTTTTAATTTTTAGACAAAACCTCTGTACTGTTTTTGGAATTGTCTATTCCAATGGATTTTAAATTATCTGCATATTTTATAGTTTTATTGAGGTATATACTTGACATATTTAAAGTATACAATTTGAAAATTTCTACATATGTATATACTTGTGAAAACTCAATCCCATTATACCCCTTTGTAAGCCCCCATTCTCTTTCCACAACCCCCCCCCTCACTACTTCCCAAGCAAACACTAACCTGCTTCTGTCACTACAGATTGTTTGTATTTTCTAGAACTTTATATAAATGATATCATGCAGTAAGTACTCATTTTTTTAGTTTGATTTCTTTTACTCAGCGTAATTATACTGAGATTCATCTATGCTTTGGTACATATCAGGTTTATTTCTTTTTATTGCTAAGCAGTGTTCTCTCTTATGGATGTACCATGATTTGTTCATCCATTCATTAATTGATGATGTTTGGATTGTTTCTAGTTTTTGGCTATTACAAATAAAGCTGGTGTAAACATTCATTTATGTCTTTGTGTAGTCATATACTTTCATTTATCTTGGGTAAATACCTGATGGTAGGATAACTGGGTCATATGGTAGGTATATTTGAATTTTTTAGAAACTGCTAAACTGTGCTTGCAAAGCAGCTGAATTATTTTACATTGTTATGAACAATTTATGACAGTTTCAGATGCTCCTCATCCTTGTCAATCCTGGAATTGGTGAGCCTTTAAAAATTGTCATTCTAATAGATGTATGGTGTTTTCTTATTGTGGTTTTAATTTGCATTTCCTGAATGATCAAATGATTTTGAATATATCTTCATGTGCTTTTTTGCTACCTGTATATCTTATGCCCATTGAAAATGTGTTTGTGTTCCTACTATTGCATTTTGAATGTATATATTCTGAATACGAGTCCTTTACTGGTTATGTGAGAGAGAGCACAGGCAAGGGAGGAACAGAGAGGAAAGAGAGAATCCCAAGCAGGCTTTGCCCTGTCAGCACAGAGCCCCATGCGGGGCTTGACCTCACCAACTGTGAGATCATGACCTGAGCCCAAATCAAGAGTCGGAATTTAACCAGCTGAGCCACCCAGGCACCCCAATTTTTGAAGAATATCTTTCAACTTAAGTTCATACTTCTGAAGAAGTTTAGTCTACAACTATTTCTTGTATGGATTGTGCTCTTGATGTTTTATCTATAAGGTTTTTGTTTAAACCTAAGTCACATAGAAGTCAGGAAACAAATCAAAATAATTGATTGAAATTTGCACAGATGTTTCATTGTTTCTTTGAAGGAAAGGAGAAACCACTCTCAAGTTATTACACCGAAAAAGAAATTTTGAGGTAGACAACTTGACAAATTTTCCAATCCAGAAAGTGTTTCTGTGGTTTAGCAATGAAAACAACTAAGCCTTGTCAATTTCTCTGACAGTAGAAGCCTGCAGACCACCAGAAGCACTGAAATGTTCTTTTATAAGTTACTTTGTTCAGATTACATTAATTTACTATTATTATTTTTTTAATTTTTTTTCAACGTTTATTTATTTTTGGGACAGAGAGAGACAGAGCATGAACAGGGGAGGGGCAGAGAGAGAGGGAGACACAGAATCGGAAACAGGCTCCAGGCTCTGAGCCATCAGCCCAGAGCCCGACGCGGGGCTCGAACCCACGGACCGCGAGATCGTGACCTGGCTGAAGTCGGATGCTCAACCGACTGCGCCACCCAGGCGCCCCTGATTACATTAATTTAAAATGTAAATTTATAATAAGTTTCTTCCAAACACAGATAAACCCTTTCAAAATTGGCCTCATTTACTATATGAAGAGGAAAATGACGTTAGAGTTATTTAACTTGAAGAATCTTGAAAAATTAAGATGTTCCTTGACGCAGATCTATGCTTGTCTAGAAAATGAGACAGAAGAATCCTGATTCTGTGTTTTGTCACACTTTGTAAGTCTGGATTTTCAGCTCTAGTTGCTCATCAGAGATGACCTGTGCATTATCATGCAGAAAAAAAAGCTCCATAATTTCAACTTCTCATTCAAAGCAAGCAATAATTTCTTACTGAAATTTTCATTTGTACAATTTAGATTTCTTTCTTTCTTTTAATAAATAGGCATTACTTTTTGCATGATAAATGAGATGAATTTTTGGGTGAAGACTTTAATATTGTGCAATATTTTGTGCATTTGTTCAATACATTGTGTGTGTGTGTGTGTGTGTGTGTGTGTGTGTAATGAGAGAGAGAGAGAGAAAGGAAGGAGGGGAGGAGAGAAGGAGATGGAATGATTTGAGGCAAAGCTTTCTTTAGAGTCTCATCTGGATCTGTAATCTCCCCTAAAACCACTGGTATAGAGGGTCTTAGCTAGAACACAATGAAATCAGTCCTATTCTTTTCAGGTAAAACCATTATATATGTAAAATTGACAAGTTGCATGATTTTTTTGCACCTAATGACAAGTATAAAAATTAGAGCTTTGAGTAAAGAGTATTGCAGTATCTTAAATTCTAGTCTATATCATTTTGATTATTGCTGGGCACTATTTACTATATAATTAAAATGTGTAATTATGTTTTTATGATAGGTTTTCTTTTTACATTCTATATTTAATGTTAATGCTCCTCTAGACTATCAGTTAATTCTATTCACATTTTTAGTTTGCATTTTCATCTTATGTTCTTAATGAGTTTGCTAATGCAGTTTTTTTCCTTCTGTTTCTGAACCATTATTATAGTTAATGGAATGCTGGATTTTTCAGATTTCCTTAAGACTGTGAATGATGTTTGTTATTTGGTCTCCCAGGATCCAGGTAAAAAAACGATTCTTCAAAATTGCAGAAAAGAATGATTTTGATTGTCACTGATTTTAGGGTGGGATGGTTATATGAGGTTATATGAGTTTATGTTTTTTTTCAGATCTCTCACATAGTGTTTTCCCCTGTAGCCTAGGTTGAGAAAAATTAGACATGAGTTATTTCATAAAAGGCACTAAAAACCTGTCCACAGTATCCTAACTTTCTATCCATAGTCTCCACTTTTTCCTGCATCCAACTGCTAGATTTTCTTAACACACGATTTTTGTCATATCATTCTCCTGCTCAAAAATTTAGATGCTTTTCCTGTGATGAAATGAATGTGGTCCAAACCCTTATGCTTGACATCCTCACCCCCTTATAATTTTTCTTGCCACTTTCCTCTTGGTAGAATCTTTTCCAGGCAAGAACCCCATGCTCCAGTTATAGACACAAATGTCTATACATGCCAATTTCATTCTTGTTTCCAGGCCTTTCTTTGTTCATGTGGTTTTTTTTCTTTTTTTCCCTTTGAAATCTCATATCTGTTTTCTTCTCCAATGTGAATAGTACTTTCTTTGCTCTCTTTGGAATCTGCTTGTATTTCTCCCTAAAAATTTCAGACACTGATGGATCTCCTAACAACGTTTAGTTTACACTCCTGTAAATAGCAAAGAAAGTGATTGGAAGAAATATTCCTGTTACTGATAGAAACAGTGCTTCCAATATTCTGAGATCTCTAGGGTTTGTGACCTAATTTTAACAGTTCTTTGGGTTAGAACAAATCAAAACAGAAACCAGTTCCTTGGTTTTGCCATTAGGCAAGATCAAATTCCTATCATCTGTCCTTGGGGTTATATATTTCTGTCAACCAGCCTGTATTTTCTTGGAATCAAGGATATATGAATGTGATAATCTTCATATACCTGGATAAGAAGCAAGAGGCAAGAAAAACTCTTTAATGTTTATTCATTAATGTAGTGAATGTTATTTAATACATTACCATATGCATCAATTAGCAATATAGATGTGATGCTTGGCTTGCTTTCCCTCTTTGAATTTCTTCCTACTTGGCATTTTGATTAACTCCTAGAGCACTGGGTTTCCTCTTTGTCTACTTGGTTTTCAGGTTATAGCTTTTTCTTGACTATAGATTTGTAAGTGTGTTTGGGTACCTAAGTACTGCCTGCTTGTCGAGCCCCAGTTGAGCTATCATGTATTCCTTTGTTTTTCAAGTTCTGGTTTTCTATTTTGACCTTATTTTTTATTTATGGCCAAATGTTCTGAGACCAACCAAGAAGTGCCAAATTTCTTTTCTTCCTCTTAAAACAGTATGCCTAATTCTCAAATACACTATTTTTAGTAAAATATCCAAGCAATATAATAGTATATAAATGTAAAATACCCTCTTTAATCCTTCCTATATTAAAGTTAATGTTGACTTTAGCATCTTTTATTATATGCATTTATGAATGTATATCAATATTTACATATTTTGTAAGAGAAAATGAGTTATCAGTTACTAGGCAGAAGAGAACTAGAGTACCTGGGTCTTACAGAGGCAAGTGAAAAGATCAAGCATACAGTTAGAAATCAAGAGACCCTAAGAAAATAAAAGGGAAAAATATGATCATCTTATACTTTAAGAGAAAGGGATCATGCTATGTACTTTGTTGTCTAGCATGAATTTTTTTTTTTTAACTGAGTAATATGTCTTGGAAAGTTTTCCCCGTGCCAGTAAGTGTAGGTCAGCCTTTTACTTAAAAAACATTGTTTTTAAGTTTATTTTTATTTATTTTGAGAGAGAGAGATACAGAGCAAGTGAGGGAAGGGCAGAAAGTAAGGGAGACAGAATCCCAAGCAGGCTCCATGCTGTCGGTGCAGAGCCTGATGTGGGGCTTGATCTCACCATCCATGAGGTCATGACCTGAGCCAAAATAAGGGGTCGGATGCTTAACCAACTGAGCCACCGAGGTGCTCGATCCTTTTATTTTTTAATAGCTGCATGGTGTCTGAAAAATGTAGATATACTATAATTTATTTAATCCTTTATTGATTCTAATTATCTTCCTATTATAGACACTTTCACAATGAATATCTTTTCTTATATTTTATACATATTTATTTTCACATTATAGTTTATGTATGTATGCTTGTGTCCTTAAGTGCCTTTTAAGGCAAAATTAGTTGCCAATTATTAGGTAGAGGAGAACCAGAGGGACCCTATGTGTGCATTGGGGCATGCCTTAAACACTCAGACAGATAGATTTCAACTCTTCCTTAGCCTTCACTTCCTGCGTGTGTATATCCTCAACGTAAGCCAGACCTGAGAGTTCAGAACCTACTCTGGTTTTCCTGGGTACAGACCTGTTTATGTGTGTGGCCATCTAGATGCTCAGGAATATGCTGGAACTTTTCAAAGACATCTCATTTCCCAGATTTTCCTTTTACGCTTGTTTGCTAGCCTATTATTTGCCCCAATTGTTTTTTTTTAATGGCATGAATCTACATTTATTGACTTGTAAATAGGTCCATGGCATATTTTTAGTGAAAAGGCAGTATACTATATGTACTGTTTTAATTGAGTGAAATTGTTCACAATCGTTGATGAACGTAAAGAGACATAGAAAGGTATCCAAGTAGGATATTAATCAAAATGCATCATTTTTTGCATGCCCTTAATGGGAAATTTGTGTTGCTTTTATCTTTCTTCTTTGTACAGTTGTGGGTTTATTTGATTTTTAAAAATCATTGTGTCAGGGCCCCTGGGTGTCTTAGTCAGTGGAGTATCTAACTCTTGATTTTGGCTCAGGTCACAATCCCAGGGTTGTGGGATCAAGCCCCAAGTCAAGCTCCACATTGAGCATGGAGCCTGCTTGGGATTCTCTCTCTCTCTCTCTCTCTCTCTCTATCTCTCCCTCTCTCCCTCCCTCCCTCCCTCCCTCCCTCCGTCCGTCCCTCCCTCCCTCTGCCTCTCTCCCCTGTTCTTTCTCTCTCTCCAAAAAAAAAATTTTTTTTTAATCTTAAAAAATATTAGTATGTCATTGGAAGAGCAGCAATAGCATTTAAGAGCAGGGCTCCTGAATCTGACTGGTTTTTGTTCATTTGTCTCAAGTTTTTACTTAAACTAATTAGTTAGTATATAGTATAATACTGGTTTCAGGAGTGGAATTTAGTGCTTCATCATTTACATGTAACATCCAGTGCTTGCTCCAACTATTACCCACCACTTCAGACAGTTACAATGTTAACTAATTGCCTCTGATTGTGTTTGAGGAGTACTTCCAGGGAAAAGACTCTTTGCCTTGGGCAAGCTTTGAGTCCGGTCAAATAAGGCAGCTTGGCAAGTAGGGTCTTCCAGGGAGCCACAAGACAGGTCTAATAATGACAGTTCTTAGAGAATGGGGCTTTGAAGAAGTTCCAAACTCATTCTTCTCCATTGGCTGTCAGGCTGCTGTTTTTCATCATGAGGGTAGGCTCTTAGTCTTCAAGGCTCCTGGGAAGCTGGGATGGTAAGATGGGAATAATGGCAAGCTAAAATGCCACAAAGCTCACTATTACTGAGGGTCAGCCGTTTTTCTGAAAGAAAACACTCTTTGGATGACTCTAAGCCTTTGATTTATAGCCAGAGTTTTGAAAAAAGTTGATTCTGACAGTTTGCGTCCGTGTTCTCACAGCTTTTATGGAGGAGAGGATTCTCAGAGGTCCTTCCTCTGCTACTTTTGCTCGCCTGGTCAATAAGAACTGGTTGGTTGGATGAGTGAATAATGCCCAGTTCTTCCTCCATGACTGTGCAAATCTAAGAACTTGTGGATCAGTAGGCTCGTTATATCCTGAATTCCGAGAAAATGTAGTCTGACAAAAAGTGATTCGCTCTCTGAAGTAGATTATGGGAATTGTGTTTCCTTATCAAATTAAGGGGTGCGGTAGTCTGAGGATCACTTAAATTTAGCATTAGGACACAGGTATCAATCTGTTTAGATTTTAAGGAGGACATCTGTTTAGGGAAAATTCTTTCATTAATATGAATATTTTCATTTAGCTGTGTTCTTTCCAATTCATTTTTAAAAAATTATTTATTTAAAGTCAAATTAGTTAACATACAGTGTAGTATTGGTTTCAGGAGTAGAACCCACTGATTCATCACTTACATATAATACCCAGTGCTCATCCCAACAAGTGCCCTTCTTAATACCCCTCCCCCATTTAGCCCATCCCCCTACCCACCTCCCCTCCAGCAGCCCTCAGTTTGTTCTCTGTATTTGAGTCTCTTATTGTTTTTATCTTATTTTTCCTTTCCTTCCCCTATGTTCATCTGTTGTGTTTTTTAAATTCCATATATGAGTGAAAACATATTTGTCTTCTTCTAACTGACTTATTTCACTTACACAATACACTCTAGTTCTATCCATATTGTTGCAAATCTTTCCAATTCATTTTTGATGTTAAGGACTGTTAGCATAAGAAAATGAAGTTTCTATGGAGAAATAGAAGACCTTTAAATAGTGGTTAAACCATTGCTAAACTCTTTGTAATATAAAAAAATCTGAAGAGAAATTTTGCATCTGTTCTGTTCTTTCTTTTACACTATTTTTTCTAAATTACATTTTAAAGCAATTAATGATGCCCTCAAATTTTAGGTTAAGCTGCCTTGCTATTATAGATTATACCACTGATAGATATGAAATTATTTTAGTTACAAGGCTTAACTAAGTGGTGAATATAGTATAATGAGATAATCCAGAGCTTTTAGCACAATGCCTATAGCTTTTAGCACAATGTTTGGCATATAAATAGCATTCAATAAATAGCACCTATCTTTGCTAATATTATATCAGTAGTGATAATAGCAAAAATTACATTTTATATTAGGAATGTGGTCAGAATTGGGCAAATGCCTACTTGCAGGTAAATTTTTAGAAAACCCTATGCCTATGTAAAGGTGTTGTACCCTGGTAGGCTATTGACACAAAATCAGCCCCTCCAAGAAAAGCTGTTGATTCTCATGATAAAATAACTTCTTTGTTTATTATATTTTTGCAGCATTCCAGAATGCCTTGAAGATTTTCTGTAGGATAAAAAGTGGTCGAGTTGCGACTGATGAACTGGCTGCTGTTTTGGATAGCATGGATATTCCTGTAATTCCTGAAACTTTTCAGGAAGTGATAAAACATGCTAGTATAGACAGTGAGTTATTTGAATTACTATGTAAATATATCTTTCTTGGATATCAGTGTTCTGATTCATCCTTTATCTCTCCTTCTTGATTCTTACCTCTTGCCACCTATCAACATTGCTTACTGGTGTCTGTGGTAAGAGATAGTCTAGAAAAATTAAATGAGAATTTTCTAAAATTATTAGATTTTGGTATGTTTGATAAAAATCTAAGAGAAAAATGTATTTATTTTCTTTTCAAACTTTCCTCTCTTTTCCATTTCTTGTTTGTGGAGAGATGGTTTCTTTAATGTCAAGGGCATTGGCTTCACAAACTAGGAGACCTAAATTTCTTGAATTTTTAACTTTATTAGATAGCTTTGATTACACAATCTTCTCATGCTATTCAGTTACTCTTTGCAAAATGTAGATTTTTTAAAAAACATTATGGATATATTTAGCAGATGTTTTGTATTATATGTTTATATGTCACCAGGGGGTGTCTGATAATAATGGAATGATAAATGATTGATTCATTGATTATCCATGTATTTAATGAGTCAGATAGTCATTTAATATCTACTGTGCTTGGAACTATGCAAGGTGATACAGAGATGAATAGAACACATTTCTTTTTCCAAAGGAGTTCACATTCTAGTGTGGAAAGAGTCAAATAAAATGAAAATTATAGTGTTGTATAGCAAATACTGTTATAGAATGTAGTTAGGCTGCAAATGTATACTGGAAACACCAGGGAAAGATCATCAGAGGATGTGATGTCTGAGCTAAATCTTGAAGGATCAATAGGGGTTAGTTGGTTGAAGGTGGTAATGAAGGTGGTAACAAAAGACATTTTAGACTGAGGGAACAGTTTGTGTAAATATGGCAGGAACATTATCAGACATGGCATCCTTTTCCATGGGCTTCCACAGGTTTTTGTCATTTGTCAGTGGTGGCTTTTAGGGGGTCTTTGGTGGCTGGGATGTGGTGTGAAGATAGAACCAGGCTGCATGAATTTTAGTAGGTAGTCATTTATGGTGAGTTCTGGGTTGATAGACGTAAGTGGAGGGATGTTCTAGAGCATAAAGATGCCCATAAAAGAGGGATTTTAAAGCTTAATCTCAAGTCATATTATTAAATAGCCTTTAGGGCATGCTCTACCAGAAGCAACAGAAATTACATATGAAACCACTGTGGCTTTTTTTTTTTTTTTTGGCTTATGGAATTCTGGTCTGGATTTCCAGGCTTTGTACTTGGGGAGCTAAACTGAAAAATTATGCTGATATCATAGATTGTTGTAGGAATTAAATAGAACCTATTGGCACTAGAATAGTCTCAAGAAATAGGAAGCAGAAACCTGGGAATTATCCTTGGCAACTCTGTTTTCTCTGTTCTCCTCATGCAACCGTTGTGAATTACTATTATTTTAAACTTCTAGATATCTCTTAAATCTCTCTATTTTCCACCATTACCTTAGTCCAAGTTACCATAATTTTTCTTTAGGACCATCACTGTTCATCCTAACAAGTCCACCCACATCCAGTCTTTTTTTTTTTTTTTTTTATGTTTGTTTATTTTTGAGAGGGACAGAGACAGAATGCGAATGGGTTAGGGGCAGAGAGAGAGGGAGAATCCGAAGCAGGCTCCAGGCTCTGAGCTGTCAGCAAAGAGCCCAACGGGGGGCTCGAACTCACGAGCTGTGAGATCATGACCTGAGCCGAAGTCAGACGCTCAACCGACTGAGCCACCCAGGTGCCCCCACCCACACCCAGTCTTATCCCCCTTAACACTACGGACAGAATGATCTTTTCAAAACACACATCTGTGGGGCGTCTGGGTGGCTCAGTCAGTTAAGTGTCCGACTTTGGATCAAGTTACGATCTCAGGCTTGTGGTTTCAAGCCCCATGTTGGGCTCTGTGTTGACAGTTCGGAGCCTGGAGCCTGCTTCGGATTCTGTCTCCCTCTCTCTCTCTGCCCCTCCTCCCCTCTCAAAAATAAATAAACATAATAAAAAAATTAAAAAACCCCACACATCTGATCATGTTACCTCCTTGCATAAACTCTAATAATACTTCTTGGGATGAAGAGCCCTTTAAGGTCACGTACAAGGACTTACAATGTCTGGCCTTTACCTTAGATCTCCAGCTTCATCTCAGACCACATTCTGCTTTGCTTACTGTGCCTTCTTAGAGTTTCAGTTATATACCAGGCTTCCTCCTGCCATAGCCTTTACATATATTCTTTTCTTTTCCTGGAGCATTCTTCCCCTCCTAGTGAATTACTACTTATACTTTGTATCTAAACTCAACTCTATTCTTTAAGGATGCTTCCATGACTTTTCTGACTAGGTCAAGGTCTCATACACTCTCACAGCACTAATCATAGTTGCAACTTTTATTTCTTATATATTTTTAAAAAGTTTTTCAGTGTTTATTTTTGAGAGAGAGAAATAGAGTGTGAGTGAGGGAGAGGCAGGGAGAGAGAGGAAGACACAGAATCTGAAGCAGGGTCCAGGCTCTGAGCTGTCAGCACAGAGCCCAATGCGGGGCTCGAACTCACAAACCACGAGATCACGACCTGAGCCAAAATCAGATGCCCAACCGACTGAGCCACCCAGGTACCCCTATTTCTTATTGTTTTGTGAAGATCTGTATCTCAGATAAGACGAAATACCAAGAAAGCAGATATCATGTGTACTTTTGCTCAATATTGTATCCTCAGTACTCCATACAGTGCTTATGGCACATATTAACTGCTCAACAAATATATGTTGAATGAATTAATAAGTCTCACCCTTCACTCCATCTCCTCCAACCAGAGAGAATAAGATTTTTTCATTTTGTCATTTTTTTTAAAAATTTTTTTTCCCAACGTTTATTTATTTTTGGGACAGAGAGAGACAGAGCATGAACGGGGGAGGGGCAGAGAGAGAGGGAGACACAGAATCGGAAACAGGCTCCAGGCTCTGAGCCATCAGCCCAGAGCCTGACGCGGGGCTCGAACTCACAGACCGTGAGATCGTGACCTGGCTGAAGTCGGACGCTTAACCGACTGCGCCACCCAGGCGCCCTCATTTTGTCATTTTTAATAACCTGGTTGTGACTTAAGGTAAAATTCCTCATAGGGGAGGTCCTTGTCTTTTGACTAGGAAAATCATTTTAACAGGTATGTTTGATTATGAGAGCTAAAGCCTATTGGGAGATACCTAGTTTGAGCAAAAAGGTAAGGTAAAGTACTCTATATAAGAAAACAACAGGAACTTAGAATACAACAGTGGCTAATCGGCAGCTGGAAGAGGAACACTGAGGGAACCTGAGAGTGGATGGGTGTCTAGCAATCAATAGAGAGTGGCTGTAGAACTCTAGGACAGTACTATGTAGTGCTTGCTGTGCTATAAAGAAATCCCTTACTCTCATTAATTTCAAGTTATCTAGTAAGAGTTGGTTATATACAATAGCCTTGTGTTAGTCATGTGGTGGGTGGATTTCAAGGAAAAAGGTCTGTAGGTTCTGTGTTAGGTAGGCTTGGGGTGGAGAGAAGATAGCACCTATAGGATGTGATAATGTGAGAGAGATCAGGAGTCCACGGGAATAGAAAACAAAACGAAAATCAACCGCCAGAGTATAAAACACTCAGGAATCTTCAAATTTTGGAGGAAGTATTGATTGCTGTTCATATAATGTATGGTGTGGGGTCGGGGCTATTTTACTTAAACATTAAAGGAAAGGACACCCTCAGAATGCCAGAAGTTTTGGGTTACCCCAGTAGGAGATATGGATTCTTCTGTAACAGAATTTTGAAGTAAGGAGTGATGTAAGTCAGTTATCCCGCTAGTAGAAGTCGTAGCACCCTGGTATAGGTACTGTTTTAACATCTTGTTTTTGTATTTGGTTTGGTTTTTTGGAGCAATACTGATAACATGGAGAATATCTTCATGAGTATGCATGATAAAGAGGAATGCCGCTGGAATTTGCAAGGAAGTCCAACAAGCATTTGCTTCATTAAGATCTGGCAAGAGGAATATGGAAAATCACTTGATGACAGTTCTGGTAGTTTGGTTTCTGAGATAGGATATTGGTGCGGTAGTTTTTTCTCTCGTGGTATTTACCGATCTAGTAATTGAACTGGGTGAAAAGTAGTAACTAGCACAATTTTTGATGAGAAGGTCTTTGATATTGTGGAGCTATTGTGGAGATTATGGAAATGTGTTAATAGTCATTTAACACCTTCAAAGTAATGTTGCCTTGAATATGACTTTGATGATGAGGATACTTTTTTTTTCACATTAGATAGTTACATTTTCCAGGTTGAATGGAAAGGAAAGTTCCAATATGAGCTTCCTCCAGAAGGACAAATGTTAAGTGTGGGAAGCTGTTTTGAACTTCTCTTATGAAGTAAATGCTACCTGTAACTATACTGATTGTCTCAGTCTCAACCAGGAATTATTCATTGAGGTTTTGATAAGCTAGATAGGGGTCAAAATAGTAATTTCAGATTCTGTAATGCTTATTTGGCCACCAGAGACTATATAAATGGATAGTATTTGTCTTAGAGGTGTGTGAGAAGTATTTGTCATTGCATAGAAGAAGGAATAAATTTGAGCGAGGGCTAGTAAATCTGTAAATGGTTGGCTACTGCATGCTCACTGGTCAATGTTGGACCTCTTTCCAGAAAGGGGAGTTCTTTAAGTAGAGACCAGATATAAACAATACAGCCTTCTCCATTGGATTACTTTATGGATGATCCAACAGAATACTTTTCACTGATCAAATTCAGGAGTTTGAGGACTGAAGCCTTGAATGATTTTAGGACTTATGCTTTGATCTAAGAACTTGGGATATGGACTCTATCTACAAAAGTTCCAGAAGTTCACTGGGGTGTTAGAACCACAATCAAGAACAGAATGAGAATAAATACCAAGAAAATAAAAAAACAGAATGTAAGAGTGGCGGCTGGGTGGCTCGGTCGGTTAAGCGTCCAACTTTGGCTCAGGTCATGATCTCGTGGCTCGTGAGTTCGAGCCCCACGTCAGGCTCTTTGCTGACAGCTCAGAGCCTGGAACCTGCTTCAGATTCTGTGTCTCCCCCTCTCTCTGCCCCAACCCACTTGCATTCTGTCTCTGTCTCTCTCAAAAATAAATAAACATTAAAAATAATTTTAAAAAAACCCAGAATGTAAGAAGCAGTTCTAATCAGAAGACAACTTAACATCAATTGGTCTAGCACTTCTTTGGTTGGGTCAAATACTTACTTGCTTTGCAGTGATTTAAAGTCCTGGACCTGACATAGCTTACCAATTTTCAAAGAAGCAGAATGAATCAATCTTACCCAACACCAAAACCATAGTGTATATAATAATTCTTGGACTCAAAAGGCACTTTAAAAACTGGCATCTTCTTTTCAGGGTCTTTGCTTATGCTTATAACTGAATAGTTGATTTTTTAGGCATAGGCTGAAGAACAAACCTAGTATTTTTATAAGTAGGTAAGTCAACACCTGGTCTTTCTCACCTTGGATGTCAAGCGAAGCCAGACATTTGGAGGCAAGAACTATTGGGTGTCCAATTGGAACAACATTATTTGAGGTGACTGTCTCTGACCCCATTCTCCATCATACACTGTCCAAGAAGGAAAATGGTTTTAGACAGAGGCAAGGGCAGGAATGGTAGGAAGTTATAATTATGGGAGTGCTGTACATGTGTAAGACGCTAAGTAAATGGTTTACTGCTATCCACAATGTAGACATTGCATGATTCTTTACAGCCTTTAGTATATTTATTCATTCAAAAATATTTTTTTAATTTTATTTTTTTAAATTTACGTCCAAATTAGTTAGTATATAGTGCAACAATTACTTCCAGAGTAGATTCCTTAGTGCCCCTTACCCATTTAGCCCACCCTCTCTCCCACAACCCCTCCAGTAACCCTCAATTTGTTCTCCATATTTACAAGTCTCTTATGTTTTGTCCCCCTCCCTGTTTCATCAAAAATAATTTTTAAAAAATAAATTTTTTAAAGTTTATTTATTTATTTTGAGAGAGAGACAGTGCAAGTGGGAGAGAGGCAGAGAGAGAGGGAAAGAGAGAATCCCAAGCAGGATCTGCACTGTCAGCGCAGAGCCCAACGTGGGGCTCGAACCCATGAACTCTGAGATCATGACCTGAGCCCCAATTAAGAGTCAAACACTCAACTGACTGAGCCACTCAGGTGCCCCTCAAAAAAACTAGTTTTTAAGTGCTAGGAAGTATATAATTTGCTAGGCATTGGGGAAACAAATGACATCCTGTACTCTTGAAGAGCTCACAATCCAGTGAGAAAGACAAAAGAGCTAAAACTTGAAATTCTACCTATAGTAAATTCTCAAAACACTATTTATTAAATGAATGAAATATTAACCTGATTACCTAGCTGTGGAGCTTAAAATGTGACTAATTTCTTTTGATGGGAAACTCTTTTATTAAGGGAAAAAGAAAATAATGGTCTTTTATGTTTCAGTGTGTACTGAGCTATTAACAATTCTAGATATTATTCACAACCTCTGTTCCTACTTTCACACATCTCTGTGCTGTTTTTGTATTAGAATGGGATGGAAACTAGATTTGTGTTCAAAAAAGAAATAACAGTACTTGAACTTACTCTTTCTATTACAGGTAACCACATGGTGGATATTAGAGATATTCTATTTATTTTGGATGAACTCCAGCACCAGTATGAAGATTTTTGTAAGTGAGCTCTCATTGCTACAGCAAGTATTATTTATAAATAAGTTGCCTTTAAATTAAATCCTAATTTGTAAGTTTTATCATATGGACTCTGAAAGCCTTCTCTGACCCCATGACTCTAACTCTTTAAAAAATTTTTTTTAATGTATTATTTACTTTTTGAGAGCAAGAGAGACAGAGCGTGAGCGGGGGAGGGGCAGAAAGAGAGGGGGAGACACAGAATCCAAAACAGGCTCCAGGCTCTGAGCTGTCAGCACAGAGCCCAACGCGGGGCTCGAACTCACACACTGCGAGATCACGACCTGAGCTGAAGTTGGATGCTTAACCGACCGAGCCACCCATGTGCACCACCCCCCCATTACTCTAACTCTTTAGATAAAAGTTTAAATCCTAAACATACCTAATCAGTATTGATTATGTAACTACCATAATTTTCTTTTCTCTTTCCCTTAATATTTTGCAACATGAAGTCAACTTTAAAACAAAATAATAACACTAAGAAAAAAAACCGTAATTTGCAACTTGTGGGTCATTCTGACATCCTGACATTGACAGTTAAAAATTTTTAATATAGGGGTGCCTGAGTGGCTCAGTCAGTTAAATGTCCAAATTCGGCTCAGGTCATGATCTCATGGTCCATGAGCTTGAGCCCCTCATCAGGCTCTGTGCTGACTGCTCAGAGCCTGGAGGCTGAGGCAGATTCTGTGTCTCCCTTTCTCTCTCTGACCCTCCCCTGCTTGTGCTTTGTCTCTCTCAAAAATAAATAAACATTAAAACATTTTTAAAAAATTGTTTTTAGTATATTATTCAGTATCATTCATGATTAGTTTTGTTTTTCTTCATTAAGTACGTTTTTAAAAATCTCTTCCTGTTGCACATGGTGTCACTCCCTTTTCTTTCTCTGTCCGGACATCCTTTGGTCAAGATTATCTATGTGTATAATTTTAAGCTCAATTTGGCTCAGTTGGTTGAGCATCTGACTTCAGCTCAGGTCGTGATCTCACGGTTCGTGAGTTCGAGCCCCGCATTGGGCTCTGTGCTGACAGTTCAGAGCCTGGAGCCTGCTTCGGATTCTGTGTCTCCCTCTCTCTCTCTTCCTCCCCTGCTCACAGTCTGTCTCTGCCTCTCTCAAAAATAAATAAAGATTAAAAAAGATTAAAAAAAAGAATTATATAGTTCTAATAAACTTGCTACAAATAGAGCAGGCTCTTGCCTGATCCTTTCCTTAGTTTCTCCAGAGGCAAACATTTTAGCTGATTACCTGATATTTGTCTTCATGACTGTAAATAACATGTTTGTATTGCTTCTTGTTGATTTTTTTTTAATTTTGGTTAGACCTAGTAAACTCCCTAATATGAAAAATAAGGATTTAGCTCTGTTTCATTTTCCCTGTCCCCACCACATCCACTTCCCATACCTATCCATCCTCCTAATATAGTCATAGGGTAATTGAGTAAGTTTTAATTCTGTATTTATGTTAATATATTTATGTACACAGTATTCACTGCTGAGCCACATGTAAGTATCTTGTGGCTACTTTCTCTTTATGTACAACTTTTCCCTCTTTGAGTTGTCTTACTTACTTATTTGCTTGGTTTAAAAAAAAGTATATATATTACTGATTGAAGCTTAAACTCTGCCAACTGTCTAAATATCCTCTTCGTAAGTTTGTCTGCACAAGGTGTTCTAGTAGTTTTGTCTTCTTGAAGAAATCTTTAGAGTATTTTGATGTTCTCCAGTATGAATTTGTTGCCCTCTACATTTTGTGTGCAACTGTCATCTTGAGATCTTTCTTCATTAACATGCTGGAGACTTTTCACTTCTCTCCTCCTATGACAGATTCTGTCTTCGTATTTTATTGATAGTTTGGGTACAGAATTCT
Organism: Prionailurus bengalensis; assembly: GCF_016509475.1. Lineage (NCBI taxonomy): Eukaryota > Metazoa > Chordata > Mammalia > Carnivora > Felidae > Prionailurus > Prionailurus bengalensis. The sequence goes on from NC_057347.1 coordinate 44,319,214, forward strand.
AGATTGTAAATAATTTTCTATGTTTTCTAGTTTTCAGTATTGCCATTGAAGTGCAAAATTTTCTGACTCTTGACTTTGACACTGATTTTTTTTTTTCGAGCATATAGGATATTTTCTAGTCTTCTGAAAGTCTCCTTGAAAGAAGTTTCTTTGTAACGATTGTGCTGAATACAGCGTCCTTTGATTCTGGAAAATTAAAATAATTTGTTGATGATTTCCTTTCCTCTATTTTTTCTGTCTCTGTGGAAATCTTGATATTTGGATATGTGACATAATGGGATGATTCCTTTTTTTTTAACCTTTTTCTCTTATCTCTTTGTTATGCTTTATTTATTTATTATTTATTTATTTATATTTATTACACAAGTGGGAGTGGGAGAGGGGCAAAGGGAGAGGGAGAGGGAATCTTAAGCAGGCTCCACACCCAGCGCAGAACCCAACATAGGGCTCAGTCTCACGACTGTGAGATCATGACCTGGGCTGAAATCAAGAGTCGGATGCTTAACTGAGCCACCCAGGTGCCACTCTTTGTTATGTTTTCTGAGAGAGTTCCTTAAATTTATCTTCCAATGCTTCTATTTAGTTTTTCATTTGTACTTTTAAATTTCCAATAATTTCTTTCCCCTCTGTTATTTTATTGTAATATCCTCCTCTTATTTCATGGGCATTTCTATTGTTCCACAAACAGTATCTTCTGTTGCAACTAAGAACTTCTGTTGCAATGCTTTCGAGATTTCCTTTTTCATTCATATTCTGTCTCCTCCAAGGTATTTTTTTCTGTTTGTTTTTCATTTTAGGAGTGTTCCTCAAATGTCTGGTGATCTTTGGTTGTCTACTCATATTTGAGAATGGTGAACTCAAAAGCTATTTGGAAGCTCTGACACTGAGGGCAAAACTAGCTGATTATGAGCTGTAGGATAGTGATTCTTAACCAGAGATGATTTGGAGATTTCCCCCCGCCCCCCGCCCCGAACTTCCCCTTCCCCCAGGAACATTTGGAAACATTTGGAGACATTTTTGGTCATCACAATCTGTGTTACTGGCATCAAGTGATGAGAGGCCAGGGATGCTTCTGAGTATCCTACAATACACAGGACAGCTCTCTCAATAAAGAAGTATCTGTCTCAAAATGCCAGTACTGCTGAGATTGAGAAACCCTGCTATCGGGTCTGGCTGGGCTCTTTGCCTGGAAAACCCTTAATATGACTGTCTTTAGGGTATATTTCCTTTTGAGATGGTCAGAGTGTTCAAAGAAACTTTGAATATCCTTCCCGGAGGTATAGCCTTGCTTCATAGAATTCCAGGTGTTAAATAAGACGAAAGACTGAAGTTCCCATTATTCAGTGTAAGCCTCCCTCCGAGTTTTGCAGGTAATGCCCCTACCCTCTATTGTGTTTAGTATTCCATAATCCAGAGACCTTGTGTTTAACCCTTTCTGATGAATGGTCACTTTCCTGCTGGAGTAGGAGAAGATCAATAACTGGCTGTGCCCAGTGGATAAAAGTGAATATCTGGCCGTGTGAAGAGACCCTAGGTATCAAATTACTACTTAAAGGGATTTTAACCAGTTCTTTATTTTTAGCTTCACTCTGACCCTCACTTTTAGAGGTACCTAAATGCTACTAATTTATGAGCTTTTGGAGTTTTTGTGTTATGAATTGGGTTGCTTCTTGGCTTTCCCCATTCTGCCTTATGGTTCAGCCTTTTCAGGTCTACTAAGTTCATCAGCTTTCCAGATTCCAAAGTTTAATTGTAGTAGTTTCTTTTCCTCTTCTTTTTGTTATTATGGATTTGTGATGTTTTAAAAATTCCTTTAGTTTATTTTTGAGAGAGAGAGAGAGAGAGTGAGAGCGAGCCGGGGAGGGCAGAGAGAGGGGAAGACACAGAATCCAAAGCAGGCTCCAGGCTTCAAGCTGTTAGTACAGAGCCTGATGTGGGGCTCCAACTCACAAACCGCGAGATCATGGCCTGAGCTGAAGTTGGACACCTAACTGACTGGGCCACCCAGGCATCCCCAAAATTCCTTAGTTTAAATGGAGTGTTTGAAGGCTGTTCAATTTGCTACTATTACCTGAACGTTTCAAAGTTTATTTTGAATTCTAATTTTGTCTTTGATGTAGAAGTTTTTTCATTAATTTTTCTTTTCTGACATAGATATTACTAATAATCACATACCCACTCCCATGCATAATAATTCATGTTATTCATTCTTCTGTATCTTTGCTGATTTTTTTTTTTTTACTAGTTCTGTTATAGAGAAAGGAACATTGTCTCCAAATATAATTGTAGATTTGTCTATTTCTCCTTTCAGTTTTGTCAGGTTTTGGTTCATGCATTTTGAAGCTCTGTTGCTAGGTGAATTCACATTTAGAATAGTTATATCTTCTTGGTGAGCTGATGCTTTTATCATTATGCAATATGTATGTGATCACTGGTAATTTTCTTTTCTCTCAAGTTTACTTTTTCTGATTCTAATAGAACTCCAGTTTTCTTTTGATTAGTGATTAGATGGTAAGTATTTTCCATCCTTTTACTTTTAACCTTCTTATACCACCAGTTTTGAAGTATTTTGTAAACCACACAGAGTTGGGTGATGTTTTTTGTATTTATTTGTATAATTCCTGTATTTTATTTTTTTTTTATTTTTTTTTAAAAAAATTTTTTTTTTTCAACGTTTATTTATTTTTGGGACGGAGAGAGACAGAGCATGAACGGGGGAGGGGCAGAGAGAGAGGGAGACACAGAATCGGAAACAGGCTCCAGGCTCTGAGCTGTCAGCCCAGAGCCCGACGCGGGGCTCGAACTCACGGACCGCGAGATCGTGACCTGGCTGAAGTCGGACGCTTAACCGACTGCGCCACCCAGGCGCCCCAATTCCTGTATTTTAATTGGAGTGTTTAAATCATATGTAATGTAATTACTTATACATTCAGACCAGGTATACCATATTATTATTTGTTTTCTGTTTTTTCCTCTGTCTTTCAACCATTTTATCCCTTCTTTTTTGGGGAGCATTTTTTTAGTATGTGAATTTATTCTATATGTATTTTCACTATATCTCTGTATTTTTCCAGTGGTTGTTTTAAGGATTATAGTATACATACTTAACCTTTTCTAGTATACTAAAATAAATATTTTACCACTTCAAGTGGAATATAGAAGTTTTACCATTATATAGATCTTTTTACCCTCCCTCCATTAAGCTGTAATTTTATTATGTATTACCACTATACACACTGAAAACTTCAGACAATGTTTTATAAGTTTTGCCTTCAATGATCAAACATATTTTAAACTTCTAAGAGGAGAATAATAGTCTATCATAAAATCAAGTATTATAACATTTGAAATACTTTAAAATGTGTTATTCAAACGTAAGGTACTATTCTGAGCCGTCAGATGAATTTTATAAAGGAAGCCCCAGTGGGACATTGTATTAATATTTTTCTGAAGAGGTTATTTTATGTACAAACTATTTTTTCCCACAAGTACTGAGAATCTTTAGGAGAGTAAATATTTGTATTCTGATGTTAAAAACAATTTTTTTAATGTTTATTTTTGAGAGAGAGGGAGACACAACGTGAGTGGGGGAGGGGCAGAGAGTGAGGAAGACAGAATCTGAAGCAGGCTCCAGGCTCTGAGATGTCAGCACAGAGCCCAATGTGGGGCTCAAACCCATGAGCAGTGAGATCATGACCCGAGCCGAAGTGGGATGCCCAACGAACTGAGCCACCCAGGTGCCCCTGTATTCTGATTTTATAAATAAAAATTTCCCCACTCCAACTTCCTTATACTTCAGTATGCTCATAACTAAGGGATTTGTAGCTGTATTGGCATATTTAGCCTATAATCTTTCAAAATTGGCAGAGTGGGGAATGAGAACTACAAACTTCAGTAGGCTATCACTTTTGATTTGGTGTAACTTCAAATAGCTTTGGATAAAGGAATTTAAATATATTAAACCAGAAGATTATATTTAACCTAGTTAATATTTCAGTCTTAGTTATCAGCTCTGTTAGTTTTTCAACATATTAACCTTATTTAACTTTTTAAACTTTGTTTATTTAAGCACTTGATAATTTCTTGAATAGTTTTCATGAGGACTTAGTTGTTACTTTTTAAAAACTATTACAAATGGTACAGGTAAATAGAGTAATTAAATATGTTTCTCTTGCTTAGCAGTTATGGAGTCATCAGCCTTGGATGAATCTACTTCAAACAGAAAGTTATCAAATATATCAGAATGTTATCCACAGTATAGGATGAAAAGCAGTTTCTCTTCCAGACTACGTGAACCATCATTATTCCCAAAGTTAAATAGAAAACACCTCCAATATCATAAAATTATGGAGGATAATGATTACCTTGAATTTAAAAGATCAAAAACTCCTTTGCAAATAAAAAAATTCCTAAATGGGGTTGATAGCAGTGATATAGGATTCTGGGAACCATATTCAAAGGATGGCATAAACTTTAAGAAAAGTTCAGAGAAGATTGAAATTCATGACTCAAAGTCTACGTCACATAGCTTGAAGAGCATCACAAGCCTCAAAAAGTCTCTGGATAAAAGTGATCATTTTAGTATCCCCAAACTTCAGAAGCCAGCTGTGAGAAGGCATTCCAGCCTCCTAAAACAGGTTTCGTCAAAAGAAAAGATTGCAGTGAATGCTCTGGGTCAGTATCATATATGTAAGTCAAAATATAGGTCCTTGAGTTCTTGAGTCATCACAGAAACAAGCTGAATTAACCATTGATTAGACAGTTGTTTGCGTTTCATTTGTCAATACTATTGAGTAATCACCACTTCTGGTATATAGACCAGTGTATATAACACTGTGGTTTTAAGTTGTGCCTTTTCAGATGGTTGTGTTCCCTTTTTCAGATGCCTAACTTTGACCAAGAAGTTTATTCAGAGATTAATTCAACTCACTCAAGTTCCCTAGAAATAGAGGGCCTGTTTTCTTTTGGAAATGCTTGTTTTATAATTTTTAAACTAAATATGTAAGGAGTCTATGTGAAATTTTTGTTCAGGTTCCATCATTTAAATATGTGATATCTATATCCAATATGATATGATAATGCTTCAGATATCATCTCTTTTGGACATGGGAATATGAAGAAAGATAAAATAACTACTATTTTACAGTTTGGTTCCCCAGGGCTTTATGGTCTTTCTCAAAGATGAGCAAGGTTTTCCAACCAATATATAGTTTCCTCCTTCCATGGTACCTCTATCACAGAAGTCCTGTGTGTGGAACTTAATTAAATACTCCTTCCTATAGTCCTTGGCTGAAGTTACTTAAGTTGTTTATTTTCTTGAAAGTGACTTATCTTTTTATTGCATTTAATATTGAAGGTAATTGTTAAAATGAGTGCTTAGTGAAATACTAGTGGTTCTTACACAGTAATACCTATTTTAAACAACTCGGTTGAACAGAAAATGTGCTCTTTTAAGGAGGCACAACAATGTTCTTTCTGATTCCTTTACTGATACACTACTATTACTCTGTGCCTCATTCCTAATTCTGAGTTCTTTATATTCCAGTAAGATTAAAACCCTTGTTAAAGGAACAGTGGAGTAGTAGGCATTTAGCCCTTGGGTAGAAGAAGCCTGTGGAAGAAAGCGCTTATCTATCTTGCTGGTGTCGCCAACCTTTGCCATACTTAATATTCTTTGTAAAGAGAAGTGTGAAATAGTTTATCTGGTATAACTTCTCAAGATAAATTGATGGTAATTGAACATTTCTGAAATGTGACTGTCATTTGATATACATTTTAAAAACATTTTTAACTTTTCATTGTTATGATAATTTTTAAATCATAAGAATTACACAAAGGGAAAGACATTTCTATATACTCTTCATCTCGTTTTCCCAGGTATTAAGATCTTGTATAATCACAGTACAGTGAACTAAATCAGGAAATTGACACTGATACAATATTATTTATATTCTGAAGATCTTATTCAGTTTTTTTCAATTGGTCCATAAATGTATTTTTCCTGGTTCAAGGTCTCATCTAGGATCACACATTACATTCAGTTGTCATGTGTCCCTTAGTCTCCTCTGATCTAGGATAATTTCATGACCATGACACTTTCGAAGAGTATTGACTAGTTAATTTGTAAAATGTCCCTCATTTTGGGTTTTCCTTATATTTCTTCGTAAGTTCAGGTTATGCATTTTTGGTGGGAATTTCAGAGAAGTGATACTATGCCTATCTCAGTGCATGATATTAGGGGACTCACGATGGCCATGTGTATCTACTGCGAAGATTTTATGATTTTGAAGATTGTGAACTGAAAACATGGTAGCCTAAAATGATGGGAAGGGGAAGAACTCTCATTGTTTGCTTGGAATCCTGGAATTTAAACTAAACACTTTGTTGTTGTGATCTCTTGAACTCGTTCATTATATTTTAATCCGAACCAAGCAGCATTGGCTGGGTCACTGGAACAGGCTGTTCCTCCAAACAAGTAGTTTATAAACATTTATAGAACTTCAAGATTGTTTTCTGTTTGACCTATATGGGAAATATTTAGGTATAATGTAAGATACAACAGAAATACGAAGAAAAAAGCAGTCATATGAGGTAATAATAATTAGATAAAACTTGTTTTCTAATTGCTAAAGACTTTGGGTGCTAATTATTGCTTAAGACACATAAATTCTGTGGCTGAATAGTCTTCTACATTTTGTATATTTAGAAAACATCTGTGAAGCTATCAATAAACTCCAAGAAAATTACATTGCTGCAGAAGAATTTCAGTCCTTTTTGCCTTCAATAGGAGTTACTTTATCAGACAAAGAGTTCAAGGAGATTGTGGCAAAGACTACTCAAAATGGTGAGACTGATAATACCAAACTTTTTGAAAAAATTAGATACTTTTATGGGATAGTATTAAATGATGGAGTAAGTTCTCAACTAGGAATGGAACAGAATGGGCCATGCTAAAGAAGATTCTAAAAGAACAGATATAAAAATGGAAAGTGGAAAAAAAAATTCCTGGAAAATCTGCCCTAATGGATTGGTTTGGAGGGACTAGGCCTTTTATATCTCAGAATTGTTATGTAACACTCTATCACTATCCCTAGCTATGCCTTTCCATATGGGACAGGTACTGGAAAGGCTGGCCCAGTTGTAGGGAGGTTCAGGCAATAAGAGCACAAAATCCAAGGGGTACAAAAATCTCTGAGAAAATAGCTTAAGCATCCAAGAAGAAATAACTGGAGATTCCAAAATGGTAAGGAAGTGCTACAACTAGGAATTTAGGGCTAATGATACTTAACCAATCAAGGCAGATGATTAGCATCTAGATGTTAAATAGCATATCCCAGTCACCAGCGTAAGTTCAAGGCAGATTTTAAGTTTCTAGGAAGAGCTTTTGTATTGGAGAAGTTGTTTTATCATTAAGTAAGAACCATCCACAACACAAGTTCAGCTGAGGAGAGGGCAGAGGCAACATTTTGGGGAAAGACTGACTTGGGAATATGTTCTTGGGAAATGAATTCTTAGAACCTGAGCAAAATTTCTTAGCTAAAGCAAACGGGAAAGAAGATTAAAAAAAAAATCTAAGGTGTAGGTGCTACTAAAATTATTGAGCCCTTTCATGTTGCTTATCAGGATTGGTAGGATCACTGTGGAGGGTGTATATCTAAAAATAGGCAGTTAATTGGATCAGCTGATAGTAATGGGGACACTTGGGTCTGTCAGGATTGGTCAGTATTGTCAAGGTGTCTTAATGGATAGCATTTTGACTGGGTTTTCATGATGGTATGAAATAGACTCCTTAAGTTTCTCATGGCCCATATATATGGTCACCTTTCCTTTTTCCTATATCTATCAAAAATTGAGGACCTAGCTCAGTCCATTGCACTTTATAATAGGTATTTAAAAATTATTGAGTAATTATCAAAATGAAACGAACTGACCTAATTCAGAGACAGGATATGAAAGGAGAAATAGAATTATGATGAAGTGAAGAAGTAATTTTTTTCATAGTTGTATGAAACTATGAATTTACCTTTTATGCAAAAATATAAAGAATGCATGATCTAAAGTCTTTATTTTACAGGAAATGGAATGGTGAAGTTAGATGACTTTATGAGCGCTCTCTCCAAGGAGCAAAGTCTCCCTGAATGTGATGGTAGGTAGGAAATTTATTTTAAAATGATTTGGAGGAAAGAAGTGGTTAGGTTGAAAAGAGGTTCAACTGAACTGAGTTTGCTTTTTGGGTAGATACTTAATAGTTCTGAAATTCTCAGGCAAGCCATGAAAACTTGATGCATTAGGGTAGTGATAGCTAACTTGCTTCCCTCACAGAATTGTTAGATGGATTTTAAAAACTGTAAAGTACTACATAAATGTAGAGTAAGGTAATGAGGAATTCCAATAGGTGATTAGCCCCATTTTTAGCAATTGATGGGTGATTTGATTTTTAATTTATAAGGAACTTGTTTGAATGAAATACTGGTTTTGTTTCCCTTGTTTTAGAACATTTCTGAAAAAATTGTATTAAGCTATAATTTACATACATAAAACTCACTCATGCACTAATTTTCATGAAATGTATAGAGTCATACAATCAACACCACAATCAGTTTTGTTAAAAATTTTTGCTTGCAATGATTTTGGGTTTTTATGCAAATAATTATTTTTCAGCAAGATTAAAATGAGAAATGAAAGATACTAAGCCTTGCTGTTTTTATTTCTTTTTGTTTATTCATATGCTAAAAAGGAAAGATAAGCTTTTTGTGTCTTCCCAAAGGATTTCTCAGATAGAGAAAAATTAATCTAAAGGAAGAGATTTTTCTCTTATACTTACATGAAGTCTCATGTTAAAAACTACATTATTGTGGCGCCTAGGTGGCTCAGTCACTTAAGTGTCCAACTCTTGGTTTCGGCTCCGGTCATGATCTCACAGTTTGTGAGTTCAAGCCCTGTGTTGGACTTCTTGTGGACAACACAGGGCCTGCTTGGGATTCTCTCTTTCTCTCTCCACCCCTACCCTGTGTGCTCTCTCTCTCTCAAAATAAATAAACTTTAAAAAAAAAAAGCTACATTATAAGTTGTCACTTATGATGAATTGCTTAAGTGGTGTTCTTAAAGACACTATTAGCAAATTTCTTGAGTGCTTTACCTTGCAATCATTCATTCACGAACTCAGTCACCGTTTCATTGCTGTTTTGTGAAGTAGTGTCTTGGTTGTAGCCGACTCCTCCCTCCCATTTCCCCCATTATACTGTTTTTAAAATTTATTTTATTTTAACGTTTTATTTATTTAAATAATCTCTACACCCCACATGGGGCTCAGACTCACAACCCCAAGATCAATTGTCTCATGCTCTTTGGACTGAGCCAGCCAGGTGCCCCTAAAATTTATTTTTAATGGTGGTATCTAACACGTAACATAAAATTTGCCATCTTAACCATTTGTAACTGTACAGTTCAAGAACATTAGGGTTAAGTATATTCACACGGTTGTACAACGAATCTCTAGAACTTTTTCATCTTGCAAAACTGAAACTCTATACCCAGTGAACAACAACTACCCATCTGTGCCTCTCCAGCTTCTGACAACCATCATTCTAATTCTGCTTCTGTGAATTTGCCTACTCCAGATACTTGAGTGAAATCATATAGTATTTGTCTTTATGAATGAATGGCTTATTTCACTTATCATAATGCCCGCAGGATTCATCCATGTTGTAGCACGTGTCAGATTTTTCTTTCCTTTTCGTGCTAATATCACATTGCATGTATATGCCACATTCTGTTTGTCCATTCATCCATTAATAGACACCTGTGTTACTTCTACCTCTTGGCAATTGTGACTAGTGCTGCTGTGAATGTGGGTATGCAAATACCTCTTTGAGCCCCTGCTTTCAATTCTTTGGGATATATAATCAGAAGTGGACACAATCCAGGTTTGGAACATTTCCTTCACTCCTAAAATTCTCTTGTGCCCATTTACTGTTAATCCCTACCTCCATTCCCAGGCAACCACTGATTTGCTTTCTGTTTCCATAAAGTTGCCTTTTTTTTTTTTTAACATTTAATATAAATGAAATCATAAAACATGTGGTCTTTTGTGCCTGACTTCACTTTTTTTGAGGCTAATTCATGTTGTTGTATGTATCAGTGGTTTGTTCCTTTGTATGGTTAAATAAGTCCATATTACATTTTATAGGTATATTCCATTTTGTTGATGGTTCACCAATTTATGACATTTGGTTATTTGCAGTTTGGGACTGGTATGCATAATGTTGAAATTAACATTTGCATTGCAGTCTTTCTGTGGACATGTTTCCATGTCTTTTGGGTAGATTCCTAGGAGAATAATTGCTAGTGTGTATGGTAAATTTGTGTTTTACTTTTAAAGAAATTACCAAACTGTTTTCCAAAGTGGCTATACCATTTTCATTCTCACCAGCAATGTGTAAGGATTCTGGTTTCTTCCTATCCTCCACATTTAGGTATTATCTTTTTGTTTATAATCATTATAATAATTGTGTAGTGGAATTTCATTATGTTTTTAATTTTGCATTTCCCTAATGGCTGATAATGTCAAGTTTATTTGCACATGCTTACTAGCTGTTCATATATCTTTGGTGAAATATATATTCAAATCTTTTGCCCACATTTAGAATTCCATTTTGATTTATCTGTAGTGTTTCAGAGTATATCTCTTTGTATACCTTTTAAAGTTGTTGCTTCAGGTATATATACATAACTTATCACACTCTATTGGTGTCATCATTTTGCCAGTTCAAGTGAAATACAGAAGCCTTATCTCCATATACATCGCTCCCTCCTTTATGATATAATTACCTTAAATATTTCCTTCTATATATTTAAAACCACATCAGGTGGCATTATTTTTACTTCAACCATCAGACTTGAATAAAAAATTCAAGAGAAGGAAAGCCTACTATATTTACCCATATTTTGACTTACCATTTTCTTTTTTCCTTCTTGATATTCCAGAGTTTTTTTTTGTTTTATCCTTTGTTTTCTGTTTAAGAACTTCCTTTATCCATTCTTAGGTCTACTGACAACAAATTCTTTTAGTTTCCTCTCATCTGAGAACATCTTGATTTCCTCTTCATTCCTGAAGAATAGTTTTTCTGAATATGGGATTTTACGTTGATAGTTCTTTACTTTCAGCACTTGAAAAATATTGTGTCACTTATTTCTGGCTTCCATGGTTTCTGCTGGAAATTCTGTCATTCAAATTGGTTTTCTTTCCCTATAGTGTTTTTCTTAGGCTGCTTTCAAAATGTTCCCTTGTCTTTAGTTTTCAGAAGTTTAATTATGATGGATCTTGACATGGATTTCTTTGGATTTATCCTGTTTGAGGTCCACTTTTGTCTTGGATCTGTAGGTTAATGTCTCTTGATAAAAATTTGGGAAGTGTGCAGGCATGATTTCTTTGAGTGCCTTTTTAAGTCTCTTTCTCTTCTTCTGGGACTCTGATGGACACAAATGTTAGATCATTTTTATATTCCTACAGGTCTCTGGAACTGTTCATTTTTTCTTCAGTTTATTTTCTCAGTGTTGTTCATCGGATGATTTCAGTTGCTTTCAATTCATTGATTCTTACCTTTCTCTCCTCCTTTCAGCTGTTGAGTCCATCCACTGAACTTTTAATTTCAGTCATCATATTTTTTAGTCATTAAATTTCCATTTGGACTTTCTGTGTTGGTGTTTGTGCAAGAGAAAAAGCAGGCAGCTCTCCCAGTCCTCACATACTGTCCCTATACAGGAGAAGACCCCCACCCATCGGCCCAGCCTGATAGGCCCTAGGCCTCTACCACCTTTTTCCTTCCCCAGGCTCTAGGACTGACAAGATAGCTGATGGTTCTTTGGGACGCCCTGAAAAAGTTGACGTGCTGGATAAACTCTTTACCTCTCCAGGAGGAAACTAAGAGCTGGGAATTTTAATCTAATCCTGTGCTGAACAGAGGGGAGGATCACTGCCTTCTACCAGCCCAAGCCATCGCTTTATTCTACCCCAAATACTAGACTGTGCTAGACCCATCAGAGCTCCAAGGCTGGCAAAACAGAAGCCAATCTTCTGGGGAGGCATTTTGGAAAAGCTGAATTTCTGGATACGTGGACCAAACTCTTCTTCTCCTTGGGTGAAGCTGGGAGCTAGAGTCTTTTTTTTTTTTGGATCATATGGTGCTGCATTGGAGGCAGCACTTGTGGGAGGGTGTCCCAAATGTCTGTACCAGCTTCAGTACGTCTTGTTTTGCATTCTCCTGGGATACAAGAGCCTGTCAGTTAGTTTCTAATTTATCACAAAAGGAATTTATTTTTTAATTTCTGCTGAATCAGTGTGTTTGTGGGGAGAAGAAGGGTCCAGGGCGTCCTACTTAACCATCTTACTGACATCACTCACAAGCTGTTTACTTTAAAAAAAAAAAAAATTAATGTTTATTTATATTTGAGAGAGAGAGAGAGAGAGAGAGAGAACGAGAGTGGGAGAGGGGCAGAAAGAGACGGAGACAGAATCTGAAGGTTTCAGGCTCTGAGCTGTCAGCACAGTGCTCAACACAGAGCTTAAACCCATGAGTCATGAGATCGTGACCTGAGCTGATGTCAGGTGCCCAACCAACTGAGCCACCCAGGTGCCCCATCAGCTATTTACTTTTAAATGAGAATTTTTTTCATCTAAAAATTCCGTTCATAAGATAGTATCATATATCTTGTTCTACATATTTATACATAAAAATTACCTTTTTAAGAATCATTTTAAGAATCATCTAATTCAGACATCATTTTGATCATTTCTTTGTTTAGTAATCCATAATGACGTCCAGTGACTGCCTAAAGTCGATTAACTCCTGATAATGGCTTTAATGCCCTCCACTGCCCAGCTTCCTCACTTTACCTATCCTAATATTCTATTAGAGAAAATCTATTTGAGTTTAGTTTGTTCCAAAATTGACACAAAAACACACCCGCATGCATACCTGTCGACCCCCTTAATAATTCTATGTGTTTGTAAGTTATTTTAAGAAAATTTTATTGCGTAGGCACCTGGGTGGCTCAGTTGATTGAGGGTCCACTTTGGCTCAGGTCATGATCTTGCTGTTCCTGAGTTTGAGCCCCATGTCTGGCTCTGTGTTGACAGCCTGGAGCCTGCTTCAGATTCTGTGTCTCCCTCTCTCTCTGCCCCTCCCCGACTCATGCTGTGCCTTTCTCTCTCTCTCAAAAATAAACATGAAAGCTTTCATTGCAGTAAAAATTTGTTTAAATTTAATGGAGGGAATACCGCCCAAATTTGTGAAGCATATATTCCAAAGTATCATAAAAAGACATGTGGGATAGTTATTTCCAAGTGATAATATTTATATATACAGAAGATAAACTAAGATTAACCAAGGGCTGAGCCATGTATTGCTACAAAACCTTACCCCAATTCATTATTCAGGATTGAAAGTTTTCTACTTATTTCTGTATCTGCTACCGCGAAACAGACTACTAAGGAATTTTAAATTGTTAGAAAATTAAATGGGGAAATTGTATAATATTTTTGTTCCTGTGCACTTAAGTTGCAATTAAATTGGCACTTCCTTCGGTACAGAGATTATAGCAAAGTAGAATATATTTTTGGCTCTCATTTTGTACTTTGTTGGTTTTCAGTATTAAAGATTCTGGTAATTCTTTTCATATATAACATTTCTGAAGTTATTTTCTATGCTTGTTTATTTAGTGTTAGAACTAAAATTCATCTACTTTTGGTGTTTTCTTTTTGACTTATATTTAATACTCATTAGCATACTGCTTTATTTTCAGTGTTGACCGATGTCATTAAAGCCCTTGATAAAATTAAAGATGAAAATATTGATTATGAAGATATGAATACTTGTCTTCAGCATTTTGGAGTTTACCTTTCTAAGCCAGAATTTGAGAAGATCACAGAGTTGACTGAAGCTGACAGTAAGTGAAAACTGGGTTGACGCATGTGAAAAGATGGTCACTTTGCTATTTTTTCCCCTCAGAATAATGACTTTATTTTTTTGATTAGAAAAAAGTCCATTAAAATGAAGTCAATACAGAAAAATACTCAAAAGTACAACAAAACACACAAAATCCCATGATCCAGAAATACCCAGTATTAACAGTCTTTCCAGACATTTTTTTCCTATAGGCAAAAGTACAAACAAAAAGAAAGTAGAGTTTGTGGTTTTGCTTTCTGACAAGGAAGAGGTCAGGACAAAAGTCGTTAAATGGGACAAACGACTCTTTATTATGCCAAAGCCTATAATTCATAAGGAAGGTACTAGTTTTGAGTATCTATACCCTTATAACTTAGCAGCATCTTTTCTAAAGAGAAAGGGTGGTTGTGAGATAGACAAGTGTGTGGGGCTATAGATGAAATAAGAATGGCCATGAAGAGTATGTGAAGAGTACAGGAAGAGTATGTGAACTTTTATTACAATATATTTCTTATTTTGCGTGTATTAACATTTTTCCATAATGAAAAGCAAAAAAGGAATAGAACAAATGTAAGTTATGTGCCTTGTGTGAGAAAATGATAAGACTTTGTTAAAAGACATTATAGAATACCTAAATAAATTGGAATATATCCCATATTAATGGACTCAGAGACCCCCAAGTCTGCCAGTTCTCATAACTAATTTACTTATCTAAAGCAATCCTAATAAAACCCTGACTTTTTGATGAATTAATTCTAATATTTGTATGCATAAACAAAGATGAAGAGTAGCTAAAACACTCTTGAGGAAGAAAAACGTGGATAGGGTGTATGAGTGGTGTTGGAGGGATCTTGCTACTCTGGATATTAAGACTCATTATAAAGTTACAGTAAGGGGGCGCCTGGGTGGCGCAGTCGGTTAAGCGTACGACTTCAGCCAGGTCACGATCTCGCAGTCCGTGAGTTCGAGCCCCGCGTCGGGCTCTGGGCTGATGGCTCAGAGCCTGGAGCCTGTTTCCGATTCTGTGTCTCCCTCTCTCTCTGCCCCTCACCCGTTCATGCTCTGTCTCTCTCTGTCCCAAAAATAAATAAAAAACGTTGAAAAAAAATTAAAAAAAAAAGTTACAGTAAGTAAAACAGTGTGAAAATGGCACAGGGATAGAGAAATTGATAGGACAGGATAAGTAACTTCCAAATATATCTACACACACATAAGGAAACATATATAATGAGGTGGCAGATTACTGGGGGGGAGGGGAAGCACCAGTTAATAAATGGTGCTGGAATAATTAATTATTCAAATGTAAAAAATAGAATTGGATCCCTACCTATATATCATATTCAGTAATGATTTCCAGAAACGAACACTAAAATTCTCTTTAGAGAAAGAAGAAAAATTTTCTGACTTAGAGTTACAAGGAATTATTTTTAAGATACAAAATCACTGGGGCGCCTGGGTAGCGCAGTCGGTTAAGCGTCCGACTTCAACCAGGTCACGATCTCGCGGTCCGTGAGTTCGAGCCCCGCGTCGGGCTCTAGGCTGATGGCTCAGAGCCTGGAGCCTGTTTCCGATTCTGTGTCTCCCTCTCTCTCTGCCCCTCCCCCGTTCATGCTCTGTCTCTCTCTGTCCCAAAAATAAATAAACGTTGAAAAAAAAAGAAAAAAGATACAAAATCACTAACCAGAAAAGATTTATACATTTGACTACATTAAAAATAAGAACTTCTCTTTATTAAAAGGTAATACAAACAGAATGAAAATACAAGCCACAAATGGAGCAAAGATTATTATTTAAAAAAATTTTTTTTAATGCTTATTTATTTTTGAGAGAGAGAGAGAGGTGCAGAGTATGAGTGGGGGAGGAGCAGAGAGAGAGGGAGACAGAATCTGAAGCAGGCTCCAGGCTCCCAGCTGTCAGCACAGAGCCCTAAGTGGGGCTTGAACTCATGAATTGTGAGATCATGACCTGAGCCAAAGTTGGATGCTTAATTGACTGGGCCACCCAGGCATTCCAGAGTAAAGATTATTTGTAACACTCATAACAGCGAAAGATCATTGTGGAGAATAAATAGGAAACCCCTATAAATTAACAACCCAAGAGAAAAATGGCCAAATTACAAGAACAGCCATTGCCAGATGAAGAAACGTAAGTTGCTAATAATCATATGAAGTCTTTTTATACATCATAGTAATCAGGGACATGCAAAATTTAGGTCACAATGAAATACCTTTTGATGCTGACCAAATTGGCAAAAATTAAGGTCTGTTAATTGTTGGTAAATAAGGCAAAAGTGGTAAAAGAACTTTGAAAAACATTATGTAGTATTCTGTAAGGTTTTCATACTTCATGGCTTAGAAAATCCATTTTTTAGTGATACATCCCAGAAAATCTCTGCACTGATGTGCAAGGAGATATGTTAAAAATGCTCATAGCAGCTCTGATCTTAATAGAAAAAGGAAGGAAGGAAGGAAGGAAGGAAGGAAGGAAGGAAGGAAGGAACAAAAAGAAACAACATGATCAGTGATAGAATGTATAAATAAATTGTGGTATTTACCACTGATGCATGATGAAATACTGATAATGTGTACATTAGTGAAAATGAACTATAGCAATATACTATATGGATGGTTCTTGGAAATATAATATTGAATGAAAAAAGCAAGTCTAGATTGCTATAGTGTGATAATTTTTATAGAGCTGTAAAACAAAATTAAGGAATATTTTGTTTATCCTGTGTAAAATTATATGTAAAAAAGCAAGACCTTGGTTAATTTTAAAAAAATCAGCAATGTTCTCTCTGTAAAGAAGCAGTAGAATAGAATGGGGGAAGTACAGAAGCAGATGCAGTGGTGTTAATAATGTTCTTCAACTGTGAGGGAGAGGAAGGGGGAAAAATGTTACAGAGAGGGAGTGAGGCAAACCATAAGGGACTCTTAAATACTGAGAACAAACTGAGGGTTGATGGGGGTGGGGGAGAGGGGAAAGTGGCTGATGGGCATTGAGGAGGGCACTTGTTGGGATGAGTACTGGGTGTTGTATGGAAACCAATTTGACAATAAACTATATTAAAAAATAATAAAAATAAAAAGTAATTTTGTCCTTAAAACAATAATGTTCTTCAAATGGGAGGCGGGTTCAGTGGTTCAGCTAAAACATTTTTGTATCAAATAGACATTATCAAAAATAGGGAATCTATTGCTTTAGAAAGTTATATGTTCCTGTTAGTGAATATAAATCTTCATTAACTCTAACATTCCCCTAGAATTTTTCAAAGTCTCATTTTTTTCAAGTCTTTAAATATTTGGTTAAGAATACAAAGTAATTTGGTGCTCCTTAAAGTAAACTTCTCAAAGATTCTTTATCTTGGAAATAGGCAATAGGCTGTGCCTTATCTTTTATAGATTAGAATTGGAATTTGATGTTTTTAGTGGGATAAACAAAGGAGTAGTGTTATCAAAAGCTCATCCTATTTATATAAAACCTTTATATGCAGCCTTAGAAAATTCTTAGAAATCTTTATCCATTCTAATATTGGGATATTATATATAATCAAGGAAAGACATTTTCTAAGTATAGAATGACTATTAAAACGTTTAATAGTTTCAAACGTATACTGGAATAAAGATAACAATGTGAATGGTAGCCTGAGGTGGGAGAAACCAGAGGTCAAGAAAGCTCACTTCTAATCTCTGATCTCGTATTTCCTTTTGTGACCTGGGGAAAAAAATCATGATATCATGTCTAAGTATTTTTAAAAACGTATAAAATAATACACTAATTCTTTACCGACATATCTTTGAGTTGTTGTCAGGCCAAGACAAGATCATGTAAGTTAAAATTAAAAATGTTGTGCGCTTGTAACTAGAAGGATTTTGATTAACTTTCCTGGCATTTTTCAGTTTTACTTTCTCCTTGTGTGTTGAATTGCTTTTTCCTCTTAGAACCATATATTTTTAGTGGTATTAGCTGATGGCTATAATCATGTTATCTCCCTATGATTTATTTTACATAATTCAATAGTTGTCATAATTAACATTTGAAGATATTGAAGAAAATATTCTTTTCTCCTTAGAAACGAAAAAAGTGAATTTTAAAGATTTCATTGATACAATGATGACCAATACGGAGCGCTTCTCTGAAAAATTATGTAAGAACATCACATTTTGTGCTTTTATTTACTTTTTCAAGTTTATTTATTTATTTTGAGAGACAGAGAAAGAGCAGGGGCAGGGCAGAGAGAGAGAAAGGGAGAGAGAGAGAATCCCAAGAAGACTCCACACTGTCAGTACAGAGCCCAGTGCACAGCTCGATCTCACAAACCATGAGATCGTGACCTGAGCGGAACTCAAGAGTTGGACACACTTACCTGACTGAGCCACCCACCCCAACATATATTGTGCTTTTAGTGGACCAACTGGTGTGACAAACTTTAGAAGAGTGTAGTAGACTAAAAGAGGCAGTCATCCTGTAGGTCGTCAGCCAAACAGATGCCTGGCTTACTGCTGATGTTTGGTTTCAATCTTCTCTGTTCATGATTTCTAAATCTTGAGCACTTCCACGTGCAAATGAATTGAAAGTTTTTACGAGCTTGCTGTTTATCCTCACACTTACTATAAAGAGCTAGAACCGTGTATATAAAATTCCTTTTTGGAAGATGTAAAATGTCTTCCCAATTTGAGGAAGTGATGCCATCTAGTGACTAGCGC
Source organism: Prionailurus bengalensis (assembly GCF_016509475.1). Classification (NCBI taxonomy): domain Eukaryota; kingdom Metazoa; phylum Chordata; class Mammalia; order Carnivora; family Felidae; genus Prionailurus; species Prionailurus bengalensis. The sequence goes on from NC_057347.1 coordinate 44,337,866, forward strand.
TGAGTACTCATATGCAGAATTTCCTCTTTCATTTGTTTATATATTTTTTTCCATCTTCCAATTTATTCAGTAATATTTACTGAGCCATTGTTATATATGCTTTCTGTTAAGCTGATGAGCTGTTAAGATGAGAAAGACAGTCTTGGCCACTCAGAAGCTCACTGTAAAGAAATATAAGGTCCTATATGTATATTTTAAATGGAGTGAAGTTAGTTTAAAAATTGAAGCGAAAAGTAGTATTTTGTTATTTTGTGCTTAGCTATTGGGTAATAGTGCATTTTAAGTAACAGTTATTTTACCTTACACTAGAAATCAATTTAATTTGCTTTCTATACAAGGTGGAACATAATAGATTAATTGGATGAAGAGATTATTTGCATTGTTAGTCACTTCATTTATCCTGGGAATTTTAGTTTCATGGAGATAAAAAGTTTTTGTTTTTGTTTTTAAACATTTTTATTATTTATGAGAGACAGAGAAAGATAGAGCACGAGCCGGGGAGGGGCAGAAAGAGACAGAAACACAGAATCTAAGCAGATTCTAGGCTCTGAGCTTGTCAGCACAGAGCCCGACGTGGGGCTCGAACTCACAAACAGCGAGGTCTTGACCCAAGCCGAAGTAGGATGCTTAACCAAATGATCCACCCAGGCACTCTGAGTTAAAAAGTTTTATTAGCACAGAGTTGTATAGTATATTACATATACTATAATATAGTATAGTATATTATCTCATATCTATAGTTAAATTTCCTTTCTTGTTGTTAAATATTGCACATTTATATTCACTGCTTTCCTTTTTTCTTCATCTGGCTGCTCATTTCTTCACCAGACAGCTTATTGGTTCTGTATATCTCATTGGGACCTTCTATCCATTTATCCCTCAACTTCGTCCTTACCCACCAGTCTCCCTGTTTTCACTTTTCTTCCTTATCCACTTGAAAATCTCTGGTCTGTGTACCTCGAATACCCTAAAGTCTTCAGTACCCTAAATTGCCCTTTGGTTGCACCTGTCTGACAAAACTCCCAATGCTGGCTTCTCCTCGTGGCTGACATCATTTCTAGAGAAAATTATATAGCTCAGCAGATTGAACACTTAGAAATCTTGACCATCAGTGTCTGGTGGCCCTCAGCACTACCTAGGAATTATGTGATTCCCACCCTCTCCCAGTTAGTTTATTCTTTTACTCTCTGAAATAACTAATTAACAATCTCCATTTGCTCAAACTTCCATTCCTACTCCAACCTTAGCCCTTCTCACATTTAGCAGATAACTTAGCCTTTAAAAGGAAAATAGAAGCCTGTCACTCTTTTGATGACGTTAAGATATTTCCCAATATTTTCTCCTAAAAGTTTTTAAGTTTTTCTTTTTCATAGTTAAGTCTTTAATTCACCTGAAATTGATTTTTATGTTTAGAGTGAAATTGGGATCCAATTTAGTTTTTTTCCATAAAGATATTAGCTGGTGACAGGTTTATATTAATTCTTTGAGATTTATGTATTGTATAAATTGATTTGGAACCTGACACTCACACATGATGGCCTTGGGATTTAGGTTATCATTGGAGATTTTATTCTTTCTATCCACACCTCTGGCAGAGAACAGCCTTTCTTCTTGAATTCCTAAAAAGGTGACTAAAGTGTTTTTATTAATAATTTTCAGATAGAAAGATTTTCCGGGGCCCTGTCTTTTTTGGGAAAAGTTTTCAATTAGCAATAATCGCGCCTCGGATAAACCTCATTGGCTATGATACTGCCACTGTGCAAAGCTGGGCCCTGTCTTTTTTTTTTTTTTGTTTGTTTGTTTTGTATTAAAATTTTTTTTAATGTTTATTTATTTTTGAGAGAGCAAGAGACAAAGTGCGAGCAGCGGATAGGCAGAGAGAGAGGGAGACACACAATCCGAAACAGGCTCCAGGTTCTGAGCTGTCAGCACAGAGCCCAATGGGGGACTCAAACTCACAAACTGAGAGATCGTGACCTGAGTTGAAGTCGACGCTTAACTGACTGAGCCACCCAGGCCCTGGTTTTAAGTAGGCATCTCAATTATAATTCTAGACTTGTCTGTACCAAGTAATAACAATAATACTTATTATATTACTCACATTTATTGAGGGTTTACTATGTGCCAGTACTGTTTTAGATAATTTTTATTTATTAACTCATTTCATTCTCACATCAACTCTATTATTTTTATTTTATGGGTGGGAAAACCACGGCACAGAGGTTAAAGAAGTCACATAGCTAGTATGTGGTAGAATTAAGATTAGAACTCGGGTAGAGTGGTGCCTGGTTGGTTCAGTCAGTTGAGTGTCCGACTCTTGATTTTAGCTCAGGTCATGACCGCAGCGTTGTGAGATGGAGCCCCACATCAGGCTCTGTGCTGGGCATGGATCCTGCTTAAGATTCTATCTTGAGAGGCCCTGTGTCAGCTTGGCAGAGTGGTGCCACCCCAGAACCGGGTGTGTGGAGTGGGATCCTTTAAGATGTTGGGGTTTGAATCCCAGCTGAGTGCCTGGGAGGTGCAGGAGACTGTGGAGCGGGACAAACTGACCAGATCGTGCCTGTGCTGTGCTGTGCTGTGCTGTGCTGTGAGGGCTGCCTAACAGGGTGGTTTGGTCTAGGGAGGGAGGAGAAACTGCGATGATGCCATTTTCCTCCAATCACCAACGTGGTGGGGCTTCAGGGAACAGGGCAGCAGGCCCCCAGTGGAGGTTGGACTGCTTACACCAAACCCTGCCTCACCATGCCTGGCAATTGCATATCTGCTGGAGGGAGAATTGACCCTTACCCAGCCAGAGGGTCCCTCCTCCAGACCAGCACAACCACTGGTTCCAGGGCACCATCGAACAACGGTCCGGCAGTTTTTCATTTTCTGATTTGATCTTTGGTAACACCTATTTTCTTTTCTCGTCTTTTCTCCTTCTTCTTCTTCCTTCCCTTCTCTATTTTGGTTGTTAATTTGTTTAAGCAGGCATTTTTAATCTATGCATTTTACACCTCTTCTGTATCTCCTCCTTCTTTATTTTTCTCTCTCTCTCTAGATTAAGCCGTATAGTTTCTCTGATTCTCTGCCCGCTCAATTTTTTTTTCTCTTTCCCTGCCCCTGTCATTTCCCTCTTTCTATGGGATAAGGCTTCTTCCACCCCCTCCCCTTTTTAATTTTTTCCAGGGTCACGTCAATGAACAAATCAAAGCACGCCTGGTGGAAGGTCCAAACCACCACTGGGAGTAGGGGTATAAAGCAACCAGAGTCACAACAACAGAGAGCATGCGACACACTCCAAAAACACCTCCTGAAGGGTCAGGCCCTGGATAGTATATGACCCCTTTTTGACATAGTAGTACTCACAGGGGCAGGACACATAACAAACTATTAACACACGTAAAAGACAGAAAACTAGACAAAATGACTAGACAGAAGAATTCTCAAAAATTCTAGGAAGAAATGACAGCCAGAAAAATTGCTCAAAACAGATATAAACAATATATCTAAACAAGAATTTGGAATAATCGTCATAAGACTAAGAGCTGGGCTTGAAAAAACTATAGAAGACAGCAGAGAATCTATTGCTGCAGAGATCAAGGACACAAGAGATAGTCATGATGAATTAAGAAATGCAGTAAATGAGATGCAAAATAAACTAGATGCAGAGACAGCAAGGGTGAAGGAGCAGAGGGAAGAATAAGTGAAATAGAAGATAACATTATGGAAAATGATGAAGCTGAAAAAGAGAGAGAGAGGAAAATATTAGACCTTGAGGGGAGAATTAGAGACCTAAGTGATTCAATGAGATATAATAATATCTGTATCATAGGAGTTCCAGAAGGAGAAGAAAGAGAAAGGGGCAGAGGGTTTATTTCACCAAATTATAGTTGAGAGCTTCCCTAACCTGGGGAAGGAAGCAGACATCCAAGTCCAGGAGGCACAGAGAACTCCCTTCAGAATTAACAGAAACAGGTCAGCCCCAAGGCATATCATAGTGAAATTGGCAAAATACAAAGATAAAGAGAGAATTCTGAAAGCAGCTAGGGACAAATGGGCCTTAACCTACAAGGGCAGACACATAAGGGTAGCAGCAGACCTGTCCACTGAAACTTGGCAGGCCACAAGGGAGTAGCTGGAAATATTCAATGTGCTGAATAGGAAAAATATGCAGCCAGGAATCCTTTATCCATCAAGGCTGTCATTCAGAATGAAGGAGAGATCAAGTCTTTTCCAGACAAACAAAAACTGAAGGAATTCATGACCACTAAACCAACCCTGCAGGCACTCTGTGAGTGGAATGCTGCAAAGACTACAAAGGACCAGAGACATTGCCACAATCATGAAACCTACAGATAACACAATGACACTAAATCCATATCTTTCAGTCATAACTCTGAATGTAAATGGGCTAAATGCCCCAATCAAAAGGCATAGGGTATCAAAATGGATAAAAAACCAAGTTCCATCTATATGCTGTCTACAAGAGACTCATTTTAGACCTGAGGACACCTGAAAATTGGAAGTGAGGGGATGGAGAACCATATATCATGCTACTGGAAGTCAAAAGAAAGCTGGAATAGCCATACTTATATCAGACAAACTAGATTTTAAAGTAAAGACGGTAGCAAATGATAAAGAAGGACATTATTGTCATAATTAAGGGGCCTATCCATCAAGAAGAGATAACAATCATAAATGTTTATGCCCCCAACTTGATAGAACCCAAATTTATAAATTAATCACAAGCATAAGCAATCTTACTGATAATAATACGGTAATTGTAGATGACTTTATTTTTTTTCAGTATATGAAATTTATTGTCAAATTGGTTTCCATACAACACCCAGTGCTCATCCCAAAAGGTGCCCTCCTCAGTACCCATTACCCACCCTCCCCTCCCTCCCACCCCCCATCAACCCTCAGTTTGGTCTCAGTTAAGAGTCTCTTATGCTTTGGCTCTCTCCCATTCTAACCTCTTTTTTTTTTTTTCTCCTTCCCCTCCCCCATGGGTTTCTGTTAAGTTTCTTAGGATCCACGTAAGAGTAAAACCATATGGTATCTGTCTTTCTCTGTATGGCTTATTTCACTTAGCATCGCACTCTCCAGTTCCATCCACGTTGCTACAAAAGGCCATATTTCATTTTTTCTCACTGTCACGTAGTATTCCATTGTGTATATAAACCACAATTTCTTTATCCATTCATCAGTTGATGGACATTTAGGCTCTTTCCATAATTTGGCTATTGTTGAGAGTGCTGCTATAAACATTGGGGTACAAGTGCCCCTATGCATCAGTAGTCCTGTATCCCTTGGGTAAATTCCTAGCAGTGCTATTCCTGGGTCATAGGGTAGGTCTATTTTTAATTTTTTGAGGAACATCCACACTGTTTTCCAGAGTGGCTGCACCAATTTGCATTCCCACCAGCAGTGCAAGAGGGTTCCCGTTTCCCCACATCCTCTCCAGCATCTATAGTTTCCTGATTTGTTCATTTTGGCCACTCTGACTGGCGTGAGGTGATACCTGAGTGTGGTTTTGATTTGTATTTCCCTGATGAGGAGCGACGCGAGCATCTTTTCATGTGCCTGTTGGCCATCCGGATGTCTTCTTTAGAGAAGTGTCTATTCATGTTTTCTGCCCATTTCTTCACTGGGTTATTTGTTTTTCGGGTGTGGAGTTTGGTGACCTCTTTATAGATTTTGGATACTAGCCCTTTGTCCGATATGTCATTTGCAAATATATTTTCCCATTCCGTTGGTTGCCTTTTAGTTTTGTTGGTTGTTTCCTATGCTGTGCAGAAGCTTTTTGTCTTCATAAGGCCCCAGTAGTTCATTTTTGCTTTTAATTCCCTTGCCTTTGGGGATGTGTCAAGTAAGAAATTGCTACGACTGAGGTCAGAGAGGTCTTTTCCTGCTTTCTCCTCTAGGGTTTTGATGGTTTCCTGTCTCACATTCAGGTCCTTTATCCATTTTGAGTTTATTTTTTTGAATGGTGTGAGAAAGTGGTCTAGTTTCATTCTTCTGCAGGTTGCGCTCCAGTTCTCCCAGCACCAATTGTTAAAGAGACTGTCTTTTTTCCATTGGATGTTCTTTCCTGCTTTGTCAAAGATGAGTTGGCCATACGTTTGTGGGTCTAGTTCTGGGGTTTCTATTCTATTCCATTGGTCTATGTGTCTGTTTTTGTGCCAATACCATGCTGTCTTGATGATGACAGCTTTGTAGTAGAGGCTAAAGTCTGGGATTGTGATGCCTCCTGCTTTGGTCTTCTTCAAAATTCCTTTGGCTATTCGGGGCCTTTTGTGGTTCCATATGAATTTTAGGATTGCTTGTTCTAGCTTCGAGAAGAATGCTGGTGCAATTTTGATTGGGATTGCATTGAATGTGTAGATAGCTTTGGGTAGTATTGACATTTTGAAAATATTTATTCTTCCAATCCATGAGCACGGAATGTTTTTCCATTTCTTTATATCTTCTTCAATTTCCTTCATAAGCTTTCTATAATTTTCAGCTTACAGATCTTTTACATCTTTAGTTAGATTTATCCCTAGGTATTTTATGCTTCTTGGTGCCATTGTGAATGGGATCAGTTTCTTTATTTGTCTTTCTGTTACTTCATTGTTAGTGTATAAGAATGCAACTGATTTCTGTACATTGATTTTGTATCCTGCAACTTTGCTGAATTCCTGTATCAGTTCTAGCAGACTTTGGGTGGAGTCTGTCGGATTTTCCATGTATAATAACATGTCTTCTGCAAAAAGTAAAAGCTTAACTTCATCTTTGCCAATTTTGATGCCTTTGATTTCCTTTTGTTGTCTGATTGCTGATGCTAGAACTTCCAACACTGTGTTAAACAACAGCGGTGAGAGTGGACATCCCTGTCGTGTTCCTGATCTCAGGGAAAAAGCTCTCAGTTTTTCCCCATTGAGGATGATGTTAGCTGTGGGCTTTTCATAAATAGCTCTTATGATGTTTAAGTATGCTCCTTCTATCCTGACTTTCTCGAGGGTTTTTATTAGGAAAGGATGCTGAATTTTGTCAAATGCCTTTTCTGCATCGATTGACAGGATCATATGGTTCTTATCTTTTCTTTTATTAATGTGATGTATCACATTGATTGATTTGCGAATGTTGAACCAGCCCTGCAGCCCAGGAATGAATCCCACTTGATCATGGTGAATAATTCTTTTTATATGCCGTTGAATTCGATTTGCTAGTATCTTATTGAGAATTTTTGCATCCATATTCATCAGGGATATTGGCCTGTAGTTCTCTTTTTTTACTGGGTCTCTGTCTGGTTTAGGAATCAAAGTAATACTGGCTTCATAGAATGGGTCTGGAAGTTTTCCTTCCCTTTCTATTTTTTGGAATAGCTTGAGAAGGATAGGTAGTATCTCTGCTTTAAACGTCTGGTAGAACTCCCCTGGGAAGCCATCTGGTCCTGGACTCTTATTTGTTGGGAGATTTTTGATAAGTGATTCAATGTCGTCGCTGGTTATGGGTCTGTTCAAGCTTTCTATTTCCTCCTGATTGAGTTTTGGAAGTGTGTGAGTGTTTAGGAATTTGTCCATTTCTTCCAGGTTGTCCAGTTTGTTGGCATATAATTTTTCATAGTATTCCCTGATAATTGTTTGTATCTCTGAGGGATTGGTTGTAATAATTCCATTTTCATTCATGATTTTATATATTTGGGTCCTCTCCCTTTTCTTTTTGAGAAGCCTGGCTAGAAGTTTCTCAATTTTGTTTATTTTTTCAAAAAACCAACTCTTGGTTTCATTGATCCTCTCTACAGTTTTTTAGATTCTGTATTGTTTATTTCTGCTCTGATCTTTATTATTTCTCTTCTTCTTCTGGGTTTAGGCTGTCTTTGCTGTTCTGCTTCTATTTCCTTTAGGTGTGCTGTTAGATTTTGTATTTGGGATTTTTCTTGTTCCTTGAGATAGGCCTGGATCGCAATGTATTTTCCTCTCAGGACTGCCTTCGCTGCGTCCCAAAGCGTTTGGATTGTTGTATTTTCATTTTCGCTTGTTTCCATATATTTTTAAATTTCCTCTCTAATTGCCTGGTTGACCCACTCATTCGTTAGTAGGGTGTTCTTTAACCTCCATGCTTTTGGAGGTTTTCCAGACTTTTTCCTGTGGTTGATTTCAAGCTTCATAGCATTGTGGTCTGAAAGTATGCATGGTATGATCTCAATTCTTGTATACTTATGAAGGGCTGTTTTGTGACCCAGTATGTGATCTATCTTGGAGAATGTTCCATGTGCACTCGAGAAGAAAGTATATTCTGTTGCTTTGGGATGCAGAGCTCTAAATATATCTGTCAAGTCCATCTGATCCAATGTATCATTCAGGGCCCTCGTTTCTTTATTGACCGTGTGTCTAGATGATCTATCCATTTCTGTAAGTGGAGTGTTAAAGTCCCCTGCAATGACCACATTCTTATCAATAAGGTTGCTTATGTTTGTGAGTAATTGTTGTATATATTTGGGGGCCCCCGTATTTGGCGCATAGACATTTATAATTATTAGCTCTTCCTGATGGATAGACCCTGTAATTATTATATCATGCCCTTCTTCATCTCTTGTTACAGCCTTTAATTTAAAATCTAGTTTGTCTCATGTAAGTATGGCTATTTCAGCTTTCTTTTGACTTCCAGTGGCATGATAAATAGTTCTCCATCCCCTCACTCTCAATCTGAAGGTGTCCTCAGGTCTAAAATGAGTCTCTTGTAGAAAGCAAATAGATGGGTCTTGCTTTTTTATCCATTCTGATACCCTATGTCTTTTGGTTGGCGCATTTAGTCCATTTACATTCAGTGTTATTATAGAAAGATATGGGTTTAGAGTCATTGTGATGTCTGTAGGCTTCATGCTTGTAGTGATGTCTCTGGTACTTTGTCTCACAGGATCCCCCTTAGGATCTCTTGTAGGGCTGGTTTAGTGGTGACGAATTCCTTCAGATTTTGTTTGTTTGGGAAGACCTTTATCTCTCCTTCTATTCTAAATGACAGACTTGCTGGATAAAGGATTCTCAGCTGCATATTTTTTCTGTTCATCACATTGAAGATACTCCTGCCATTCCTTTCTGGCCTGCCAAGTTTCAGAAGAGAGATCGGTCATGAGTCTTATAGGTCTCCCTCTATATGTTAGAGCACGTTTATCCCTCGCTGCTTTCAGAATTTTCTCTTTATCCTTGTATTTTGCCAGTTTCACTATGATATGTCATGCAGAAGATCGATTCAAGTTACGTCTGAAGGGAGTTCTCTGTGCCTCTTGGATTTCTATGCCCTTTTCCTTCTCCAGATCAGGGAAGTTCTCAGCTATGATTTCTTCAAGTACACCTTCAGCACCTTTCCCTCTCTCTTCCTCCTCTGGAATACCAATTATGCGTTGATTATTTCTCTTTAGTGCATCACTTAGTTCTCTAGTTTTCTCCTCATACTCCTGGATTTTTTTAATCTTTTTCTCAGCTCTTTTTCCATAATTTTATCTTCTAGTTCACCTATTCTCTCCTCTGCCTCTTCAGTCTGAGCCGTGGTTGTTTCCATTTTATTTTGCAGCTTATTTATAGCATTTTTTAGCTCCTCCTGGCTGTTCCTTAGTCCCTTGATCTCTGTAGCAATAGATTCTCTGCTGTCCTCTATACTGTTTTCAAGCCCAGCAATTAATTTTATGACTATTATTGTATATTCACTTTCTGTTATATTGTTTAAATCCTTTTTGATCAGTTCATTAGCTGTTGTTATTTCCTGGAGATTCTTTTGAGGGGAATTCTTCCGTTTCATCATTTTGGATAGTCCCTGGAGTGGTGCGGGACTGCAGGGCATTTCCCCTGTGCTGTCTTGAATAACTTGCATTGGTGGGTGGGGCCACAGTCAGACCTGATGTCTGCCCCCAGCCCACTGCTGGGGCCACAGTCAGACTGGTGTGTACCTTCTCTTCCCCTCTCCTAGGGGCAGGATTCACTGTGGGGTGGCGTGGCCCGTCTGGGCTACTTGCACACTGCCAGGCTTATGGTGCTGGGGATCTGGCGTATTAGCTGTGGTGGATCGGCAAGGTGCACAGGGGCGGGAGGGGCAGGCTCAGCTAGCTTATCCTTCTGTGATCAGCTTTGGGAGGAGCCCTGCAGCACCCGGAGGGAGTCAGATCCGCCTCCGGTGGGATGGATCTGCAGAAGCACAACGTTGGATGTTTGTGCGGTGCAAGCAAGTTCCCTGGCAGGAACTGGTTCCCTTCGGGATTTTGGCTGGGGGATGGGCAAGGGAGATGGCACTGGCGAGCGCCTTTGTTCCCCACCAAGCTGAGCTTTGCTGTCCGGGGCTCAACAACTCTCACTCCCGTTGTCCTCCAGCCTTCCCGCTCTCTGAGCAGAGCTGTTAACTTATAACCTTCCAGATGTTAAGTCCCGCTTGCTGTCCGAACACACTCCGTCCGGCCCCTCTGCTTTTGCAAGCCAGACTCGGGGCCTCTGCTTGGCCGACAGGCTGCCCCTCTGCCCCGACTCCCTCCCGCCAGTCTGTAGCATGCACCGCCTTCCACCCTTCCTGCCCTCTTCTGTGGTTCTCTTGTCTACGCTTGGCTCTGGAAAATCCGTTCTGCTAGTCTTCTGGTAGTTTTCTGGGTTATTTAGGCAGGTGTAGGTGGAATCTAAGTGATCAGCAGGATGCGGTGAGCCCAGCGTCCACCTACGCCACCATCTTCCCTGTAGATGACTTTCATACTCCACTTACAGTAATGGAGAGATGACCTAGGCAGAAAATTAATAAAGAAACAATGGTCTTGAATGATACACTGGACCAGATGGACTTGACAAATATATTCAGAACTTTTTATCCAAAGCAGCAGAATACACATTCGTCTCGAGTGCACATGGAACATTCTCCAAAATAGATCATATACTGGGTCACAAAGCAGCCCTAAATAAATATAAAAGGATTGAGATCATACCATGCATATTTTCAGATCACAATGCTATGAAACTTGAAATCAACCACAAGACAAAATTTGGAAAGCCTCCTAATGCATGGAGGTTAAAGAACATCCTACTAAAGAATCAGTGGGTCAATTAGGCAGTTAAAGAAGAAATTTAAAAATATATGGAAGCAAATGAAAATGAAAAATATAACATTCCCAACCCTTTGGGATGCAGCAAAGGCAGTCCTAAGAGGAAAATACACTGCAATCCAGGCCTATCTCAAGAAACAAGAAAAATCCCAAATACAGAATCTACCCTCACACCTAAAGGAACTAGAAGCAGAGCAGCAAAGAAACCCCAAAGCCAGCAGAAGAAGAGAAATAATAAAGATTAGAGCAGAACTAAACAAAAAACACAGTAGAACAGATCAATTAATCTAAGAGGTGGCTTTTGGAAACAATAAACAAAATTGATAAAACCCTAGCCAGACTTCTCAAAAAGAAAAGAGAGAGAACCCAAATTGATAAAATCACAGATGAAAGAGGAGAGATCACAACCAACACCACAGAAATACAATTATTAGAGAATACTGTGAAAAATTATATGCCAACAAACTGGACAATCTGTAAGAAATTGGACAAATTCCTAGACACCCACACACTACCAAAACTCAAACTGGAAGAAACAGAAAATTTGAACAGACCCACAACCAGTGAAGAAATTGAATCAGTTATCAAAAATATCCCAACAAATGAGTCCCAACAAATGGGCCAGATGGCTACCCAAGGGACTTCTACCAGACATTTAAAGCAGAGTTAGTACCTATTCTTCTCAAGCTGTTCCAAACAATAGAAATGGAAGGAAGGCTTCTGGACTAATTCTATGTAGCCAGCATTACCTTGATTCCCAAGCCAGACAGAGACCCCACTAAAAAGGAGAATTACAGGCCAATATCCCCGATGAACATGGATGCAAAAATTCTCAACAAGATACTAGCAAATTGAATTCAACAGTATATTAAAAGAATTATTAACCATGATCAAGTGGGATTCATTCCTGGGCTGCAGGACTGGTTCAGTATTCGCAAATCAACCAATGTGGTATATCGCATAGATAGAAGAAAGGATAAGAACAATATGATCCTGTCAATAGATGCAGAAAAAGCATCTGACAAAATACAGCATCATTAGTAAAAACCCTCCAGAAAGTTGGGATAGAAGGAACATATCTTAACATCAAATCTACATATGAAAAGTCCAAGCTAATATCCTCAAATCTACATATGAAAAGTCCAAGCTAATATCCTCAATGGGGAAAACTGAGAGTTTACCCCCTGAGATCAGGAATACAACAGGGATGTCTACTCTCACCACTGTTGTTTAATATAGTGTTGGAAGTCCTAACCTCAGCAATCAGACAACAAAAGGAAATAAAAGGCATCCAAATTGGCAAAGAAGTCAAACTTTCATTTTTTGCAGATGACATGATACTCTACATGGAAAACTCAAAAGACTCCACCAAAAAACTTCTAGAACTGATACATGAATTCAGCAAAGTCGCAGGATATAAAACCAATGTACGGAAATTGGTTGCATTTCTATACACCAAGAATGAAGCAATAGTAAGAGAAATCAAAGAATCGATCCCATTTACAATTGTATTAAGAACCATAAAATACCTAGGAATAAGTTTAACCAAAGAGGTAAAAGATCTGTATGCTGAAAACTGTAGAAAACTTATGAAAGAAATTGAAGAAGACACAAAGAAATGGAAAGGCATTCCAGGCTCACAGATTGGAAGAAAAAATATTGTTAAATGTGGATAGTACCCAAAGCAATCTACACATTCAGTGTAATCCCACTCAAAATTGCACCAGCATTCTTCTCAGAGCTAGAACAAACAATCTTTCAATTTGTAGGGAACCACACAAGACCCCGAATAGCCAAAGTAATGTTGAACAGGAAAACCAAAGTAGGAAGCATCACAATCCCAGACTTCAGCCTCTACTACAAAGCTGTAATCATCAAGACAGTATGGTATTGGCACAAAAATAGGCACATAGACCAGTGGAATAGAATACAGAACCCAGAATTGGACCCACAAATGTATGGCCAACTAATCTTTGATGAAGCAGGGAAGAGTATCCAAGGAAAAAAAGAAAGTCTCTTTAGCAAATGGTGCTGGAAGAACTGTACAGTAACATGCAGAAGAATGAAACTGGACCACTCTCTCATACCATACACAAAAATAAACTCAAAGTGGATGAAGGGCCTAAATGTGAGACAGGAAACCATCAAAACCCTAGAGGGGAAAACAGTCAACAACCTCTTTGACCTCAGCCACAGCAACTTCTTACTTGATACGTCTCTGAAGGCAAGGGAGATAAAAGCAAAAATGAACTATTGGGACCTCATCAAGATAAAAAGTTTCTGCACAGCAAAGGAAACAATCAACAAAACTAAAAGGCAACTGATCGAATGGAAGAAGATATTTACAAATGACATATCAGATAAAGGGTTAGTATCCAAAATCTATAAAGAACTTACCAAGCTCAACACCCGACAAACAAACCAGTGAAGAAATGGACAGATGACATGAGCAAACACTTTTCCAAAGAAGACATGCAGATGGCCAGCAGACACATGAAAAGATTCTCAACATCGCTCATCATTAGGGAAATACAAATCAAAACCACACTGAGATACCACCTCACACAGGTCAGAGTGGCTAAAATTAACAACTCAGGAAACAACAGATGTTGGTGAGGATGTGGAGAAATGGGAGCCCTCTTGCACTTTTGGTAGGAGTGCAAACTGGTGCAGCCTCTCTGGAAAACAGTGTAGAGGTTCCTCAAGAAATTAAAAATAGAATTACCCTACAACCCAGCAATAGCACTACTAGGAATTTATCCAAAGGATACAGGAGTGCTGATTCATAGGGGCACATGTACCCCAATGTTTATAATAGCACTATCAACAATAGCCACAGTATGGAAAGAGCCAATGTCCATCCACTGATGAATGGATAAAAAAGATGTGATACACACACACACACACACACACACACACACACACCAGAATACTACCGGTAATGAGAAAGAATGAAATCTTGCCATTTGCAACAACATGGATGGAACTGGAGGGTATTATGTTAAGTGAAATAAGTCAGAGCAGAGAGATATCATGTTTTCACTCATATGTAGAATTTGAGAAACTTAACCGAAGACCATGAGGGAAGGGAAGAGGAAAAAATAGTTTCAAACAAAGAGGGAGGAAGGCAAACCATAAGAGACTCCTGAATACAGAGAACAGACTGAGGATTGATGGGGAGACGGTGGGGGAGGGGTAAATGGGTGATGGGCATTGAGGAGGGTTGTTGGGATGAGTACTGGGTGTTGTATGTAAGCAATGAATCATGGGAATCTACTCTTAAAGCCAAGAGCACACTGTATGTTAGCTAACTTGACAATAAGTTATATTTAAAAAAAAAAAGCATTCTGTCTGTCTCTCTCTCTGCCCCTCTCCCATATGCACACACTCTGTCTCTCTCTCTCTCTCAAAAAAAAAAAAAAAAGGCAACTCATGGGGCGCCTGGGTGGCTCAGTCAGTTAAGCATCTGACTGTTGATCTCACCTCAGGTCATGATTTCACAGTTTGTGAGCTCAAGCCCTGCATCAGGCTCCATGCAACGGTGAGAAGCCTGCTTGGGATTCCCTCTCTCTGCCCCTTCCGCATGCTCTCTCTCTCTCTCTCTCTCACTCAAAATAAATGAATTAATTAAAAAAAAAAAGCAACTCAGAGCTTATGTTCTCTACTTATGCGTTATACCATCTGACTGCCATGGCGTCAGCTCAGGCACACACACAATAATTCTTCCTCACTTCTGGCATCTGGTGATTTCCCTTTCTATTGAGCTTAGCATTCAGTTGTTTAGGCTGAAAAGTTAGGAGTCATTCTTGGTCTTTTTTTTCCTTATGGCCCTAGCTCCACCACTTCCACTTCCCTGATTCAATTCATCACCAAATATTATTTTTATTGATATTTTAACTCAGTATAGAGTGTGTTTTGCATTGGAAATTGAAGGGGAATCTGGCTATCGTCATTCTATATTGCCAGTTCTCTCTTTATAGGGGGCACCTGGGTGGCTCAGTCGGCTAAGCGTTCGACTATGCCTCAGGTCATGATCATGCTGTTCATGAGCCCTGTGTCAGGCTCTGTGCTGTTTGAGCTGTTGGAGCCCTGTGTCAGGCTCTGTGCTGACAGCTCAGAGCCTGGAACCTGCTTCAGATTCTGTGTCTCCCTCTCTCTCTGTCCCTCTCCAGCTCATGCTCTGTCTCTCTCTCTCTCTCTCTCAAAAATAAACATTCAAAAATAAAAATAAAAACACTCATTCATGGGGTGACTTGGTGGCTCAGTTGGTTGAGCATCCAACTCTTGATTTGGGCTCAGGTCATGGTCTCACAGTTTCGTGGGTTCAAGCCCTATGTTGGGCTCTGTGCTGACTGACAGCATGGAGCCTGCTTGGGATTCTCTGTCTCCCACTGTCTCTCTGTCCCTTCCCTGCTCTCATTCTCTCTGTCTCTCTCAAAATAGAAATAAAATAAACTTAAAAAAACCCACTCATTCAGGTTTTTGACCTTGACATTCCACCTTAGCTTTTTACAAAAGTGTAATCTCACTTTGTTAACTCCATTTGCCAATTTTCTATTTTCATCTTGTTTACCTCTAGTAGTCTTTTTTAACTCAAGTATAATTAACATACAGTATTACATTAGTTTCAGGTGTGCAGCATAATGATTCAACCATTCTTATTTTTAATTTAATATGTTTATTCTTCAAAATTCTTCTCCTTATGTTTTCTGTGACACTGTCCTCTCATTTTTTTCCCACCTTATTGGCTCTTCCTTTTTTTTCTTTAAAATTGAGATATAATTGGCATATAACATTGTGTGAATTTAAAGTGTACAAAGTGTTGATTTGATACACTTATATATTGCAATACGATTACTACCATAGTGTTAACTAACAGCATCATCACATCACATAATGATCATTTCTTTTTTTGTGGTGAGAATACCAAGATTTATTCTCTTAGCAACATTCAAGTATATAATATAGTATTGCTAACTATAATCACAATACTGTGCCTTAGATGCCCAGAACTTTTTAATCTTCTAATTGTAAATTAGTACCCTTGACCAGCCTCTTCCTAATTTCCTGGTAACCACCATTCTACTCTGTTTCTGAGTTCTGCTTTTTCAGATGTGAGACCTTATAGTATTTGTCTTTCTCTGATTTATCTTACCAAGCATAGTGCTTGTCACTCTTTTGTCCCCAGTGTCAGGATTTCCTTCTTTCTCATAACTGAATAATATTCCATTGTAGACCTAGCTCTTCTTTTTTGGTCTTGTTTGCTGGCTCCCTTTTTTCTGACTGGCTTTTATATTAACATGATCCCAGGATCCATTCTGAGTCCCATTCTCTAAGCCTCTTCCCGAATCATCTTATTGCTTTAAATAATATTGCTGTTCTTTTGACTCCCCATGGATCTCATGCTTAATATGTATAAAAAAGAATTCTTGCTGTCCAACGATCTTATTCTTTCCCTAGGCTCTCTTACCTCAGTTTTCGACACCACTTTCCACTCAGCTTCTAAGTTCTAAACCTAGGAGTTCTTCATGGCCCCAGCTTCTCATTCAATTCATCACTAAATACTCTCAGTTTTGGGGCACCTGGCTGGTGCAGTTGATAAAGCGAGTGACTTTTAATCTCTGGGTTGTAAGTTTGAGCCCCACAATCAGGTGTAGAGATTGCTTAAAAATAAAATCTTAAACAAATTAAAAAAAATTTTTTTTAAAAATACTTTCAGTTTTATTCTCCAAACACATCCTATGTTTGTCCACTTCTGTTCTCATCACTGTTACCCTTGCTGAAGCCACTGTCTTCTTTTTCTCTGAACTAGCTTCCTAACTGCTTGATCTTCCAGAGAGTCTATTCTCTATACAGTAGTAGAGTGATCTTTTTACACATTGGTAATGAGATAATTTCACTCCCTGCCCCTTAAACATTCCAAAGGTTTTCCATTGGAATTAAAAACAAAACAAAAACAAAACAAAAAACCCCACAAAATATCTTTCCATGGGCTGCAGTAGTAGATTGAAGAGAAAGTAAGATCCAGGGAACAATGTTCGGGGGAGATGTAGAGCAAAAGCTATTTTGGTTTCATGGTTTAATTCATGGTTTAATCAGTTGGAGTTGTTTATGAATTAGACTTCTGTAAATCTATAAGTCAATGAAAATGACTCTTTATATTGGTTATTCAGCAGAGGGTCACTATAAGTTCTTGAAATATTTCAGAATCCTCAAAGAAACACTAATTTTGGTGTTAAATATTTTATTGTGTTTTAATATTTGAAAATTGGCAATCATTTATAACATATTTGTTATTCTTCTTAGCCATAAAAACCTTAATTCCTGACTGTTCCAGGTAATAGTTTAACTGTACTAACTTCTTGGACAAGGGTGTTGTAAAACTTGTGTGTGATCTACCTTTCAGTATTGCCTGATGCTATTGAAAACCTCCATAATCTCAGCAAAGGGAAGATGAATATTTCTCTCCTGTGGACCACTCTGTCTAACTTGAATAGTAACTTGAAAAAAAATGAATTCCTAGCTGCACTGAAATTAACAACAGTGGATGGTAAGTATTCCAATATTACAATTAAAAGATATATAAGACTGTCAGTCTGCCTTTTGTCAATCTTTTTTTTCCCTTGTATCTTGTACTTGGTTGATATGCCAATATATGTACTTAGAAAATATAAAGAAACCTCAGATTGTTTGGTTGTCCAACATAAAAAATGTTAATATCTAATTTATTGTTACTCTAAATTGATCAAATATGCATTGATTACCTTCAAGTTGTGTAACATGCAACTGGAAAATGGCATATCCCCGTGAACACAGAGGGGACTGTTAGGAAATGTTAAGAGATCTATTCCCGTTTTTTTTGTTAACATGACTTCAGATATCCATACTGTAAAATAGACTTTGTGGTGGCCACGAAGTTAGCAAGTAAAAAAGTTACTAAGTTAGCAAGTAAAAAAAGATTCAAACAAAACAAAAATGAGTTTACAAAGTAAAACAGACTGTGGACTATAATTTTTCTTAAAAAAAATTTTTTTAGTGTTTATTTCTGAGAGAGAGAGACAGAGACAGAGACAGAGAGACAGAGCAGGAGCAGGGGGAGGGGCAGAGTGAGAGACACAGAATCCAAAGCAGGTTCCAGGGTCTGGGCTGTCAGCACAGAGCCCGTCGTGGGCCTCAAACTCATGAACCATGAGATCATGACCTGAGCCAAAGTCAGATGCTTAACCGACTGAGCCACCCAGGCGCCTCTACAGTTTTTCAAATAAGACTATCATTTGCTGCTGATGTTCTGCATGTAGGAGACAGGTAGTACACAACCACAGGTGAACATTTCCACTCCTTCGTATTTTTCATACCTTGAAGTTACAAATGTACTATTATACTCTTTTATGTGAAATGTTTATGCAAAACTAGCCTAGTAACAAGAGCATGCTGTCTATGGTCTTTGTCAAAGAACTGTCTTTCCCTGTGAGGATTACCTACCCCTTTTTCTTCATTAAGCTCCTGTTTAAGTGAGACTGGTAATTTTGAACTTTAAGTGTGTTGGTTGTTTTGTTTATTAACATATTTGAGATGAAGAGGGTTGATGAAAATATGATACTACCTGATAATAGCGATTTTTTTTCCCTCTCTTTTACTGAGAAGCTTCAGTTTCTCTTGATAGAGTAAGTGGAAGTTGAAGGCAACATGCACCAGAGGAAGCATTATAGGGCATTTATTTTAATCAGACCAATAAGGTATCATTTTATGAGCTATAAAAATAACTCTGCTATCTATAAAATTACTTATTGTAAAAAAAACCATATACAGTATCCTGTTCATTATTGTATACTTATAAACCAAAAACACAGTGTGTAAAATATAGGTTATTCTACCATCTAAATCCAAATATACGTATAATATTGAAAACTATGTGTACCCCATTTGTCATACCATTTCTTCTTTTAACATTGGACCTTCAGTACAACGTGATTTAATTCTTATTTTAATGCAGTGGTTTGCAAAGTTTTGAACCTTGTTATTTTTGGTTTTGTATTTATATTTGGTGCTGGTAAAGCAGTAGAATCCTTTTCTTCTAAATGAAATCTTACAGAGTCCCTCAATATATAAATCATAAAAGTTGAGTTTCTCTGAATAAAGTGGGGGAAATGACCAAGTGAACTGCTTAAGTATTTCAACAGAGCTTTAGAAACATGAGCAAGAACGTAAGCATTCCTGACCTAGGATCCTCTTTTTGACCATGGTGTATGTTAAAAAAGGAAAAAGGTGGGGGGGGGGGGGCGGTGTGCCTGAATGGCTCAATCAGTTAAGTGTCCAACTCTTGATTTCAGCTCAGGTCATGATCTCACAGTTGTGGACTCGAGCCCCTTGTCTGGCTCGGTGCTGACAGGATGGAGCCTGCTTGGAATTCTCTCTCTCCCTCTCTCTCTTCCCCTCCCCCCCCCCCTCAAAATAAATAAATAAACTTAAAAAAAATGTTTTTCTTGCAGAAGATGATGAAGTACAAATAGAAGAATTTGGACAAGTGGTAAAGGATATTCGTGATGCCTCTAGGTTAAAAGGTAACTAGTAAATTATTTGTGACTGTTACATTTAGTTTTATTGAATGGATGTCTTCGTGTTTTGTTTTTTAGAATTTCTAGTTCTGTTAATTTCTGCTTACCATGTTGGCATTGATCTGTTTTAAGGCAGGCAAAACTCGATTTTGATTAAAAGTTGGCAGCATCCATGATGAAAGAAAAAAGCCTTTTTCTGGAATGGGGCCTGTGTAAACCTATTTTAAATCCCTTTTTTTATTGTTGTTATTTGTGTGTGTGTGTGTGTGTGTGTGTGTGTGTGTGTGTGTGTGTGTGTGTGTTTTGTTCTGGACTTTATGTAAAGTCAGATACTAGCTTTACAATTTTTCAGATATGAAAATTTTCTATACCATTTTTAGCCTCAGACTTAGGACTCTACCCTGTGTAAAGGCTTATATATTATAGAATTTCTCAGAAATCTTCTACCTCCTCCTTTAGTAGACATTCCTCATGTTCCTTTCTTTGGATTTTGTTAACATATAAGAGTGACCATGTGCATTTTGGTACCGTGGGTATTTCCTACCACTTGACTTCCATTTTTGCTTAAAAGTTAAAATCATAGACGGAAAACCAATGGAGATCATACTCATGGAGTTTGTGTACTTTTCTATTGGGAAAATAAGTTTAAAACTTAATTATCACTGGTAATTTATTTGAATAACATTCAAATGACTATTTGGTCAATGAGCGCTGTCAGGAGAAGAATAACAACATAGGTATATGTTTAGGACAACGGAAGCAGAGTCATTTCTGGGTGTAAAGAAGTAGATAGATACTTTTCAGATTTTTAATAACCACTCTGCCCTCGTATAAAAATTTTAACATCATTGCTTCTCTTTTAGGTTAAGAAAAGTACTTAATAATTCCCTGTTGACATAAATATGTTACCTGGGTCACATAACATAATTAGCATCAATATAGTATAGTGAAATAGATTAGCTGTGCTATAGGAAACAATGCATACAGGTAGAAAAGAACATGGGCTATGGAGTTTGATACATGGTGGTTTGTGGGTTTTTGACTTACCAGCTGGGTAGTCTCTGTAGGTCATTCTGGTTTCCTCATCTTTAAAACAAGGAAGCTAATAAAATCACGTTTCTCCTAGAGTTGTCAGGATCAACTGCAAAAACACATATAAAGCACATAATCTAATTATTAGGCACATACTATATACTTGGTAAATGGTAGTTAATTTTGAAATCAGAAAACAGAGTTCAGAAAGACTGGTATTCAGGACAGGTAACTTTTTATGTGGATGAAGGAAAAAAAAATGGGAACTAAACCATTGAGAAAGGAGAACAGTGAAAAAGGAGAAAGGTGTAGTTTAGGTACCTGAATCTGGGAGCTGGTCATAATGATTGGGGGTTGACACTGGAATCTGTCAGCCAGTGCAAGAAAAGGCCAATAATTACAGGGAAGAGTTAGGAAGGGCCACCCTGGAAGAAAAGTGTTAACATAGCAGGCCTGAAACTGCTCTGTTTAGAAAAGTCTGCTTGCAAGGTTGACTGTCATATGCGCAGAATGTTCCCTTCATTACTGACTGATAAGGTTAGTTCACTGTGCCTGGACTATTTGTTGACAAACTTGGAGGGGCTGAGAAAATAGGCATATTGTGGATCAAGTTCTATGCTTTCCTTCAGTATACACACAGTTTTAAGGGATTATGGTCAGTGTCTGATCTTGTAGTTGAAGATTTTAGAGGTTGGGCAGGCAGTTCTAGGTATTGATGAGGATTAAGGATAGCCATTGATTTGGATGACTTTGGAAAGGAAGTGAAAGTTTTTGGAGTTGAGAGGTCAAGGTCATTCTTATTGTCATCAGATGATAATGGGAAATGGGGCTGAGGGAGGATTATGAGCAGGGTGACAAAGATCCTCCAAGAAGGTGAAAGAGTGATCAGAAAGTCAGTAGATGATGGTGTCCGGAGGGTAGTGTAGGTCAATGACAGGTCTGAATCTCAGGGGAGGGATAGGTTTGATTGAAGGTGGAACTAAAATAGCCAGACAGCAGAATCTTAGGAGTGTTTCTCTGCTTCCTGGTCCTATGTGGAGCATGGGAGGATGAGCAGACTCCTCTTAAGGTGTCTGTGCCAAGAAGCCATATTTTAAAGGAAACCAAGCTTTAGGTAAAACAAGCAGAGCTGATACAGGTTTTTAGGTGACTGCCATTTGCAGTTGCCTCGCCAAGATGTTAGGGGGACAGAAAGTGAAGCGGGATCGAAGGTACTAGGAAGGTGTGATTACTGTTTGCAGCTATTCCTGATGGCTTAATAATAATAATAATAATAATAATAATAGTAACTTTATTGCTGTTAATATGACACTTAGTGTTTCTATATACCTAATGTTGTTTTAAGTGTTTTTCATACATCATATATTTAATCTCCATATTAACTGTGTGAGGTAGATAGTATTATTAAATTATTTTAGATATAAGACTACTGAATTTGATAGAGGGGTTCAATAGTAATAATTTGCTCAAGGTCAGATAGTTTCAGGTCACAAATCCTGGAGCCAGGATTTGACTGTACTTAACACTGCCTCCTTTGAAAGGGCTGGAAATAAAGCAAAATTCCAGATGCCAGACTACAACTGGGTCTTGGTAGAATTGAAAAGAAAAGGTGAGTGAGTCTTTGTGATACTTGTGTTTACTATTTTGCATTTCTCATGATTCTGAAATCTATTTCACTTCCACCAGGATGAGTTAATTTCGTTTGCTACCATTAGAGCTCTAGTTTAAAATAACTACTTTGTGTCATTGCAGTGAAAAATTCAGCCATAGCAACCATTTTGGTTGTGCCAATTTTATATTAGCACCAAAGAAACATGGCAGACCAAGCATATTGTTTTGCTGGACTTAGAATTTCCTGAGGGCTGGATTCTTCACTGAGATTTCTTATTCAAGAGGTGACCATAAATCATGGACTACCACTGACAAAAGTCTTTAGTGATGGCTACTGTTGTTTTTTAAGTCAGAGGTTAGTTCAATTACCGAATCACTTTTTTCTGTTTCTAGAGTTACAAGACATTGTCTTAGCTCTTGATGGGCTTGAAGGTGACATGATATCTGGGAAGAACTTGGAGAGCTTTCTAGGAAATATTGGGATTAAGTCACCTGAAGAAGAGGTAGAGAAAATTCTTCAGTCAGATCTTGTTTCTGGTAAGCATTTAAATATTATTATCCATTTTTTTTGTTTTGGGTAGGAGTAACTGAAGAAAGTGTGAAAGGTTTTTGTTCAAGCAAATGGGGCTCCTTTGAGCTAATATCTATAGGTATTTGCTTGTATTGCTGTAAATGTCCTTAAAGAGGAGACTTTCTTATACAGTCCTTTTTTACAGTTAATGAGAATACTCTTAGCAAGCAGGTAGAAATTTTGTGGGGGAGTGGGCTCGTTGGTATCCACTCTCTTTAGATAGATCTTGATTTAGTGACTAACACAGAGTTTGGAAATTCCAGCTCTGTAAATAGAATACCTAGCTTTGTTGGTTTGTACCAAGTAAAGTTATTGGACTTACAACTTTCTTAGTAGGTTAGTTGCCTTACAGGTAGAATCAGAATTAGTATATCTACAATCTTGTAAGGTTAATTGCAAGGCACAGTGGGTGAAAATGAATCCCAAGTATCTTGTATGTAAAGTAAAGAAATTGTATGCTGGTTTTGATTTTCATATGAGCTTTTTAATATTACGTTTTCCAGGGATTCTTGTCTGTTCCCCCTCTCTCTCTTTCTTACAGATGACAACATGGTGAATGTTAAAGACTGTATGAAGGCTTTGAAGGACACTCAGAAATTTTCCACTTTTGTTGGTAAGAACTTTATGGTAAAACTGTTGAATGGCAAACAACACAGGACTCATTCAGAGGTCACGTAGCCAAACATTATATTTGGTGCTCAGATCTTCTTTTTTTTTTTTTAATTTTTTTTTCAACATTTATTTATTTTTTGGGACAGAGAGAGACAGAGAATGAACGGGGGAGGGGCAGAGAGAGAGGGAGACACAGAATCGGAAACAGGTTCCAGGCTCTGAGCCATCAGCCCAGAGCCCGACGCGGGGCTCAAACTCACAGACCGCGAGATAGTGACCTGGCTGAAGTCGGACGCTTAACCGACTGCGCCACCCAGACGCCCCTGGTGGTCAGATCTTCTTTGTAGTATCTGCCAAATGTTTGTTTCTTTCTTTTTTTTTTTTTTTCTGAAATTTATTGACAAATTGGTTTCCATACAACACCCAGTGCTCATCCCAAAAGGTGCCCTCCTCAATACCCATCACCCACCCTCTCCTCCCTCCCACCCCCCATCAACCCTCAGTTTGTTCTCAGCTTTTAACAGTCTCTTATGCTTTGGCTCTCTCCCATTCTAACCTCTTTTTTTTTTTTTTTTCCTTCCCCTCCCCCATGGGTTCCTGTTAAGTTTCTCAGGATCCACATAAGAGTGAGACCATATGGTATCTGTCTTTCTCTGTATGGCTTATTTCACTTAGCATCACACTCTCCAGTTCCATCCACGTTGCTACAAAAGGCCATATTTCATTTTTTCTCATTGCCATGTAATATTCCATTGTGTATATAAACCACAATTTCTTTATCCATTCATCAGTTGATGGACATTTAGGCTCTTTCCATAATTTGGCTATTGTTGAGAGTGCTGCTATGAACATTGGGGTACAAGTGGCCCTATGCATCAGTGCTCCTGTATCCCTTGGATAAATTCCTAGCAGTGCTATTGCTGGGTCATAGGGTAGGTCTATTTTTAATTTTCTGAGGAACCTCCACACTGCTTTCCAGAGCGGCTGCACCAATTTGCATTCCCACCAACAGTGCAAGAGGGTTCCCGTTTCTCCACATCCTCTCCAGCATCTAGAGTCTCCTGATTTGTTCATTTTGGCCACTCTGACTGGCGTGAGGTGATACCTGAGTGTGGTTTTGATTTGTATTTCCCTGATAAGGAGCGACGCTGAACATCTTTTCATGTGCCTGTTGGCCATCCGGATGTCTTCTTTAGAGAAGTGTCTATTCATGTTTTCTGCCCATTTCTTCACTGGGTTATTTGTTTTTCGGGTGTGGAGTTTGGTGAGCTCTTTATAGATTTTGGATACTAGCCCTTTGTCCGATATGTCATTTGCGAATATCTTTTCCCATTCCGTTGGTTGCCTTTTAGTTTTGTTGGTTGTTTCCTTTGCTGTGCAGAAGCTTTTTATCTTCATAAGGTCCCAGGAATTCACTTTTGCTTTTAATTCCCTTGCCTTTGGGGATGTGTCGAGTAAGAGATTGCTACGGCTGAGGTCAGAGAGGTCTTTTCCTGCTTTCTCCTCTAAGGTTTTGATGGTTTCCTGTCTCACATTTAGGTCCTTTATCCATTTTGAGTTTATTTTTGTGAATGGTGTGAGAAAGTGGTCTAGTTTCATTCTTCTGCATGTTGCTGTCCAGTTCTCCCAGCACCATTTGTTAAAGAGGCTGTCTTTTTTCCATTGGATGTTCTTTCCTGCTTTGTCAAAGATGAGTTGGCCATACGTTTGTGGGTCTAGTTCTGGGGTTTCTATTCTATTCCATTGGTCTATGTGTCTGTTCTGGTGCCAATACCATGCTGTCTTGATGATGACAGCTTTGTAGTAGAGGCTAAAGTCTGGGATTGTGATGCCTCCTGCTTTGGTCTTCTTCTTCAAAATTCCTTTGGCTATTCGGGGCTTTTGTGGTTCCATATGAATTTTAGGATTGCTTGTTCTAGTTTCGAGAAGAATGCTGGTGCAATTTTGATTGGGATTGCATTGAATGTGTAGATAGCTTTGGGTAGTATTGACATTTTGACAATATTTATTTTTCCAATCCATGAGCAGGGAATGTCTTTCCATTTCTTTAAATCTTCTTCAATTTCCTTCAGAAGCTTTCTATAGTTTTCAGCATACAGATCCTTTACATCTTTGGTTAGATTTATTCCTAGGTATTTGATGCTTCTTGGTGCAATTGTGAATGGGATCAGTTTCTTTATTTGTCTTTCTGTTGCTTCATTGTTAGTGTATAAGAATGCAACTGATTTCTGTACATTGATTTTGTATCCTGCAACTTTGCTGAATTCCTGTATCAGTTCTAGCAGACTTTTGGTGGAGTCTATCGGATTTTCCATGTATAAGATCATGTCATCTGCAAAAAGCGAAAGCTTGACTTCATCTTTGCCAATTTTGATGCCTTTGATTTCCTTTTGTTGTCTGATTGCTGATGCTAGAACTTCCAGCACTATGTTAAACAGCAGCGGTGAGAGTGGGCATCCTTGTCGTGTTCCTGATCTCAGGGAAAAAGCTTTCAGTTTTTCCCCGTTGAGGATGATGTTAGCTGTGGGCTTTTCATAAATGGCTTTTATGATCTTTAAGTATGTTCCTTCTATCCCGACTTTCTCAAGGGTTTTTATTAAGAAAGGGTGCTGGATTTTGTCGAAGGCCTTTTCTGCATCGATTGACAGGATCATATGGTTCTTCTCTCTTTTTTTGTTAATGTGATGTATCACGTTGATTGATTTGCGAATGTTGAACCAGCCCTGCATCCCAGGAATGAATCCCACTTGATCATGGTGAATAATTCTTTTTATATGCCGTTGAATTCGATTTGCTAGTATCTTATTGAGAATTTTTGCATCCATATTCATCAGGGCAAATGTTTGTTTCATCTACATTTGAACTCTTCCAGTTATGGCAAACTTGATTACATTTGTTTTTCATTTAAGAATTTGTATTTGAATGGAAAAGATTGGGAAAATCACAAGGTTATGATGTTTTCCAATAGCTAAAGTAAGGACATTTTATTATATAATAATGGCAATTTTGAAACTGTTATAAAAAAATTTAGTGACCAGGAATGTAAGAGATATAAAGTGCAAGGCTCATGTAATGTCACCTTCTGGAAATATCCCTGTTAAAGTGTGGTAAATATCCCTTTAGCCTTTTTTATTTGAATCTATGAATATTTGTGTATTCTGATATTATTTAAAAATTAGGCGCACTTGGGTGGCTCAGTTGGTTAAGTGTCTGATTTTGGCTCAGGTTATGATCTCATGGTTTGTGAGTTCAAGCCCCACATTGGGCTCTCTGCTGTCAGCACAGAGCCCATTTCAGATCCTCTGTTTCCTTCTCTCTCTGCCCCTGCTTGTTCTCTAAATTAATTAATTAATTAATTAATTAATAATTAATTAATTAAAATAAAATTACCATGTCCATAATATTCCACGACTTGCAGTTTTAAAGAAATTAACAATGTATCTTAGATATTGTTCCATGTTCCATTGTATCATAAACAACCTCATTCTTTTTAAAGACTGCATAATATTCCATTTGGGGGATGTACTGTCATTTTATCCACAATGCTTTTGATGATATTTGCCAATTAAAAATCTGAAAATTTGCCAATTTTTCACCACTGAAACATTTTGATGAGCATTGTTGTATGCATATATGTGCATAAAGTTCTCCTGGGGGATAAAATCCTCAGAAGTCACACTGCTAGACTGAAATATATGCAGATGTGAGATGTTAACAGCTACTGCTTAATTATCCTCCAAAAAGTTTGTAAAAATTCACACTTGTATCAGTAATGGATATTATTTATTGAAAATTCTGCTGGTAAAAGAATTCTATTATTGTTTTAATATGCATGTCTTTAATGACTAGTGAGGTAAAACATTTTTCATATGATTGTCGAATATGCTTTGCTTTTATTTTAATTAGATTGTCTTTTTCATATGAATTTATAAATAGCTCTTTATATAAGGGACATTAACGTTCTGTCTTGTCTATTGCCATTTTTTTTTCTAGTTTATTATTCATCTTTGACTTTGATTTTGGTGGACTGCTTATTGCCATCCTCTGTTTTATTTTGTCAGTTTTGGTAATTTTTATTCTCCTAGGAAATTTATTTTATTCAAGTGTTTTTTGGGAATATTAGTACAATCCTATGCAGTGATAATTCTTTTGATTTTTTTGTATCTGGTTATTTTCTCATTCTTAAATTTGTATATATATTTGTGTGTGTGTGTGTGTGTGTGTGTATTTATATATCTTTTTCTAGATTTCCTAGCAGATCTTTTAATTATCTCTGTTTTTAAAGCTCTACATCTTAGATTTATCTTTAGTGTTTCTATTTATAGTAAAAAAAATTCTGCTTTTATCTTTAGGATGTCCTTTCTATTGTCCCCTTTTGTCCATTTTATAGTTTTTCTAAGTTGTTTAAATTATGAACTTACTTTTTTCTTCTTACTGAGAAATAAATGTTTAAGACTATCAATTTTCAGTAAGACTTTGGTTTATCAAAGTCTTTATTCTTGTTTTTTTCTAAGTATATTCAGTTGTATTTTGATTTTCTCCTTGATGTAAGAGTTGCTTAAGAGAAAAACCTTAAATTTTAAAGCAATTATTTGAAAAATTTTAAATGAATTTTAAAATTTAAAATTTGAATTTGAATTTCATTATTGTCCTCTCTTTGTTGTTTATTTTTAGTTTACTGTGGTCAGAGAATGAGGTCTATAGTAGAGGATTTGATAGTTTCTGTGTTAATTAGATATGGAGTTTTTTTGATTTTTACATGTTTATTTAAAAACCACATTAGGGGCGCCTGGGTGGCTCAGTTGGTTGAGCGTCCGACTTTGGCTCAGGTCATGATCTCGCGGTCTGTGAGTTCGAGAGCCCTGCGTCGGGCTCTGTGCTGACAGCTCAGAGCCTGGAGCCTGCTTCAGATTCTGGGTCTCCCTCTCTCTCTGCCCCTCCCCCACTCATGCTCTGTCTCTCTTTGTCTCAGAAATAAACATTAAAAAAAATTAAAAAAAAACACATTAGTGGGTTTCAGGGACAGGCTAATCGTAATGTACACTCATCCTACTGTTTGTCTTGGAAATCCTTATGACTTTTTGAAGCAGCCCATTCCATAATTTTTGGACAGCTGTAGAACTAGTCAGTTGTTCCACATATTTGATGGAAATCCTGCCTTATAATTCCATTCCCAAACTTAACATTTGGACTCTTCCCCCTGTCAGTAGCCCTCCAGGGATGGGAGGAGAGCTCTTATATTTTCTTTCTTTTACGTTGAATCATCTTTTCTCTGGACTCAGATTTCCCTTCAACCATTCCTCACATGGCCTATTTTTGAAACTTCTTACCAATGACTAATGACTAACTCATGGAACAACATAATATATTAAATTATGCTTTCACATAAATTAGCTAATTTTAAAGTAATTTATTATATATTTCTCTTAATGAATTCTGAAAGATTATTTTTTTAGACATGTACTTTAGAAATGTGAAGAGGTTTTTGTTTGTTTGTTTTAATTAAGGTGGGGGATGGTCAGTCATGGATTTCCTAGTTCAGATGTTTGATATTATCATGCTGAACATAATAGGCTTTGCTGATTCTCTAAATTGGGTAAAGTGAGCTGACAGGAGCAAGGGGTGTAGGGAAAGAAAGTAGAAAGGGAAGGATTGGAGTTTGGGAGCAGTTGTGACGAATGAAGGATATTTTTTATGAAATGGTGAGCTCGTTAATAGAATAACTATAGAAACTTTGGCATACTTTTTTGTTCATAAAGGAATAGTCCACGCAGAACCCGGAGTTTTAACAAAATAATCTAAGAATAAAGATAAGGGACTATAGAAAACTATAGTGGAGAATGGATTGCTCTATTTTTTTAAATGGCCACATGTGGGTAGTGGCTGCCATTTTGGACAGTGAAAAACTAGAAGAATCCATCAGTTTTACTGTTATGTTCCAAAAATTTAGATCCGTGGACTGAATTACATGTTGCATGTATATTCTCTGTGTTTGTAGCATTGAATGACATCATCGGTACATTGGAATGTATGGAGGAAAGTGATCAGTCTGGCAAGGACAACTATGCAGATGTACTTGGAAACACCAATAGAATTTATTTCACTGATAATAGTTTTCAAGAAGTGCTGGATGATTCCTTGCTCGACGGTGAGTTGATTGAGCAGATAACCAGCAACTTGTAATAAAAATTTCTTCTAAAATTTTATCCAAGGTTTTAAAATATTTTACCAGGGGCGCCTGGGTGGCGCAGTCGGTTAAGTGTCCGACTTCAGCCAGGTCACGATCTCGCGGTCCGTGAGTTCGAGCCCCGCGTCGGGCTCTGGGCTGATGGCTCAGAGCCTGGAGCCTGTTTCCGATTCTGTGTCTCCCTCTCTCTCTGCCCCTCCCCCGTTCATGCTCTGTCTTTCTCTGTCCCAAAAATAAATAAACGTTGAAAAAAAATTTTTTTTAATATTTTACCAAATAATTAATTAAATCTTAATACTTAGTTCCTAAGTACTACTGTAAATGTATTGAAATGCAATTTACTACAGATCAGATTTAGATATATATCTTATATTCTATATTCACGGAGATTTAGTTATTACAATGTCAAATTCCTGGATGATCTCTTGGACTGCATTGTAAACTTGGTCTGAAAGTATTTATATATATTGTCATATGGCTTTAAAATGTTTCTTTCTAGAGTACTTTCATTTCAAAGTTAATCCCTTTCCTTTTATGAATTTTAGAGAGGTCCTAATAGTTGTCTAGCTTTCTTTTTCTTTTAGGTGAAAGGCTCTTTGAAAAATACAAGTTATTGTTGAACAATTAAACCATTGGTCTATAAACATTCTGTGTAAGTGTTGATCTGGCTATTTGCTCTATTTACAAAGAATTTACCTGATCCATCCATATGCTTATCTGGGATATACCCAGATGGATTTTATCAATACTTGGAAAGCCATCTCCTGCCTTTAAATTTAACTTCAGCTAAAAAATGAGATCAGATCTGTGTCTCAGGGAAAAACTGGCAATATGCAAAGACAGTTTAGATTATCAAAACTGATGGGGGAGGAATGCTGGGATCTGGTGAGTAGAGGTGAGGGATGCTACTAACCACCCTATAATGTATAGGACAGCACTCCCCCACATAATTAGCTGGCCCCAAATATAATTTTGCTCAGGTTGAGAAATTCTGTTTTAGAGTTATCTTGTAAAATTGCCAAACCTACTATTTTGAAAGTACGTTTCAATAGGTTAGTTATATTTTTTTAATCCTGCTTAGATCACATTTTAAAAATTAATGTAAATATAATATATCTTGATTCTAACCCCCTTTTGCTTCAAGGTAATACCTGTACTAGTTGTGAGTTATTCTAAACTGCTCTCTAACTGCAATGTGGTCCATCTATGCAAATGGACATATTTTGTTTCTATCACTTGTCCCTCAAATAGATCTCTGTATCAATTTGCATTTTTGTAGAAAATGTATAGGATGAAGGGTATAACTGCACCTTGTCCTTAGGAAAAGCTCCAGAATTAGATAGGTAGGCAGGCAGGACTAAAGAAGGACAATTCAGACTAATAATTAAACATGTTATTGAATATATGAGCCTGGGGATTAAGCTGTTCTCTTAGGGATAAAGGAAGCATTTGTAACAGAATCTCAGCCACATTTAAGAAGCTTGGTGGAGCCTGACGAATCCATGGAGTCTAAGAAGTAAGAGGAAGATGAGTAGAGAACGTTATTCTGGAAGCTAGTGGAGGATTTTGAGAAGAAGGGAATGGTCAATGCTAAATGTTATTGAGAAATGAAGTATGTGATTTATCCATTGGTTTTCTTCCAAACTGGGTAAAATCAGGATGCTGTTCCTTATGGCCTAATCTCTCTATTTAAATTTGCAGACTTTAGGAAAGAGGCTTTGTCTTCAAATCTGAAACTACCAACAGCAGATGGTAAGAACTTTATATATGTATACACGAAAGCATTCCCTATGAAAGAGTTATTTTTTAGGATCATTGCCAGGTGCCAATGGATTCCTAGTCCATTCTTCCCACTCCAGCCAGAGTAATTTTTTTTTTCAACAAAGTAATCTGATTGTGTGATGTCCCCCTATTTTCAACTCTTTAAACATTTTCCATTGTTGTTAAAGATCAAAATCCTGCATGTCCTAGCTCTCTGGCATAATTTTGTACCATTACCCTTGCTTTCTGCATTTTCAAGTACGTTGGCTTTCTTTCATTTCCTTCGAAATCCAACTACAAAGCTTTTGCGTATTTTGTTCCCTGTAATAGTTTTCCCTGACACTCTTTGCCTAGTTAATGTTTACTCATCTTTCAAATGAGTGATGGGGTGCCTGGGTGACTCAGTTGGTTAAGTGTCTCACTTTGGCTCAGGTCATGATGTCGTAGTCTGTGAGTTTGAGCCCTGTGCTGAGCTTTGTGCTGACAGCTCAGAGCATGGAGCCTGCTTCGGATTCTGTGTCTCCTTCTAATGTCTCCTTCTCAAAAATAGACATTAAAAAAAAAATTGAATGAATGTCAATTTCCTGTAGGGAGCCTGTCATTATCTGCTAGTCGAGGTCAGCTTCTTTTATTATAAGCTTTCATTAAACTATGTCTTTTTCATAACATTTACTTCATACTATAAATACCCATTAATATTTTTTTAAATGACACTAGAAATGCTCAATATATTTTAGCTTATAAAGTGACAAAAGTAGGAGCATCTGACTGGTTCAGTTGGTAGAACATGCAACTCTTGACCTCAGGGTCATGAGTTCAAGCCCCATGTTGGGTGTAGAGCTTACTTAGGAAAAAAAGTAGCAAAAATATTAGAGAACTTTGAATTATCTTAATTCATTAAGACCAAAGTAATATAATTTCTCATTAAATTTTTTTATTTGAGTACGGTGGACACACAATGTTATATCCGTTTCAGGTATAGTGATTATACATTTTGCTATGCTCACCACAAACATAGCTATTTGTCACCATACAACAATATTACAGTATCACTGACTATATTCCCTTTCCTGTGCCTTTTATTCCCATGACATAGTCATTACATTCCTGGAAACCTGTACCTCCTACTCCCCTTTACCCATTTTACCCATTATCCCCCCTTCTCTCTGGCCACCATCAGTTTGTTCCTGCATTTATAGGTCTGATTTTGCTTTTCTTTTTTTTTTATTTGTTTTTTAGATTCCACATATGAGTGCAATCATATGGTGTTTGTCTTTCTCAGTCTGACATATTTCACTTAGTATAATACCCTCTAGGTTGATCCATGTTGTTGCAAATGGCAAAAAAAAAATCTCATTCTTTTCTATGGTTGTGTCAAATCCCATAATATACCACATCTTTATTCATTCACCTATTGATAGATAGTTGAGATACTTCCATATCATGGCTATTGTAAATAATGCTGCAATAAACATATAGGGGTGCATATACCTTTTTGAATTAGTGTTTTTGTTCTCTTTGGGTAAATACCGAGTAGTGGAATTATTGGGTCAAATAGTATTTCTGTTTTTACTTTTTGAGGAACCTCCATACTGTTTCCACATCAGCTGTACCAATTTACATTCCACCAACATTGCACAAGGGCTGCTTTTTCTCCACGTCCTCGCCAGCACTTGTTACTTCTTATGTTTTTGATTTTAGTCATTCTGACATGTGTAAGGTGATATCTCATTGTTATTTTGATTTGCATTTCCCTGAGATTGGTGATGAATATCTTTTCGTGTGTCTGTTGGCCATCTGTATGTCTTCTTCAGAAAAACGTCTATTTAGGTCTTCTGCCCGTGTTAAAATCTGGTTGTTTTCTAGTCATATTTTTGATTATTTGGTTAATGATTCTTTTCTTACGTGCCTGGAAGCGTCATTGGGCCAAGAACCATGTTTCCATTTTGCTACAAGTCCTATTGTTTCTCCAGATCCTAGCACAATTTTGGCTTTCAGAAGCCCCTTATTAATAGCTAATTTAATAGCTAATATTATATGATATTTACTGTGCTAGGCATTGTTTCAAATCTTTTATATTATTAACTTATATAATTGTGAATATTTATGGAAT
Organism: Prionailurus bengalensis; assembly: GCF_016509475.1. NCBI lineage: Eukaryota > Metazoa > Chordata > Mammalia > Carnivora > Felidae > Prionailurus > Prionailurus bengalensis. The sequence goes on from NC_057347.1 coordinate 44,371,352, forward strand.
TAAAGAATGACAGTAAATCTGCCTTCTTATCTCATTAGCCTCATCTCTCATCACTTCTGCATTTGTATTTATTCTGTAGCCATATTACTTATTATAATTTAAATTGGTTCCATATCTTCCATGTGCTTTTGGTTCCATATATTTGCATGTGCTGTTTCCTTTCTGTATATTTTCTGTCAAACAAATTCACATTTTTCCCCCAAACTCAGCTCAAACATCACTCCTCAACCCATAAGACTTTTCAGAGTCATAGGTTAGGTGAACTGTCTCAGTGCGTTATATCTGAGTGCTCAGTGCTCATATCTGGCACACATTTTTCTCATAGTACCAACTATATAATGTATTATAATTTTATTTACAGACATGACAAATTCAGCCCCTGTCTTCAAGGAATTTAAAGGAAACTCTTTAAGAGGGCTGAAATTTTCATTGTTGGTTTTAGTAGCTATAAAATAAATGTTAATAAAAATGAATATAGGTCTAAAATGGTATTATGGTATTCTTTCCAACTTAAGGTTTAGATCTGTTAGCATAATGCAACAATTTTCAGACTATGGAAACATACACGACAACTTCATTTTGGGGTTGAGAGAGAAATGGGGTGAGAAATGGTATTGACAAAAAATTGAAACTCCCAGTAATGATCACGTTTTATATTTTAAATTGGTGTGGTATCAACAGGACTACATTTGGTTGTATGGGTTGTGCTTGCACAAAGATGCCTGGTTGAGAGGGTACAAGTAGAGACTGAAATGCATTCTACATTCCACTGTGCTCCCCAGGCTGGGACCACCAATGCTAGATTGCAGCTACCTAGAGGAAGGTATGCCTCTTTGTAATTGATACATAGAGAGGGGTGCCTTTTTTCAATTCACACAAAAGCACAATATAGACTGGTAGTGGCCCTGGAGATCAAGAGCTTTAATCTCAAATTTTAGCTTTTTTTTTTTTTTTTTTTTTTTTTTTTTGTTTATTTCATCAGTTGATAGAAGTCTTTAGATCTACATGTACAGGACGTTACTATTATTTAAGAAAGGGTCACAGCTTATTCAGTATTTAATGGATGAATGGATTCAGATAACCCATCAAATTCTGCATATAATTTTTTGGTTTAATTTTTCTTTTCTTAAATGTTTAGTTTTAAGAGAGAGAGAGAGAGAGAGAGAGAGAGAGAGAGAGAGAGAGAAACAAGTGGAAGAGGGGCAGAGAGAGAGACACAGAATCTGAAGCAGGCTCTAAGCTCTGAGTTTTTAGCCCAGAGCCCAATGCGGGGCTTAAACCCAGGAACCATGAGATCATGACCTGAGCTGAAGTTGGATGCCTAACCAACTGAGCCACCTAGGTGCCCTTAATTTTTTTAAATGCTGCTTGAAATAAATAGGTTGTCAGTTACAAGTAGAAAATACTTTGCTTTTTTTCTGCAGAGATTTTAGTTAAATATATATACTTAAATTGAGAGTTCACCTATAGTGGACTCTGGACAAACTATTTTGCATTTTTTAAAATAATAGTATCTTATATATATTTATTTATCTTTGTAGCATTTAAAGAAGCTGCTTATATCTTGACAAGTGTTGATAATGGCAAGATTGGCATACACAACTTGGAGCATGCCCTGAAAAGTTTGAATGTTAATTTAGCTGAGGAGGACGTCAGTGAAGCCCTTAAATATTGTGACATCAGTGGTGAGCATTTTTTTGGCTTGAGATTCTGCTCATTTTTCCCTGTTTATAGGAACCAGTTTTAGAGTGTTTTATATGGAGGTAAAATGCTAAAGGCAGTCGCAATGAGGCTTAGGTTGATATAAATTAGAGCCAAAATAGTCTGCTAATTTATTTACTGACCATATCTATCTGTTCATACTCTACATATGCTTATTTAGATAATTAGCATTCATTTCTTGTAAGCATGGGTGGGAAAATACCATTATGTAATAAAACAAAGACATGACATCAGCAGCTTCATTTTGATCTGCAGTCTTTCTTCAGAGGAGACCCACTTTCACCTTTTATTTTGCTTGTCCCATTCTGCTTTTTTAACCAAAGGAAATACCCAAAGTTTCATTACATCTCAGAAGAATAATTATTTAGTCTTGATCATTGTTTCCAAGTGGTCACATATTTATCTTTGTTTTCCATCTTTGACTTCATGTATTGTGTACTTGAGCTCCTTTCCTATTTACATCCACTCTTAAGTGTCAAATCGCGTGGGAATACTTCTAGAAGCTGGTGAGTTTTACCAGTTTTAGGTGGCTTTTTATTTGGGGTTTATCTTAACCAGCCTGTTTTTTCTATGGGAATCCCATGAGCATGTCTTAGGTTTAAGAGTACCTCCCCAGCATTGTTTGGTTATTGCTTTTGCCATAGATTATTATTGACCTCAATCAATTTTTATGTTTTGACCTGGGGTTTTTCATATCATGAGAGTGGTATAAATTTAGACCCTAAGCCCACATGAGATGCAGGAGATTTTTCACAGGTGATCTTTTTTACCCACTGCCTCTCAAAATTGGGAAGATTTAGGTCACCTTGGTGTTTACATGGGCCAGTGAATATAATATTTTAATCTCCCTTTCACTGGACTGAAATTCTTTAAGCATCCCAGTTTCATTTGGTATCTAAATTCAAACTCTCCGTGTAGCAGGACCCAAGTTTTCTTTTATGAATATGCATGAACATTTAAATCAAGCACCTTGCTGCTTTTGGATCTAATATGTATCCCCAAATAGCTGTAGGCTTAGTATTCACTTGGTTTTCCCCTCTGGATCTCTGTGCCCACTTAACGTTTTATTATTTCCTTTTCATACAACTTGATAATGCATTTATAGAATAAAGTATTTCATACAGCATCTTTAGGAATTTGTAATCATTCCTGTGCTACCCAGCTTGCCATTTTGTTATAAGTTAAAGTCTTTTCATTGTAGGTATAGCCCTATATTTTCTGCTGTGGTTACATTACTGCATTTTATTTCCTGTGTGTGTGTGTGTGTGTGTGTGTGTGTGTGTCCCAACAGTTAACATTGTCACCTCTGGCCTTAGACTGCCTTAGTTCAAATACAGCCTCGAGCACTTTCTGGCTCTTGTGACCTAGACAAGTTATTTAATTTCTCTTTGCTTTCATCTTTTAAGGATAGGCATATCAAACATGTTATAGAATTCTTGTACATATTTTAGTTAATAAATGTGAAGCATCATAAAAGGATACTTAGTATACATAAGGAACTCAAAAGTTATTTTAAGTTCTTACTTTTTAGTAAGAAGTCAAAAAAAGTGAACTATTAATATCATTAACTGATCAATGGGTGTGGTTCCTGAAAGTATGAAAAATTACATTGAAATAGTTTCAGCCATTTGAGAGAGAAATGAGGTAGAATGAGATTTTAGGTATTGTTAATCAGAGCCTTTATTTTGTGTACCAATTGAGTATCAGGGTTTTAATGACAATATGCTTGATTTTGATATTTCCAGATGATAATGAGGTGAATTTAAAAGATTTCTTTGAAAGAATTAAAGGAAGTCCACCTTTCAAAGAGTCCATAGGTAAGTGAATACTTCCAGTTTAAAGAAGTGACTGTAAAATAAAGATAATGAAATCACATTTAAAAAAAATCACTAAATGGATTTCAAGTGTTTAATTTGTAGTGTCTATAGTTTCAAAAAGGATTTCAAGCAGCTTATGCGATATAAAAAAAAACAAGTGAAAATGGGGCAAAGTTATAAAGGAGGGAAAAGAAATAAAACAGCATTGAAGAAGATACACAGTAAATACCTTTGCTGTTAATATAAAATCCTTCCTCAAGAGGAGATAAATTTTTCTTCACTCAAGGGGTTCTGGATCTATGAATTAAATCAGGTGTGGAAATTGGGTGAGGGACCACTACCCTCTGTGCTGTCTCAAGTCAGGCCTTTGGAGTTTTCAGGTTTACCCAAATGGACTGGCCATTGATTTCATTTATAGAAATCTTAGCTTCATCTATCTAGTTTCTTTAAATGCTTGGGCCATTAATCCCTGTATCATTCTTACTACCATGTCATTTCTGTGGCCTAACCACATCATTTTGCCCCTGCTGCATAAAGACAATTGCTTGGTCTTTGTCCCCAAAGTTCCTCTCGTGCTCCTTGAAATTAGGGAAACCATTTCAACACCAGCATCTTTCCCTAAACCCCCATGTCTACAGAGAACACCTACCGAAGAACTCTCCACAAATGCAGACACCCCTGCCAACAATGTATTTCTAAATGCGTTGGAGAAACAAATGTCTTTTTTTCTTCACGTTTGAATATCTCTAAAATTAGAACACCTTTATAATCAATGGCATTATTTATCAAACGTACATTTTTACTGAGATATAAATCACATACCATAAAATCTCATCCTTTTAAGGTGTTCAATTCAGTGGTTTTTGGTATATCCACAAAGTTGTGCAACCATCACACTCTAATTCTGGGACATTTTCATCACGTCAAAAAAAACCCCTGTACCCTGTAGTGCTTATTTCTCCGCTCTCCCCAGCCACTGACAACCACTAGTCTGCTTTCTATCTGTGTTGGTTTTTGAACATCATATAACTAGAATCATATAATATGTGGCTTTTTGTGTCTGGCTTCTTTCATTTGGCATACTGGTTTTTTTTTTTAATTTTTAATGTTTATTTTTGAGAGAGAGAGAGCGGGGGAGGGACAGAGAGAGAGGGAGACACAGAATCCGAAGCAGGCTCCAGGCTCTGAGCTGTCAGCACGATGTGGGGCTCGAACCCACGAAACCATGAGATCATGACCTGAGCTGAAGTCGGCCGCTCAACCGACTGAGCCACCCAGGCGCCCCAGCATACTGTTTTTAAGGTTCACCTGTATTATAACATAAATGAGTACTTTATTCCTTTTCGTGGTAGAATAATATTCTGTGGTTATACCACATTTTCTTTGGCCATTTATCAGTTCATAGACATTCGGGTTGTTTCCCTTTTTTGGCCACTAAGAATAATGCTGCTATGAACATGTGTACATTTTTTTGAGTACAGGTTTTTGTGTGGACGTACATTTACATTTCTCTCAGGTACCTACCTAGGAATGGAACTGCTGGGTCACGTGGTAAATTTACATTCAACTTGAGGAGCTGCTGGAACGTTTTCCAAAGCAGCTGCCCCATTTTACATTCCCAACAGCATTGTACATTTCTTTAAATCCTTGTCAGTACTTGTTACATTGTCCGTCTTTTTTATTCTAGCCTAGTCTCACAAGTATCTCACCGTGGTTTTGTTTTGCATTTCCCTGATGGCTAATAACTTTGAACATCTTTACATGTGTTTACTGGCCATTTAGAGATATGTATCCTCTGCTTATTTTAAAATTGGGTTATTTGTCAAGTTGTTAGGGTTCTTATATCCTGGATACTATAGCTTTATCAGATAGATGATTTGCAAATCTTTTCTCCAATGTTATGGGTCTTTTGTCTTTCTTGATGGTGTCCTTTGAAGACACAAACGTTTTTAAATTGGGTGAAATCCAGTTTATATTTTCTTTTGTCACTTCTTTTGATATCATGTCTAAACATAATCCAAGATCATTAAGATTTATACTAATGTTTTCTTCTAAGAATTTTATAGTTTTAGCCTTTTAATTTCAATCTTTGATTCATTTTGAGTTAATGTTTGTATGTGGTGTGAGATGGGAGTCCACTTTAATTCTTTTGCATGCAGATAGCCAGTTACCCCAGCATCATTTGTTGACAAGATCATTCTTTTCCCCCTTAAATAAATGGTTTTGCCATCCTTGTAAAAAATCAATTGATCAGAAATGTATGGATTTATTTCTAGACTCCCAGTTCCATTCCATTGATTTTTATTTATTCTTATGCCACATGGTCTTAATCACTATAGCTTTGTAGTAAAGTAATAACCTAAACAGTAATTTTCAACCAGAGCAGGGCATCAAATTTACCTATAAAGCTTGAGTTACCTGGTTCTACTTCTGACTATGATGGAGTAGCTTATGTGAAACCAACCCTCCTGCTGAGAACAACTAGTAAAATGTGGACTAAATTAAACAGCATCAACAACCACAACCGTTTGAAGGCATTGGAAAGTGACCAAGGCTGTCAAGGTTTGTGGGGCTATAAGATAAATATAAAGAGCACGACTTACAGAAACAGCACCTTCTTCTTCTTCTTATTTTGTCTCTGTAACATAACTTTAAGTGAAATAAGGCAATAAAGTTTTGATGTAAACTTCTTTGTAATGCTTCACAATTATTTCAGGGTCCACATATGAAGTATTATGTAGCTGTAGGCATAATGGTTGACCAGTTACATATGTCTACTTGAAAGGCACAGTAGTTAAGAGCATGGGCTTTGGAAATATCGTGCCTGGATTTGAATCCTGGCCCTGCCACTTAATACCAGTATGTTCTTTAGTAAATCACTTAATCTCACAAACCTCGGGGCGCCTGGGTGGCTCAGTTGGTTAAGCGCCCAACTTCAGCTCAGGTCATGATTTCGCGGTTAGTGAGTTTGAGCCCCACGTTGGAGTCTGTGCTGACAGCTCAGAACCCGGAGCCTGCTTTAGATTCTGCATCTTTGTCTCTCTCTGACCCTTCCCTGCTCATGGTCTGTCTGTCTGTCTGTCTCTCTCTCTCTCTCAAAAATAAATAAACATTAAAAAAATTTTTTTTAAATCTCACTAACCTCAATTCCTTCATCTGAAAAATGGGGATAATAATGCCTATCTTGGAATTATTATAGGTAATAATAGACTTAAATAGGTAAAGTAGAAGTACTCAGAAGAGTCTCCAGCATTTAGTGTTCAGTAACTGCTAGCTGTTATAATACACAATGGTTTTTAAAACTACTAGTAATTTCATGTAAAATTCTTTTATGCAACTCAAGCCCATTAAGTGAAAGTGAACAGTGTACTCTTATTTCTGCTGTTGAAGCATGTTTTTGCTCTTTTTTTTTTTCTCAGTTACACAGCTACTCTTCGTTACTGTTCAAATTCTCCAGAATGATCTAATTGATGTCTCTGACCTCAAGGCATTATTGATGAACAATGACTTTCATGCAGCTAATGTTTTACTTGATGAAGTATTAAGACATGGACCTGAACACGGTTAGTAGTCTGAATGCATCTAGTTGTAAAGGCCATCATCTACCAGTGGGGATGGGAGATGTATGGATGGGGTATACAGCAGTGGAGGGCACCCTGGGGGGGGGGGGCTGCAGGGAGATGACTGGTGAGCACCAGTGCCACCATAGTGTGCCAAGCCTGAGCTCTGCGAGACTGAACAGATGGGTGAGTCTGGGCCTACTTTATCCCTGTGGGTGGTGGTACTTGGGAGATGAGGTCTCTTTGTGAACTGACTGGCACGGGCAGTATTCAATCAGAATGCCATGCACAGAGTACAACAGAGTCCGTGAGGCCCTTCGCCACGTGTTAACCCTTTGGAAGGTAAACTATGCTGATATCCAGGAATACCTCAGGGGGTGTTGCCTGTGGCATTGGCTCAGGGAAGCAGATGTTTATAAATGTACAAACTAACTGCGTTATTTTAATGACTGGTATTGTTGAATATCATTTTTGCTATGTTTTCAAAAGAGTTGGGGAATATTCTTTACTTTCCTATTCTCTGTAAGAGATTTTTTCTTCCTCAAATGTTAAGCAGAACTCACAGGTGAATCCTTATGGGCCTAGAGTTTTATTTATGGAAAAATTCTGTATTATTGATTTAATTTCTTAAATTGTATGGTATTACCAAGAAAATATTCTATTTCCCTGTCAATTTTGGCAGGCTGTGTCCTTATAGGAATTTGTCCATTTTATCTGACTTTTCAAATGTATTGGATAAAGTTGTCCTTGACATCTGCTTTTTATCTTTTTTGATTTCTGCTTCATCTGTAATGATACCTTCATTTTCATCCTCAATATTAGTGACTTAGAGCTTTTTTTTCCCCCCACTCCACCTCCACAGAGTTTTTCTTTTTGAGAAATTGTAAAATTGAGATATAATGGGCATATGATAACATTATGTAAGTTTAGGGTATCCAATGTGTTGATTTGATACATTTATATATTGCAATATAATTATCACTGTAATGTTATCTAACACCTCTATCACATCACGTAATTATCACAATTTCTTTTTTTGTGGTGAGAACATTTAAGATCTAGTCTCTTAGCAACTTTCAATTATGTAATACAGTATTAGATCAGCAGAGCATTAGATTTCCAGAATTTATTCATTTTAACTGCAAATTTGTACTTTTTAACAGTATCTCCCCAATCACCCCACCCCCTAAGTCCTTGGTAACCACCATTCTACTCTCTTTCTATGAGATCGGCTTTTTTAGATTCCACATATTAGTGATATATACAACATTTGTCTTTGGCTTATCTCCTCTAAGCATAAGGACTTCAAGATCCTACCATCTTGTTGCAAATGACAGGATTTCTCTCTTTCTCATGGCTGAAAAATATTCTGTTGTATATTTTCACACTACCTCTGTTTATTCATCTGTTGATGAGCACTTAGATTGTTTCCATATTTTAGCTATTGTGAATAATGCTGCAATAGACACAGGAGTGTGTCTTCAAGATTCTGTTTTCGTTTCCTTTGAATATACACTTATAAGGGGAATTGATGATTCATATTGTAGTTCTATTTTTAATTTTGAGGGGAATCTCTATACTATTGTCCATAGTGGCTGCACCAATTTACATTGCCACCAACAGTGTATGAGGGTTCCCTTTCTCCACATCATCACAAATCCTTATCTCCGGTCTTCTTGGTGATAGCCATTCTAACAGGTTTGAGCAATATCTCATTGTGGTTATGATTTGCATTTCCCTGATGATTAGTGATGTTGAACACCTTTTCATGCACCTATTGGTCGTTTGGATGTCTTCTTTGGGAAAATGCCTATTCTATTACTCTGCCCTTTTTAAAATAGTTCATTTGCTTGTTTGTTATTGAGCTGTGTGAATTCTTTGTTATATATTTTGGATAATAATCCTTTATCAGATACATGGTTTGCAAATATTTTCTCTCATTCTGTAGGTTGCCTTTTCATTTTGCTGATTGTTTCTTTTGCTGTACAAAAGTTTTTAAGTTGAATGTAGTTCTGGGGTGCCTGGGTGGCTCAGTTGGTTAAGCGTCCGACTACAGCCAGTTAAGCATTCGACTTCAGGTCTCGATCTCATGATTCTTGAGTTCAAGCACCACGTCGGGCTCTGTGCTGACAGCTTGGAGCTTGCTTCAGTTTCTGTGTCTCGCTCTCTCTCTTGCCCCTCCCCTGCTCACGCTCTGTCTCTTTCTCTCTCACAAATAAATAAACATTAAAAAAAAGAAAAATCTTCAATTGGATCTAGTTCTACTTGTTGATTTCTGCTTTTGTTGTTTGTGCTTTTGGTGTCATGTCCAAAAAATCATTGCCAAGACCAATGTCTGAAAGCTGTTTCCTTATGTTTTCTTTACAGTATCAGATCTTACAATTAAATCTTTAATTTATTTTGAGGTAATTTTGGGGAGTATCCCAAGTGGTTATTCAGTTTCCCAACACCATTTGTTGAAGAGACCATCCTTTCTCCATTGAATGTTCTTGGCTGCCTTGTCAAATATTAGTTGAGCGTATGTGGGGTTTATTTCTGGGCTCTGTCACTTCTGCTGTAAACTTTTCTACTTTTTTTTTTTTTTTTTTTGCATTGGTTTGTTTTTTTTTCTTCCTTTTCTCTCTCCCCCTCCTTTTTTTTTTTTTTTTTTTTTCCTTTTGGTTCTTTTCATGTCTATCCTTTATGTCCCTTACTATAGTTTGTCATATCCATTCCACCTTGTGTACCTTTACTTTACTTGAGTCATTATTTTGGAGCTGACTTGGTCTTTCTACACAATCTATTTTCTGAGTTGTTGGCTCCCATCTCAAATCTTCCTTTGTCCATTTCTATCCTGATTTGTTGAAAGAGTTGAGGGTATTGGGTGGCACATTCAGTTTGGAGCTCTGTCTTCAGTTTCTACTGAAGTAGATGAAGTCCGTTTACTTTAATGGCACCTTTGGGGCAGAGGGTGGGAGGTGGGGGTAGTGAGCCTTCTGACATTTTGATACTGTTTAGTAGGGACTTCATCTTTAACTGCTTCTTTCTTTTCCTTCACCACCAAATCCTATGCACTGAGTTCCACATCAAGATGCCATCTTTGGTCCTATGGATTTCTAAGCCTTTTTCTTAGATTTCTCCAGAGTAAATTTAGATGGTTCCCATTATCCTAAAATTAGTGTTTCTTAACCTTTAAAAAAAATATCACTCCCCTAAGGAGACTTTTTAGACAATTTTGTCTTTTTCACCATCCCACACTCTATGAATATTTAATGCCAAAAATAAATATTTGCTTATGTACTGTGGCCACAAACCATTGTAATGGCTAAGATTTTTTCCCCTCCAAGAACCTGTTTTCCTTCCTGAAAGCCTATCACCCTCAGTGAAAATGCATGTCCTAAAGGCATCTAGAACTTTAGTTTCTGCTTATACTGCTAAACCCTATTTTCTAGAATTTCACTTAGATGTTAACACATTTGTAAGGAATATTGGCCTATAGCCTCTTTGCCTGCCCACCATGTGTTTGTTTTGTTTTGCTTTTGTAGTTTTTGGACAAGTAGGAGCTACTGAAGGGTTTTATTCAGAGGAGTAACCAGATTTTTTTTTAAAGAGAAAGACCTCTCTTGCTGCATTGTTTAAAATAAATGGAGAGCAATGAGACTGATGCGATAGATTTTTAGCAATGCTATTGTAATAGCATAGGCTTTAACTAATATAGTGATATATTCAAGAAGTATTTGGAAATAATTGAATAGAATTTGATAATCATATGTATGCAGAAGTTAAGGAAGAAGGAACAGTACAGGCTGACCCCCGGGCTTTTCACCTTTGTTATAACTTGACTATTAACTGCTGACAGATTAATTCAGAAGCAGTAATTCCTTCAGCTACATTTTACTTTGCATTACAGAAAATGGCAAGATTACCTTTCAAGAATTTTTTATTAAGTTCTGTGATACATTGAACATGCCTAAAGCCTCAGGTGAGTTCCACTTAATATGTGTCTACTGGCTCCGTGTGGAAGGACAGGCAGTGGTTTTCATGTTAAAACAACACAGGATTGGGGCGTCTGTGTCACTCAGTCGGTTGAGCAACTGACTCTTGACTTCGGCTCAGGTCATGATTCCAGGGTCATGGGCTCAACCTGCATCCATTCGCGCTGAGTATGAAGCCTGCTTAAGATTTCCTCTCTCCCTTCATCCTTCTCCCCAGCTTGTGCTCTCTCTCTCTCCCTAAAATAGTAAACAAACAAACAAACAAACAAACAAATAAAATCTTTTAAAAAACACACAGGATTAGATAAAGCACAGGTAAGTAAGAAACAATATAAAGATAAAACAATATAGGGGCACCTTGGTGGCTCAGTTGTTTAAGCGTCAGACTTCGGCTCAGGTCATGATCTTGTGGTCTGTGAGTTGGAGCCCCCCATCGGGGTCTGTGCTGACAGCTCAGAGCCTGGAGCCTGCTTCGGATTCTGTGTCTTCTGCCCTCACTGCTCCTCCCCCACTCACACTCGGTTTCCCTGTCTCTCTCTTTCTCAAAAATAAACAAACATTAAATTTTTTTAAAGATAAAACAATACAGTATTAGTTTATATAACTTGTGTTTGAATTATATGGCAAAGACTGCTAAGTTTACCCCAAACTCAAAGTTATGGGTAGTTTTACTTTGATAGTGCTAGAAAAATATTAGATTATATACTGTTCTCTGAGATTATTCACTAGGTATATCTGACCTGAATTTATTAGAATATTATAAACGATGAGAAAATAATTTTTAAATTTGTTTTTTCAACGTTTATTCATTTTTGGGACAGAGAGAGACAGCATGAACGGGGGAGGGGCAGAGAGAGAGGGAGACACAGAATCGGAAACAGGCTCCAGGCTCTGAGCCATCAGCCCAGAGCCCGGAGAAAATAATTTTTAGAATGCAAATTGGTGCAGCCACTGTGGAAGACAATATGGAGTTTCCTCAAAAAGTTAAAAATAGAACTACCCTATGACCCAGCAATTTCACTACTAGGTATTTACACAAAAGGTACACAAATACTAATTTGAAGGGCCACATGCACCCTGATGTTTATAGCAGCATTGTCAACAATTGCCAAATTATGGAAAAAACCCAATGTCCATGGACTGATGAATGAATAAAGAAGTTATGGTGTATGTATATGTATATGTAATGGAATATTACTCACCCATCAAAAGAATGAAATCTTGCCATTTGCAACAATGTGGATGGAACCAGACTGGATTATGCTAAGCGAGATAAGTCAGGCAGAGAAAGACAAATACCATATGATTTCACACATGTGGAATTTAGGAAACAAAACGGATGAACATAGGGGAAGGAGGGGGAAAGAGAGAGAAGCAAACCATATAAAGAGTCTTAACTATAGTGAACAAACTGAGGGCTGATGGAGGGAGGTGGCGGGGGATGGGCTAAAAGGATGATGGGTATTAAGGAGGGCATTTGTTACGTTGAACACTGGGTGTCACATGTAAGTGATGAATCACTAAATTCTACTGAAACCAAGAGTACACTATATGTTAACTAACTAGAATTTAAATAAAAATTTGAAAAATAAAAAGAAGACAACTTTAAAACTTTTGACCAACCTAGCAAAGTGGATTTTATACCTATCTTTTCTGTTTTTATGTATTCTCAACTACTCTCTTGACTATATTTTTGAGGAGCAAATTTATATTTATTGCAGTATAACTTGCATGTAGTAAAATTCACCTTTTTTTAGGTATATCGTTGTTTGAATTCTTAAAAATAATGTCATGTAACCATTACTAAACAGCACATAGACTGTATCACCACAGAAGTTTCTTTGTGTCCTTTTGTAGTCCATCCATTTCGCTAACCCTCATTCCTGGTGACCCCCGATCTATTCTTTGACTCTAAAGTTTTGCCTTTTCTAGGATGTCATGTAAATGGAATCATAACATATGAAGCTCATTTGAGTCTGGCTTCTTTCACATAGCATATTATACTTTACATTCATCAACTTTTTGCATGCAGTGTGTTTATTTTTATTGATGAGTATTATTCCATTACATGAATGTAATGTTTGTATATTTACCAATTGATAAACTATTGAAATTTCCTGGGTTTTGGTGATTATGAGTGAAGCTTCTATAAATATTTATGTACAGGTATTTGTGTGGACATATATTTTCATTTCTCCTAGTTGAATACCTAGAAATGGGATTGCTGGGATATATATTTAAATTGATAGAAACTGCCAAACATCAATTTATGATAGATAACATCCATTTATGATTTAAAAAAACCTCTCAACAAAATGTGTACAGAAGGAACATACCTCAGCTTAGTGAAGGCCATATACGAAAGGCCACACATATGCTCAATGGGGAAAAACTGAAAGCTTTCCTTCTAAGATCAGGAACAAGACAAGGATGCCTATTCTTGCCAGTTGCTGTAATTTTTCTCACTACTTTTACTCAACTTGTATTCATAGTATTGGAAGTCCTACTGAGAACAATTAAGCAAGAAAAGGAAACAAAAGTCATCCAAATTGGAAAGAAAGAAGTAAAACTGTTACTATTTGCAGATAACACAATATTATATGTAGAAAACCCTAAAGGGTTTTATTAAAACCCTATTAAACCCTATTAAAAAAACTGTAAGAACTAATAAACAAATTCAGTAAAGTTGCACCATATGAAATCAAATAGAAAAACCAGTTGCATTTCTATTTGGTAATAAACTATCAGAAAGAAATTAAGAAAACTATCCCATTACAATTGCATTGAAAAGAATAAAATACCTAAGAATAAATTTAACCAAGGAGGTGAAAGACCTGTACACTGAAAACTGTAAGACATTGAAGAAAGAAATTGAAGATGATGCAAATGAATGGAAAGATATTCCATGCTTGTGGAATCAAAGAATTAATAACGTTAAAATGTCCATACTACCCAAAGCGATATACGGGCTCAATGCAATCCCTATCAACATTCCAATGGCATTTTTCACACCTAGAACAAACAATCCTAAAATCTGTGTGGAGCCATAGAAAACCCTGATAGCCAAAGCAATCTTGAGAAAGAGCAAAGCTGGAGCCATCATACTTTCTGATTCCAAACTTTATTACAAAAGTATAGTAATCAAAACTCTATGGTATTGGCATAAAACAGACATCAGTGGAACAGAACGGAGAGCTCAGAAATAAACCCTTGCATATACGGTCAATTCATTTATGACAAACGAGGCAAGAATATATAGTGGGGAAAGGACAGACTCTTCAATAAGTGGTGTTGGGAAAACTAGACAACCACATGCAAAAGAATGAAACTGGATTCCTATCTTAGACTATGATTAAATACTTGCACTTGTAAGACCTGAAACCATAAAACTCCTGGAAGAGGGGTGCCTGGGTGACTCAGATAAGTGTCTGGCTTGGCTCAGGTCATGATCTCGTGGTCTGTGGGCGTCGGGCTCTGTGCTGACAGCTCGGAGCCTGGAGCCTGCTTCGAATTCTGTGTCTTCCTCTCTCTCCTCCCCTCCCCAGCTCATGCTCGCTCACGCGCGCTCTCTCTCTCTCTCTCTCTCTCTCTCTCTCTCTCTGTCTTGCAAAAACAAATGAAAAATGTTAAAAAAATTTTTTTAACGTTTAAAAAAAATCTAGGAAAAACATAGGCAGTAAGCTCTCTGACATCCATCTTGGAAAAAATAAAAAAAAAAACAATTTTATCTATTAATACAATATCTTAGGTAAAGTCAAAGAACAAATAACAATATGGTAGAAACTATAATGTATATCACAGAAGAAAAATAGAAAAATGGGCAAAAGTCATGGATATATAAATCATAAAAAAGATCTTAAATGGCTTATGAACATATTAAGAGATGTTTGATTTTACTCATAATAAGAAATATGCAAATTAAAATGGAGATACAATTTCTCACCCATTAGATTGGCAAAAATTGAAAACCTTCACAGCATACTCTGTTATGTTGTAGAGAAAAAGACGTTTACCTATAGCTGGTGGGCATTTAACATGCTACCATTCTAATGGAGGGAATTTGGCAATGTCTAACAGAACTACATATGCCTTTACCTTTGGACCCAGCAATCCTGCTTCTAGGAATTTTCCCTGAAGATACCCTCCAACAATGTGAAAATATAGATACATAAGATTATTCATTACAGAATTATTTGAGATGGCAAAACAATGAAAATACTTAATGTGTAAACATTGGAGGTTAGTTGAATAAACTTTAGTTTCTATGTACAGTAGAGTATTATACAACTATAAAAAAGAATTTTTTAAAAAGGAGTTTCAGGGGTGCCTGCATGACTTGGTCGGTTAGGCGTCCGACTTTGGCTCAGGTCATGATCTCACGGCTCGTGAGTTCAAGCCCCGTGCCAGCCTGGAGTCTGCCTTGGATTCTGTGTCTCCATCTCTCTCTGCCCCTCCCCTACTCATGCTCATGCTCTCTCTCTCTCTTTCAAAAATAAACATTAAGAAAAAAGAATTTCATACCACTACTTTTTGTACTACTGATTTTATACCTTTCCAGCATTTGAAACTACAAATTTCCCTCTGAGCACTTTCACAGCATCTCACAAAATTTTATATGTTGTGATTTGATTATCACAATATATAAATTTATTTAAAATATTTTCTAATTTACCTTGTGATATCTCATTTGGAACATGAGTTATTTAGAAATGTACTATTTAGGGGCACCTGGGTGGCTCAGTTGGTTAAGTGTCCGACTTCGGCTCAGGTCATGATCTCATGGTTCCTGGGTTGGAGCCTCGTGTCGGGCTCTGTGCTGACGGCTCAGAGCCTGGAGCCTGCTTCGGATTCTGTGTCTCCCTCTCTGTCTGCCCCTCTCCCACCCACGCTCTGCCTCTCTCTGTCTCTCAAAAATAAATAAACATTAAAAAAAATTAACTATATTATTTAATTTCCAAACATTTGGACACGTGCTAGG
The DNA here is from genome assembly GCF_016509475.1 of Prionailurus bengalensis. Classification (NCBI taxonomy): domain Eukaryota; kingdom Metazoa; phylum Chordata; class Mammalia; order Carnivora; family Felidae; genus Prionailurus; species Prionailurus bengalensis. The sequence continues at coordinate 44,387,403 of NC_057347.1, forward strand.
GATCTTGTTACTGATTTCTAATTTAATACACCTTGGTCAGAGAATTTATTTCGTACAATTTAAATTCTTTTAAATTCATTAAGATTTGGTTTAAAGACTAGCATGTGGTCTACCTAGGTGAATATTCCATGTGCACTTGAAAGAATGTATATTCTGTAGTTGTTGGGTAGTGTTCTATAAATATCATTAGGTTAGATTGTTTGCTAGTTTTGTTGGATATTCTGATTTCTGATTTTTTTTAAGCATTAAAATTTTTTTTGTTTTAATATTTATTTTTGAGAGAGAGAGGGAGAGAGAGAGAGAGAGAGAGAGAGAGAGAGAGAGAGAACGAGAGTACGAGCAGGGGAAGGGCAGAGAGAGAGGGAAACACAGAATCCAAAGCAGGCTCCAGGCTCTGAGCTGTCAGCACAGAGCCCAACACAGGGCTCTAACTCATGAACTGTGAGATCGTGACCTAAGCCAAAGTCAGACACTTAACTGACTGAGCCACCCAGGCGCCCTTAATTCTTACTGATGTTTATTCTAGTTGTTCTATTAATTACTAAGTGCAAGATTTTCAAATCTGCAGTTCTGATTATGGGTTCATGCATTCCTCCCTTTAATTCTGCAAGTTTTTGCTATATTTGGAAGGCTCTTGTTAGATGCATACACATTTGATATTGTTGCAAAATTTAATGTATATGACCTTATGAAATGTACTTTGTCTGTTGCTCTCTTTTGTCTTATTTTTGCTGCTCTTCTGTTTCTTTCCCCCAGTTTCCTTACTTATATTTATACATTTATGTGTACCTATTGTCACCTATTTTAAATTATTTTAGGTACATAAATAAATACAAATACTGCCTTTTCTCTTAAGTATAATTTTATATCTTGGGAGATTTTTTCCCCCACTTTTTTTTAAATATAAAGGAGATGGGTGCCTGGGTGGCTCAGTCGGTTGAGCGTCTGACTTCAACTCAAGTCATGATCTCACGGTCTGTGAGTTCGAGCCCCGTGTCAGGCTCTGTGCTGACAGCTCAGAGCCTGGAGCCTGCTTCAGATTCTGTGTCTCCCTCTGTCTCTGCCCCTCCCCAGCTCATGCTCTTTCTCTCTCTCTCTGTCAAAAATAAATAAACATTAAAAAAATTAAAATATAAAGGAGAAACATGAAAATTCCTTTCTAACTGAAGGTGATTATCTCTTCCCAGGAAATAAAAATCAATTTTACAACATCAACATTTACAAAAATGAACTTAAAGACATTCCTGTACTTCAGCAAAATTTAAATGCCATTGGAATCTATCTAACAGATGATAAAATAAAGGAGACTTTGGATAACACTAATCCTAATGGTGAGTAATTATTTCAATTTAAAATAACAAATTTTGCGTATTTCAGAAGTTTCACTCTAAATGCCAAAGGAAATATACTGCCATATATCTTTTAAAAGAGAAATTAAAAATTGTTTCTTGTCTATCAATTTATGGGTTTTTATCAGAGGAATTGATGTTCAAAGTGCATCTCTGACAGCTTTATTTTAGGTCTATTCTGCATATCACATGTGTCACAATAGGATTACCAGTCCTCTCCATTATTTTTGTGTTTATAGCTCTGGTGTTATAACATCAAATGGCCCTTTTTACAATAATATCTAAATTCTTTCTTTTTTTCTTTTTTAAAAAAAGATGAAGTGGTGAGTTTTAAGGATTTCATCAGAGAATTGAACAACAGTGATGAATTTATCGAGTGCCACAGTAAGTATGAAATTCAAAATGCATATGAACAGGAACTTCATTTTTGGGGGTTGGCGTATGTATAGGTATGTGTGTATATAGACTTTATATACACTCTACCAAACCCCCCTTTTATGCATTTTCTCATTTAAACTCAGTTGATGTTGTAAACTCTAGGTTTTCACACATAGATACATATTTTTCATACTGTAATATTCTTGAATTATTAAAAAAAATTTCTGTTGTCTCTCTTTCTTCCTTGTCATGTGTTTTATTGCTATATTCTTTCTTTTGTCCTTCCCAATGCTGATGGAGTTACCCATCTTATAATCAAAGTAATCAAGTTTGGTTTTTTAAATCACATCTAATGACTTTTCCCCTCTGTATTCTTATCTTTCTTGTTTATTTCTTCATATATATTTTTTTTTACATTTGCTCTCTATCTCCTTGTGAAAAACATTGGCTAAATGCTTAACTTTTTTCGGTTTGTTTTGAAATTTCAGCACAGTTCTATCATGGGGACACTAAAACAGCCTTGGACCACAGACATTGAGATTGAGAATTGTAGTCCTAAAACTGGGTTTTAAAAGAAGTATTGAAATAAGTGAATTCTCTCTAAATAATCTGTACTTGGGATGCAGTTCCACTCACTATCTCAGGATAAGTTTGGTGGGAACCTTGACAAGTTAATTCTATATTCATTATAGAAGATTATAGATCTATGAATAGCTAAGACCCTTTTGGGGAAAAAAAAGATAAAGATCTTGCTTTGTCACATGTTAGTACATAGCATAATGCTGTTTTAATATAGACCTGTGAAAATAGACCAGTGCATCACAATATAGAACCCGGTAGAGACTTCTATTAATGGGAACTCGGAATGTGATAGAAATGACATCATCAGTTAGTGGGGGAAAAGATGTATTATTTAGCTTCTGATTTGAGAAAATTGTCTTACAATGCAGAGAAAATGAATTAGAGCCCCTATGTCATACCATATACAAAAATAACCTTCAAAGAATCAAATGAATGTTAAAATGGATCTCAAAGATTAAACTATAAAGCTGATGGAAGAAAATGTAAGAAAAACTATTGTGCCTTGTGGTTATGGATGCCTTCGTAAAGATGTTACTCCCCAAAAGCACAACCATGGGGTAAAAAAGGATTTGATTACATCAAAATTAAGGATTTCTGGTAAATGAAGGACTCTAAAACATGTAACAGACTGGAAGAAGATAATTACAAGATAACTAACAAAAAATTAATATCTCAAATATAAGGAAATTCTGCAAATCGACAGTAGAAAGAAAGAAATCAATTGGAAAAATAAGTAAGGATATAAGACTTAGTATACAGGAGGAGAAACCCACATAGCTAAATATGTGTATGAAGAGAGTTGGCAATACTCACAAATTGCTAGTGAGTAGGTAAAATGGTACAGCATTCCAGATTGCAATCTAGCAGTACTTGTCAAATTCAGTATGCATATTTCTTATGATCCAATAATTCTATTCTCAGATAAATAGCCCAGAGAAGTTTCTTGTAGAGACATGTACAGGGATGCTCCCTGCAACATTATGGGAGGAAAGAAATGAAAACAATCTATGAGCCCATGATTGGGGAAATGGTTGAATAAAATATGTCCACACATACACGTCATAACAGTAAACTAGATTTACATTTGCACCAGAGAGAGACCTCAGTAATAATACGGTTCCATGAAGAAAGGAAAACATGGAATACGTGTATAACAAAGAATGCTTTATATAAGTTGGATTTCTACTAATGCCCATAAAACACAACCATATTTATATCTATTTCCAGGTAAACACTGAATTCTAAATAGAAAGATGAGATTGAAATAGACGGATTGAAAGAAATTGAGAAAGAGATTGAGATTGAAGTGACAATATTAACAAAGTTGACTTCAGAAACAGATTAGAGTACTCTGTATCCTAAAAACATACACATTCTTTTCAAATACTTATGGAATATCCACAAAAATAGATGATGTATTTAAGCCACAAATAAAAATTTCAGTGAATTCTAAAAATCAGAAGTCATTCAGACCACATAGTCTGACCATGATGTTGTGACATTAAAATTATTTGTGAAAGAAAGGAAAAGTGTTGCTTTTAAGATGAAAAACAAATTGCCTTGTAAGTAATTCCTTGGTTGAAGAATAAAAGAAACCTGAAAGATTTTAGAAATGATGACAGTGAAAGCACTATGTATCAAATCGTGTAGAGTGTGACCAAAACAATCTTACAGGATATTTTATAGCATTAAATGCTTTTATTAGAAAACAAGAAATATCAAAAATAATTTATCTTTTTTTAAGTTTATTTATTTTCAGAGAGAGAGTATGGGGGGGTGGGGGAAGAGCAGAGAGAGAGAAGGAGAGACAGAATCCCAAGCAGGCTCCTTGCTGTCAGCACAGCTGACATGATCATGACCTGGGCCAAAATGAAGAGTGGGACGCTTAACCGACTGAGGCACCCAGGCGCCTCCAGAACAATGTATCTTAAACGTTCAGCTTGCAGAGCTAACCAGCAGCATAAACAACAAAAGAGCAGTACAATCCCCCTGAAAAGTGCTAGTCAGAAGCTAACAAAGTGGAAAGTTGAAGTTAGTGAAATAGAACACACACACACACACGCACACGCACACACACACACGCACACGCACTTATCCATATAACCAAAAGTTGGTTCTTTCAAAAGACTAATAAAGAACTCTTTAGGAAGTATGATGAAGGGGAAAAAATAGGGAGGACATAATAAAGAAGACAGTTGTAACTTGGATACAAGGGAGATTAAAAGATATAAATGAATAACACTTAAGTTAGTAAAGCAACAAATTATTGGCATGTCATGAACAACACTGTCATTCTTTCCAAATGTTTAGATAAAGACAGAAAGGGCTGCCTTTTTTTCATGTTTGTTTATTTATTTTTGAGAGAGAGAGAGTGAGCGAGCATGAGTAGGGAAGGGGCAGAGAGAGAGAGTGCCAGATCTGAAGCTGGCTCTGCGCTGACAGCACAGAGCCTGATGTGGGGCTCGAGCTCACAAACCGTGAGATCAAGACCTGAGCCAAAGTCAGACACTTAACTGACTGGGCCACCCAAGTGCCCCCTTTTATTTCCCCATCATGGCACTATTTTCTTAGAGATAATTTTGGTATTTTGTTGTCTTGTTTAGCTTCCTGCGTTGAACTAGTAAGGTGAACTATTTCAGTGTGTCTTGTTTTCTGATATAAGCATTGTAAACCTATAAATGTTGTAGAGCTTTCAGTTTGGAGAATATTTCAGAGAGGCAAAATCTCTCAAGACTGGGTATTCTAGAAAATGAATACATTTCACCCAAATCAAGTTGTTATGTGCTTCTCTGGATAGACTGACCGACTAGATATCTTTGTGTTTTGTCATGTCTCTGTTTAGGAATAGAAGATGCATGTAACGTTGTTAATAGTGTCTTTGATAGGAAAGTTGAAGTTAAAGACCTTTTATCTGCGTTGGAGGGCATGGAGAAACCTTTAAATGAAGAAAAACCTGAGGTGTTACTGAACTCTGAAACAGATGGTGAGTTCCTGAGTTACCTCTCAGTTTTCCTTTTTAGACTTTACGTGTCCATGCTGGCTCATTTTTTTTTTTTTTTAAGAATACTAATACCATAGGTTTAGGAAGATTGTTATGGGACTGCTATGTTTATAAATTGGTTACTGAGAATTGTTGGAACCCTTTTGGAAAGTGTGTGGATACTCTTCTTTATTTGGAGAAGACTAGTAGAAACAAGTACTGTTTTTATCCAGGTTTTAAAATCGGATACTTCTTGGGGCGCCTGGGTGGCTCAGTCAGTTAAGCGTCCAACTCTTGATTTTGGCTCAGGTCATGATCTCACGGTTTGAGATCATGATCTCACAGTGCTCTGCACTGACAGACGGAGCCTGCCTGGGATTCTCTCTCTCTCTTTGCTCTCTGCCCTTCCCCTGTTCTCTCCCTCTCTCTCTCCCTCTCAAACATAAATAAATAACCATTAAAAAAATGTTTAAAAAGATGTTTTCAAACATTTTAAAAAATAAATAAAATCAGATACTTCTTTTTTAAAGACTTTTAAAAATGTTTTTATTTATTTTTGAGGGAGAGGGAGAGTGGAGGAGGGTCAGAGAGAGGGAACACAGAGTCTGAAGCAGGCTCCAGGCTCTAAGGTGTCAGCACAGAGCCTGACGGGGGGCTCATACTCATGGACCACGAAATTATGACCTGAGCCGAAGTCAGATGCTTGACGACCGAGCCACCCAGGCGCCCCATCTTTTTTCTTTTTAGGTCATTTATGCTAGTGGTTTGTCAATTTTAATAACTCTTAACTAATTCCTGGCTTTCTGATCCTCTCTATCGTGTGTGTTTATTGTTTCCTCGATTTATGTTTTCATCTGTATCATTTTCTTCTCTACCATTGATTTTGTGACATTTTGTATATACATTTCACATATAGAATGAAATGATCACAACGATAGATCTAGTTAACACGTCACCATGCATAGTTAAAAAAAGGGTTTTTTTTTCATATGTTGAGAAATTTTAAGATTTACTCTCTGAGCAACCTGCAAATATGCAATACAGTATATTTTTGGATATATATGTATTTTCTATTCTTTTAATTTCACTCTTTCTGTACTCTTCTAAGAAAAAGATAAATTTGAAAACATGTAAGGGAAACTAAAATTTGAAAAGAAAGAAACAGGACTTAAAGAAATTAAAAATATAATAATTAAAATTAATTAGCAGACAACAATATTAGCAGATTAAACATGGGTGAAGAGAGAAATATGAAGTGCAAAGGAGTTTGAAGAAATTATACAGAATGCAGCATAGAAAGACAGAGTTGGAATATAGGAAAGAGGTTAGGGGCGCTGGGGTGGCTCAGTTGATTGAGCATCAGATTTCTGCTCAGGTCATGATCTTGTGGTTTGTGAGTTAGAGCCCTGCATTGGGCTCACTGCTGGAAGCATGGAGCCCTCTTCAGATCCTCTGTCTCCCTCTCTGCACATCCCCTACTCTCTCTCTCCCCCAAATAAATAAAGATTAAAAAAAGAAGAAGCTAAAAGGAAGGCAGAATGAAGAGGTCTGCTTATTATGGCAATCAGTTTGAAATATGTATGTGTATCTGATTACGTTATATATTAGTTACAACTAATATAATGTTCCGTCTCAGTAAAGCTAGAAAAAGAAAGAATGAAAAGATGTGATATATATCCACACAGGAGAGAAGAGACAGAGTGGTTGCAGAGAAAATATTTGGAGAACTATAGCTGAGAATTTTACAGAATGAGAAAGACCTAAACCTACCAATACAAGAATTCCAGTGAATCCCACATAGGATGAAAGGAAATCCATACGTAGGGTTATCATGATGAAACCGTGACATACCAAACAGAAAGAAAAATCTTAAAGGTAGCTAGAGAGAAAAGTCAAATTATCTATAAAGGAGGAACTTTTTCTTATTCTTGATATTTTTTTCTGGGTCTTGAAATCTAGAGAAACATTTTTGTAAATTGAGGATAACCACCCCATGTTCCCCTCCACTTTGGGAGGAACTTGGGCTTTGTCTGAGCCTTTGAAACTACAAACTAAAATTCATCCAATTTTGTTTTGTTTTTGTTTTGTCTTTGGCAAACACTCTTTGGGTAAAAACAGTCACCGTGTTTCTGAATTACAGCCTTTCATCAGTTGTTTGGTCTGGGAATTTCTTACTTTCTTGGCAGCACATTGATGAATTCAAGATTAAAAAAAAATTTTTTTTAACGTTTATTTATTTTTGAGACAGAGAGAGACAGAGCATGAGTCGGGGAGGGTCAGAAAGAGAGAGGGAGACACAGAATCTGAAACAGGCTCCAGGCTCCAAGCTGTCGGCACAGAGCCCGACGCGGGGCTCGAACTCACAGACTGTGAGATCATGACCTGAGCCGGAGTCGGACGCTTAACCGACTGAACCACCCAGGCGCCCCAAGATTTTTTTTATAGCAATAATTTTATTTAGAATTTTTAGTTGTTTTTAGTAGGAGGGCTGATCCAGATATCTAGCTACTAAATACCGGGAATTGAAATCATTTTTTTCTTTCAATTAAATTAAATCAGACCCTGGGGGCAGGGTGGTTGATTACTGGCACCCTTTCCCATTCCAAAGTCACACCATAATGTGGGAGACAGAGGAAGAGCTTTTAAAACTTCCTTGCATTATGTTTCTACTGACGCTTTGTTGTTGGAGCCTGTGGTAATCCTGCATCTGTGTGAAGGGAAGCTCCCACAGGGTAATTCTCACTCTTTCCCATCAAACCTCTAGTCTCTCAACCCCTCCCTCTCCCTCTCTTTCCTTCTGTCTCTGTCTCCAGACAAACTCTTCCTCTCTAGTTAGGCATTTGGCATATTTTCTTCAATGACTCTAGGTTTTTGCAAACACAGTCCCTACAAAAACTCTCAGTCTACAAAAATCTCAGGAGTGAGGAAATATTTAAGGCCAAGCTAACTGCTTCGAATAGGAAAGATGGGTCAAATTATCCTGCCAGTTCAAGAGGTATAGTGCCATAGCTCCAATATATGCTATTTAGATAAATTACAATAGACTTCAATAGAGAAGGGTAACTTTTGAATCAGGCTCTGCAGAGTCCGCTAACTCAAATGCCTGCAGTAGCCAGGCATGTGTTGCAAAATTAATAAAATGAGTTGGTTATAAGACAAAAGGAAGGGGTGTGGACTGTAAGGTAACTTGAGAGCATGTGTCCTAGATGAAGATAGTTAAATTCAAATGGAAAGAAACCCCCCCCACTCCCTAGGACAATGAACATGACTGAATCTCAGCTATATTCAGTCTGTGGGCTACCAGCCTATGATCCCTGAAGCAGGCTTCTGTAGGAGTGGGAACACAGTCTTTTCCTTCTACCCTTCTAGGTTCCCAGCTGGAGCCCTATAACAAAAGACAGATCAACAAGAGAAAAGCATTCAAATTTAATATAAATTTTACATGAAAGGGGAATATTCATAAGGAGTTGTTAAACCTGAATGTTTTGGTGTTAGCTTTGATGAAGTGTGGAAAGTGGTAGAAAACTGTGATGGGACAAAATGATATGAGCTGAGGGTGGTCAACCAGGGGAAACTTAGTAAGGTCTGTTCGTTCAGATTCCTCTTGGTGTCCCTCCAACCCTCAGTCTTCAGAGATAAGGATGCACCCTCCCTCTGGGTATAGCAAGGGCATCTCTCGCATGAGTGTCTTATGACCTGCCTCGGGGCAGGGGATGGGGAGGTCTGAATCCTAACTGTACCTTGCAATTCCCAGATTGTGTTTCCTTGCATTCCCTGTTTGTGTGTGTGTGTGTGTGTGTGTGTGTGTGTGTGTGTGTGTGTGCGCGCGCGCGCGCGCGCACGCACATGCTCATAATCTAAGTGTATTTCTTACCATGCATTATGGTCACAGAAGTTTGAAAGCTGAATGAAATTGAAACAATACCAGATCCCTGCTTTAATGAGCTTAAAATCCATTTAAATTCCATTTTATTTCTTAACTTTGCAGAAAGTAAAAAGATCTTAAAAGATGTAATTGATGTTTTCACTAATTCACCTAAACCATCAACACCATTCAATAGTAAGTATAGTAAAAGAATGAAAATTAAAAGTAAATTTCTAAGATCATTCAATGGTATTCTTTTTCTAAAATATAGTTTGTTTTCCCCTGTATTTTTAATTCCTTAAGTTTTCTTTGCTGTATCAAGATGTTATAATCTGCTTTCTTATTCCTTATCATATTTAATCTGCTTTGACTGTAATGAATTATTTAGAATTACATTCCTAGAATATGCTTTCTTAAAGCAAAATACTTTGTCTCAGTATATGCTCCTGTATAAGGTACACATTTTCTCCCCTGGTGAATCTAATACAATTTTCTCTCACCTCCAATAATTTCCATATGCTTCTTTTTCTCACCTATAGTGAAATGTTAAAAAAAAGTACAAAAAAAAAAAAAGGATTTACTGCATGTAATACTAGTAGGTAGGCTAGCAAGAAAGAGAGGCTTTCTAATGCCTAGGATAGGGTGTGACTGTTTTTCAGTGCATAACAGATTTATATTTTTCAGTTTTCCTTTTGCCAACTAGCTGGGTTCTATTTTTGATATTTGACTTCATTCTAAGAGCTATTTATTATCAAGCTGTTCTTGAAATGCTTTACAGTCTATGAAAGACTGGAGCATGTAGTAGAAAAACCTTTGAGGAGAAATAGTCAATAAATAAAAGCAAACTTCTACAAAAATGTTGCAGAAACTCAACTTTTAGCTGGCTAGGGGTATGTTAAATTTTGCTTATTGTTTAAGTGACTTCTGAAAACAAAGCCCACTGACATGTTTTGAAAGCCCTCTAACTCAGAATTCCTTTTGTAATGCATCTACTCTGTGCAGGTTAGGGTGTTAAGTCTAAAAAAGGGCTTTGCCTCAACTTCCTCATCACTTCTCTATTCTTGACATGTCTACAGATTTATTTAAAGAGATTACAACTCTTGATAAGATCAGAAATTATAAGATGCCTATAAATGAGCTGAGGTCCCAACTCCGGAAGGCTAGAATTCCATTAAGCAACAAGACGTTCCAGGAAATTCTGGGTCAAGCATCTATTGATGGTGAGTCCTTTTTAAAAGAACAATCTCTGTTGAAGTCCTAGTTTTACTGTGTGCTTGGGATGTGTTTTATATATGTATATTTTAGATAAACTAGGTCTTAGAAACATAATGAGAATGTAGGCATACTGAGAACAAATTAAAATTAATATTTTTTTACTCTTGGAAATATTTTTAAGAGTCACCCTCTGTCTGGCATCACATTTGTAAAATGTATACATCAATATTTAATTAAGACAAATAATACGGTTAGAATTTTTTCTTGTTTTAAGGGAATAGATTCGTGGTAAAATTATTTTAAATTGATTAGTTTTTATCTGGCTAATTTTCAGACATTAACAAAATTTGTCCCCCCCCCCCCCCACACACCATTCCCTGTCATGGTTATTTTAATGATGATTATTAACATTGACACCTTGCCATTTTATAATCCTTATACTTTACTTTTTAGAAAATAGTGAAGTAAGTCTCAAACAAATTTTGGAGGCTTTGAACACAAATAAGCCAGCTCCTGAATTTGAAGGTGGGTCATATTTCCCATTGCCTTTTGTTATTATTAAACAGTATTGTGAGGTATAAATGATATTCAAAAGCTGTATATTTTTATAATTGAAAGTACACAGTTTGACATATGCACACACCTATAAAACTGTCATCACAATCAAGGTAATGAACACATCCCTGACCCGCAAAACTGCCTCATGCTCCTTTGTAATCTCTCCTGCCTTTTTCCCATCCTCTTCCTCATCCGTAGGCAACCACTGATCTGCTTTTTGCCAGTATAGATCCATTGGCATTTACCAGACTTTTATAAAATGGGTATATTCTTTTTTGCTAGATGCTTTCATTCAGCATAATTATTTTGAGATTCATCCATGTAGCATGTATCAGCAGTTCATTCTTATTTATTACTGGCATAGCACTCCATTTTACTGATACACTGAAGTTTATCTACTTACCTGGTGAGGCTCGTTAGGCTATTTCCAGTTTGGGGCTCTTATAAATAAAGCTGTTATGAACAGTTGTGTACAGTTCATTGTATGAATATATGCTTTTCCTTTCTCTTGAATAGTTACCAAAGATTGGCTGGTTCACATGGTAGGTGTATGTTTAACTTTTTAAGAAACTGCCAACTGGTTTCCAGAGTGGCCACACCATTTTACATTTCCACCAGCAGTGTATGAAGAGGTCCAACTCCTCCATATCCTTGGGAGTGCTTGGTGTAGTCAGTCTTTTTAATTTTAATCATTCTAGTAAGTGTGTAGTAGTATCTCATTGTGGTTTTAATTTATGTTTCCTCACTGATTAATGATGTTGAGCATCTTCTCATGTGCTTATTTGTCATCTGTGTATCTTCTTTATAAAGTGTCTGTACAGATCTTTTGCCCGTTTTTAAAGTTGGATGGGTTTTGGGGTGCTTGGGTGGCTCAGTCAGTTAAGCCGCCGACTTCGGCTCAGGTCATGATCTTGCGGTTCGTGAGTTCAACCCCGAGTCGGGCTCTGTGCTGACAGCTCAGAACCTGGAGACTGTTTTGGATTCTGTGTCTCCCTTTCTCTCTCTGACCCTCCCCTGTTCATGCTCTGTCTCTCTCTGTCTCAAAAATAAATAAACGTTAAAAAAATAAAAATAAAAATAAAGTTGGATGGGTTTTTTTGTATTTCTGTTTGTATTCTGGATACATGTCCTTTATGAGATATATACTTAGCAAATATTTTCTCCGAGTCTTCTACTGAGCACATTTTTCTCTGAGTGTCTTCATTTTCTTAAGTGTCTTTAGAAGAGCATTAGTTTTAATTTTGATGAAGTCCAGTTAATTAGTTTTTTTTTTCTTTTATATATTGTGCTTTTGGTGTCACATGTATGAAAACTTTGCCTCACCCAAGGTTACAAATGTTTTATTATATGTTTTCTTCTAAAAGTTTTATGGGTTTTGGTTTTGCATTAAAAAATATTTTTTTTAATATTTTTATTTATTTTTGAGAGAGAAAGAGAGAGAGAGAGACAAAGCACAAGTGGGGGAGGGGCAGAGAGAGAGGGCGACAGAATCCAAAGCAAGACTCCAGGCTCTGAGCTATCAGCACAGAGCCTGAGGCGGGGCTCAAACTCACCGGAGATCATGACCTGAGCTGAAGTCGGCTGCTTAACTGACTGAGCCACCCTGGCACCTCTGGTTTTGTATTTTAGCTCTGTGATCTATTTTGAGTTAATCTTTGTATGTGGAATAAAGTATGGATCAGAGTTCCTTTTTGTTTTGTTTTGTTTTTGCATATGGACCTTCATTTGTTCCAGCACCACTGTTGAAAAGATTGTATTTTCTCTATACTTTCTATACTGAAATTCCTTTGTAGTTGTGTAACAAATCATATAAATATACATATATATTTATTTCCTGGATTCTCTCTTCTGTTCTATTAATCTTTGTCAGTTTTTACACAAACCACATTGTCTGACTCCTGTTGCTTTGCAATAAACATTGAAACCATTCAGGTAGTATTGGCCCTCTAACTTTGTTCCACTTTTAAAAAGTTGTTTTGACTGGGGCACCTGGGTGGCTCAGTCAGTTGAACATCCGACTTCAGCTCAGGTCATGATCTCATGGTTCGTGGGTTTGAGCCCCATGTCAGGCTCTGTGCTGACAGCTCAGAGCCTGGAGCCTGCTTCGGATTCTGTGTCTCCCTCTCTCCCTGCCCCTCCCCTGCTTGCTCGCTCGCTCTCTCTTGCGCTCTCTCTCTCTCAAAAATAAACATTAAAAAAATGTAAAAAAAAAAGTTGTTTTGACTATTCTAGGACTTTTACACTGCCATGTGGATTTTAGAATCAGTTTGTAATGTCTACAAAAAAGCCTGCTGGGATTTATTGGAGAAATAAGGCACTCGTGAATTAGGATTTGTTGGAAAATGTCTTATCTAATAATGTCTTACTACATAGTACAACTCTTTCCTGCAATTCTTTTGAGTACCAGTACTTTGCCTCCTTTTAAATATTCTCTTAGATAAACTAGAAATTATAATCCAAACAGTGACCTTGAGTGTACCATGATTTGTGTGAGTCATTGAAAAGGCAGACAGAGGCTTGGCTCTAATCCTAAGGACCCCATTTAGAAGGGAAAATCCCTAGAGGTTTTAGATAAGAGCTGGGAATGGGGCACCTTAATACTCCCACACTCCTTGGCGGACTTCTAATAATAGAGTGAAAGTTATGAAGAATATGCAAAAAATGAAAGCAGTAGCAAAATAAGCAGAAGAAAATTCAGGACTAATATTTTTCTACTCTGAAATTTGGGCTATTTCATACAGACAGAGGTAAGCCCCAAATTCTGTCTCATGGATATACAATGAAACATTTCCCTAAAAGATGCAATGGCCTATTCTAACTTTTGAGAAGCTGATACCTTGAGTGTATGATGATTTGTGTAACTCACTGGTAAGGCAGTTAAGTTAAAAAACAAAAACAAGGGGGCGCCTGGGTGGCGCAGTCAGTTAAGCGTCCGACTTCAGCCAGGTCCCGATCTCGCGGTCCGGGAGTTCGAGCCCTGCGTCAGGCTCTGGGCTGATGGCTCAGAGCCTGGAGCCTGTTTCCAATTCTGTGTCTCCCTCTCTCTCTGCCCCTCCCCCGTTCATGCTCTGTCTCTCTCTGTCCCAAAAATAAATAAACATTGAAAAAAAAATTAAAAAAAAAAAACAAAAACAAAACTGAGTCATCTTAGTTTTTTTAGTTTGAGACAAAAATAACTGAACATCTCAGGGAAATATGCTTGGAATAAAGGGATGTTTGGCTTATTAATTTTGGAATCATAATGATAATATTAATTGAAATATATGACCTATAGAATCCCCCTGTGTTTTCAGATTTATGTACTGCCCTCCAAACTGTCAACTTGATGAATTGCAACAGAATTCAGATTGGTGACTTGAAAGATGCTTTTGATGACCTCAATGTTTCTGTAAAGCCTGAAGAACACCAGATGTTAGTGAAAACGCTTGATGTTGATGGTATATATAACTACGTTCACTTTCCAAATAAAGTGATAGCAAATTTTCCATTCCCCTTCCCTATCCTCCATTCATCACTCCCCAATAATTTTTTTCTTTATTATCCTAATGGAAAAAGTACTCTAAGAGAGCGTGTCTACTGAGATCATAGATTTATCTTGACAGAAAAATCTTTGAATAAGATTAATAAGATTTTTTACGACCCGTGAAGTATCCTGTGTTGATTCCATCAGAGTGTATTTGTGTGTATGTTTTTAGCATCTTCAGGGAAGGCAAGGTCATTCTCCGTGAAAGCTGTGCCGAAGGGAAACTGCTCTGAGCCAGGAAGAGACTGAGGGAGGACTTTCTCCCCTCTGCAGGAGACATTTGTGGGAGAAGATTGATTGAATCCTAAGAGGTTTCAGAGAAAACAATGCATAATTTTCAAATTTTGCCAATTATTATGTGGTTCTTTTATTCATTTAAATTCAGTTCCTAAAAGTATTTTCTTTATTCCATTATTAAATGGGTTTAAGCATTGTTTCATTAATCATATTGACGGGAGCCGCTGTACAGCACAACTTATGGGTGCTTGTAAACAGCACCCTTCAGTGTTAGGCAGTGCCTGGCCTGCATGGCTAGGGACAGACCTGATCCTGAGTGTCTTTTATATGTAAGGGTCATGTAATGTGTCAGATAATCGAGGAAATATAAAATATTCATAGGAAGCTTTCAGTCTAGTTGGTGAGGCAAGCTGTAAACAACAAAAGGGTATATAACAATATAAGAGATAAAAGTTTAGGAATTTACAATGGTATATGGCAGTACTTGAATAATAGCCAGGGACATAGTGAAGTGATGTGTTGTGATTTATAATAAGAAATATATATTTGCCCTTCAACCCCATTCCTGGCACGGAGCTCCTAAAACACTGGCAAATCCTTAAGTGATGAGAACTCTAGGGGCATCTTTTGTTCTAATAGGTGATTCTGGGAAGGCTTCTGGTTTCTAGGTGGGGACTGGTCACCATAAGGATAAGCCATGATTGGAACTTTGGAATT